>NC_134540.1:69341616-69644647 GCF_050624435.1 Tenrec ecaudatus | reverse complement strand
CCCACCTGACGTGGCAACGCAGAGGGGGCATGGTTTGCCAGCATAATGGGGGAGGGTGTGGCAGGCAGGACTGAATCCTGAAGTTGCCGCTCCCTGGCTGTGACTCTAGGTGAGTTTGTTTGTAGAACGCTGCTGGTGGCACCGAAGGATTCGGACTAGGCGAGTGTGGGCTGCCGACTGCAGGCAGCACATGGTACACAGGAAGGGAACACCATCAAGCTCACTGCCAGCCAGTCCTCTCTGCCTCACCGCTAGCTACCCTTCAGGACAGAGTTGAAGAGCCCCCGCGCATTCCCTAGACTGCAACTCTTTAAGGGAGTGGAAAGCCTCATCTTTCTTCCTCAGAGAGGGTGGTGGTCTCGAACTGCTGACCTGGCAGTCAGCAGCCCATGAACTCTCGACGCCCCCCCCCCCCCACCAAACCTTGTACATGGACTCTGGCCCCGAGCACAAAGAATGACCATACAGAATGTCTTCCAAACCAGACCAGACTGTTAGGTGCTTCGGGCCCAAGAAAAACAAAGGGGCTTTAAAGCGATCTTTGAGAATTCGTTCTTCATCGTGGTTTTTGTGGGAAGAATTCTCGAAGAAGTCAGTGACAGAGGAGACATTCAGACTGCCTGCCTTTCAGGAGACACTGGAAGGAGTATGGCCCTCCTGACCGGGCAGAGAATGGCTGCTCCTGGGTGCTTTCATGGGACTTATGTAAATACCCCTGACCACCCCTCTAATCTCAGCATTCCTAGAAGCATCAAAAATTCAGGACAGGTGCTTGTAGCACACTTATGTATACATATGCTTAAATAAAACACATTTCTATGACATTAGGTGTATGAGCATTTTTCTAATCCTATTAAAAATAAAACTCATTCACTGCCATCGAGTCAATTCCAACTCACGGTGACTCTATAGGACAAGGTGGCTCTTCCCCTGTGGGTTTCTGAGACTGCAACTCTTTGTGGGAGTAGAAAGCCTCGTCTTTCTCACAGAGTGGCTGGTGGTTTTGAACTTCTGGCCTTACAGTTGGGCCACTCAACACATAACCACTTTGCCACCAGGGTTGTTAAAATACTGGCCTAGATTTCAAAGACTGGCTGTGGAGGCTCCTCCCCAGAGAAGCTGCCTTGACACCCAGCTGCCTTTCCCGTGTTCTCCTGTGATTGTCAAGGACTAGGTTATATCCCATCCCTTCACCCGCCACACGGGTCACACACATGGAGCTGCAGGCTCCACTCCAGGAACAGCCACGTAACTTGCTTGAGGAAGGGGTGAGGCCTGCTTCTGGTCCATCTGCCCTCTTTCCCTCCCAGGCCCATCTGCTCCATCTGTCCTTCAGAGGCCTTCCTTCCCCCCACAGCTCAGGCCCCTCTCCACAGGAGGTGATGCCCCTCTGGTTACCTGGGTTCTCTGCAGGGGGTCAAGACCCTCTGATTCCTCCTGCCCTAGAGAACCAGGCAGCGCTGAGCTGCTAAAGGTTACAGGAGCTAAGCCAAAATACACTTCTCAAGGGCTTTCTGCCCTCCTCTACAGGCCGGCAAACTTGAGGGTAAGAAATGTCCCAACATGAATGGGTCCCAGGCAAATAAAACACCGTGTGGGTTCTGAGCAATGAGATGATGGGAGTACATGAGAAATGAGACGGAAGGCATCAGAGAGGCAAAGGAAAATAAATTTAAAGCAGATGTACACACACACACACACACGCACACAGGTGCAGTGCTTCTGGGTTTGAGAGCGAATGCACAGTGAGTCAAGGAGTCTGTACTCAGGGGCAAGAGGCAGCCCTTTGGTCGAATTGTAAGGTGCTCATCCCCCTAAAAAAGTTCTGAGATCCGAAGGCATCTTGGTGAAACTGAAGCCTCTCTTTGCTGTCTCTTCCTGTTCACGTTGAGAGGGTCCCCAGGATAACCGCCCTCTCCCCCCAAGCGAGCCAGATGGGTCCCTAGGAGGCTCTGGTGCGATCTCCCTGGTTAGAGGAGCCATCCCCACACTGGTTCATGCCCGTATCTTCACAGGGGCCCTGACTTCCAAGGAAACCTGCTGGTGGGCTGGGGAGCTAGTGACAGGCAACAGGTAGAAGTGGGCACTGCAAACTCTACTTGGGCTTCCTACTGTGGCCATGATCTTAAGCATAACAGAAAAGAGCCCCTGTCGTTTCTCCTCTGAGCTGAGGAGTTTGGCAGACCAAAGTACAGTTGGTAAGGAAGGAAGGGCTGTAGGCTGTACCGCAGACGGTTAGCAGGACCAGAGCTGCTGGTGCTCCTGCTAACTTCCACTCAAGAGGGCAGGTAGGGGAGACGGGACACCCTGAGATGGATCAGTCCAGCCTCAGGCCCCACTTCCAGAGAGCACCGGTTCAGGGCAGTGATACCCAACCGTGCCCAAGTTCTCACCTTGAGCCTATAGCACAGCCCACCCACCTGGCCCCACAGCAAGGCCTGGGGTGCTGGAGCTTCATTGTCCCCTCGCCTCACCATGCCCTCTGCCCGGTTTCTGCAGGAGCCAGCCTCTGTGTGTGGCTGTACCAACAGGGAGCCCCAGCACCACTTTGGTTTTTCCCCTGCTTCACTTGATTCTACCCAGGCATCCCCAACTCCTTGGCTATCAAGTGGAGTCAAATGGGTTTCCGAGGCTGTGAATCTTCATAGGAGCAAAGAGCCTCATCTTTCTGGTGGGTTTGAACTTGACCTTGGTAGCAACCCAATGCTTAGCCCACTCTGGCACCAAGGGTGCAGATTTCAGGATCCTGCCAGGTGGAGCAGCAACTTCAGGAGAAGAAGCACACGTCCAGACAAGGCAGGGAGACTGGGACCTGTGCAGAGGAGGCAGAGCAGAGCTCCCCGGAAGCACACCTTTGCAGCGGCAGGAAGAACTGTACTTTGAAATAAGCAGCTCCTACTGTGTGCCATGCTCAAGCAAGCACCTCCGTTCTGGAGGGTGTGCGGACGAGGACCCGGTGCCCATGGGTAGGAGGCCGGCATGCAGCTGGCCTTCCACTGCCTCGATCCTGGTGTGCCTGCCTCCTCGGCCATTCGCTATCCACATGGCCTCTCTGTGTCAGGTCTGGGGGCCAAGGAAAGACTAGGAAGAGCGAAGGGCGAGCGCCATGTGAGAGACCCGCTTGGGAATGCTTGGCAGCTCCTGGCTCTCGGAGACTTGTCAGCGAGATGAGAAGTGGGGGGGCTGGAGGAGGAGGAAGAATGAAGCCAAACAGGATTGGACTTTTCTTTGACAAAGACTGACTGTGCTTTCTGTTCATCATAAAAAATAATCTTCCAAGGAAAGGTTAGCCAAAATTAGGAAATTACAGACTCTTTAAACAACGCCAAGGGAATGAATAATCTCTAGGGACACATTATTAGTGGGTAATGAGAGATTTAACAAGGGTCTGGGATTGCCTGTCACCGTTGCAGCCAAAGAAGGAGAGGAAACCAGGTTGATTTCTGCAAGCGTGAAACAGTGGGGTTTGCTGCCTCCAGACGGTTTCAAAAATCTAATGAAAACCAAGCAAGTTCTATACCCAAAAGTCTGTGGCAAAAAACCCCCCAGGTTTTTCCCTGACCACAGGAAGGGACTGGCAGGCTCTGCAATGATCGCAGGATCCCAGACACTCTGACAAAAGCAGCAAGTTTCTGGGGACACAGTTGAGATCTTCACTTCTCCAGGACTCATCCCCCCACCATCTCAGACCACCCCACACTGAGGTCTCATGCCCCACTGTTTATCTAAATGGCCTTGCTGGCCATCTTCCCGAGTTAGAACACCCCTACTGATTAACCTTAAATGGTTTGGGTTTTTTTTACTGCAAGGAAGGGGTCTGTTACATTTTAGATTTTTTTTTTACAAACTAAATCTTAAATTATGTTACATTTCTAGTATATTGATTAACAGAAGGCTAATTCTTTTACCCCTCTGTTGCATGAGGCAGCTGGTGGGTTCAAACTACAGACCTATTGGTTTGCAGCCCAGTAACCAGACCAAGCTTAACCAGTGTGCCACAAGTCCCTTATTCATGTATACATAAAGTAGTAATAATAATAAATAGCTATAGCTAAAACCTAGTTGTCTATACCTATAATAATAGTAATAGTAACTAATTATAGCTAGCACTGATTTTCTCTTTCTGCACGCCAGGCACTATAAATACTAACTGCTTCACATGCTTTCTTTTTATTTAAACGCATAAAGAGCCTCATGGGACCAGCATTATGATGTCCATTTTATAGATGTGGACACGGAGACCCTGGGAGCTAGTTACACAGCTTGTCCATGGCCACAGGGTTTGGAAAGGGTGGATAGGAGATTGGAGAAGTATAAAAGCCCCCGAGGAAATGCAAACTAAAATCATTATGAGAGCATGCTATTCACTTATTAAAGAGGTTGAACAGCAAAAACTGCAATGCAGTCAAGGATAGAGAGAGAATGGAGACAGGAGACTACCTGGTGGGTGAGTGCAAAACGGTACATTCCGTTTGGAAAGCAGTTATGGGGCTAAGCACCCTATGACCCAGGAGCCCCTCTTCCAGAAACTCACACCCACGAAAAGTGAAGACAAATGTCCACATACAAAAAGCTTCTTTGCAAATACTTGGAATTTCATTCACATTGCTCCAAACTGGAATGACCTTTTTTCCCAACTGGTGGATGGGTGAGGAAATTGTGGCTTACCCCTCAGACAGACTACTATTTAGAATAAAAAGAAGAAATGATGCAGATGTGCAAGAACAGGGTCGGCTCTCAAACGCACCGTGCTGAGTGAAAGAAGCCAGACCCCGAAAGCTACACACATCCTGATTCCAAATGCGTGACATCAGGGACAGGCCCGTCTTCTAGGGGACAAGCCACCTGCAGACCGGCAGTTGTCTGCCGCTAGAGCTGGGAGCTCACACAAAGGGAGATGCACGGAGATGCTCACCTGAGCATCCCCACGTCTCTCCATGCTCTGCGGATCCTTGAACAAAGCACTGATGGGAAAATGACCGGTGTAAGAGGGCCGAACCGGAGGTGAAAACCCATGTGGAGAAGGTCTACGGACCCCAGCTCTGACGGACTGCACGTTCACTGGCAGCCTCAAGAGGTACTAACCTTAGCATATGTCTTGACTTTCGGCTCAGAGTTCTCAGCTTTACGAGAAGTTGAGGCTGCCTTCTGATGGTCAGCAGCTGATGGAAAACACTGCCATATGCTTGAAAAGACAGCCGCAAAGTCGAAGGCTTTAAGTGTTTGGAACAGTGAATACATCTCTTATCGAACTCTAACCACCAGGGTGCTGAATGTATGAAAGGTGAAAGTCACCCACACCCCACACAGGAACTCAACACAAGAGGCGACAGGACTGCCCCCACCTCCCGATTGGTCCCCAAGGCCACCGGGACCTCACTACATGCTGCCAGAAGACAAAGGAAAGGTGAACGTGTCCATTAAAAAAGCCGGTCTGGGCTCAGGCTGGCATGGCTGGAGCAGTCACAGGGGGACAGGAGTGTCTGAGAAGGGGACACGCACTCAAACTCTTACCAGGGAGTCCATTCTGGCACAGAGCGAGCCTAGAGGACAGAGCAGAGCTGCCCCTGTGGGTTTCTGAGGTGATAATTCTTCATGGGAGCAGAAAGCCTCATCTGTTTTTCTCCCGTGGAGCGGCTGGTAGGATCGAACTGCTAGCCTTGGGGTTAGCAACCTAGTGTGCACCGCACTATACTCGCAGGGCCCCCAGTAAAGAGAACCGTAAAGGGAGGTACAATTCTTCCAGGCTCTGTGGCTCCCCACCTGCCTCGTTCCCCATTTCTCTGTCATCTAGCACAGTGGCCGCCCAACGAGAACACTGAGAGACGGTCCCCCTTCGTCAAGAAGCCCTTGGAATGTGCATCTCAGCGTCACATGTCTCCATTGCTGACCCGCGTTCACCTGATCTATGACCCCGCAGTGGGTGGGCGGGTCGGCCCAAGGATGGGTGGAGGGGGCCGCAGGTGTGCTGTCACAAGCAGAAGCACCCCGACGGAAAGGGTTCAAGTTTTCATCTCAAATGGCCTATTTCCAAAAACCGGGATTGACGTATAAAATACTGTGCTTCGTAAACCACCGCTCCCTTCCCTGAAGAAGCTTCGCTTTGCTCGGGCTTTGAGGCAAGGCAGGCAGACAACGGTAGAGCTGTACCTCTCCTGGAGATGGTAGGGTCCACTTCGACGCCTTTCTCATACGGCGTGCCGCCACTCAGGAAGAGCTCGTACGTCCTGCAGCGAAAGAAGGACGCCCTGTGACAGATGTTCTCTGCGGCATCTGCGAACACCGGGGCTGGCCGTGAGACCTCTTCTCGCACAAAAAACGCTCAGCGACACTTTCTTTCGGTCTCATTGGCCAATGCCCCCCATCTGGGAACGATGACTGTTACCAGAAAATAAGCATTTGCCATGTTTACTATAAGCATCCAAACTCTAAAATGTAGAACATCAAGGATGTCCCGCAAGATACTGAGCTTATGTCCTGAAAACGTTTTGGCTGCAAGGACTGTGTGAAACACAAGGGACTAACTTGTGTTTTTTCCATTGGTTGGCACATAGTGCGTGGCGTGTTGGGCTGCTAATCGCAAGGTCAGGGGTTTGAAACCACTCGTCACCCTGCAGGAGAAAGACGAGGCTGCCTACGTTCCAGGAACTTACAGCCTTGAAAGCCAGCGGGAGCAGACCCACTCTGTCCTCTGGGGGCGCCATGGGTTGGAGTCAGCATGACGGCAGAGGGGTGTAAAATAATGACATTATGAAACGACACTCCTTTGAAATCACAAAACTAGCATGTGGAGAGTTGTAAAAACACTTCAAATGGCAGAGAAATCATAAGTGAAAAAGCTCTTCTTCCTTCTCCCAGGTGCCCTGGTGGCATAATGGTGATGCACTGGGCTGAGGTTGGCAAGGGCAACAGTTCTCAACCACCAGTTGCTCCAAGACAGAAAGACGAGGCTTTCTACCCCGTACCGTGTTACGGCCTCCGAGACCCGGAGGGGCACTTCTGCCAGTGCTGTGGGGTCGCTCTGAGCAGCAGTAGTCGTGTTCTTTCTTCTGATTAAGAAGATGGTGGAGGAGCAGGCAGCGCTCCGTGGTGGTGTGCACAGAGTCCCTGAGATGGGAAGTGACTGGACTGTACCTAACAGCACTGCCACCAACTTGTCCCGCTAGCTGGGAAATGCTCTGCTATATCTCTTTCTTGGCAAACATAAACAGATACATGCACAAAGTAAACTCACAGTGAACACCGGCTTTTCTGAAGCTGCCCAATCGCCCAGAGGGAAAGAGGCCAGCGAAAGGCTTCCTTAGTCTTGCTCCCAGCCTTCCGCTCCTGGGACAGGCAGCCTCGGGAGGCGTGCACACCCTCCCCACCCCCGCAACCGCGCACACATGCAGGTTTCACTTGGCAAAAGGAGAGTCAAAGCAGACACACACTTTTGCAACCTGGTTTTTTCATATCACGGTGTATACTTTGGAGATCTTTCTGTATTCATGCATGGAGCTCGGTGTCGTCCAACTCCACAGCTGGGACCGCTACTCTCAGAAAGATGTAGTCAAAGTCCCTGTCATAGTTCTCCTGCTCAGTGCAACTGCAGCCCCTGAACATGAGGCAGGGCAGCAAACACACCAAACCAAGACAAGCAGCCGTAAGCAGCCTGGACTTCGACAGGCCCCTAACACACTCAGACTGCCCCTCCTCTTCTCACCGGGATGATGACCACATCCTGTCCCCGGCCTTCCCTCCAACCCTCCGACCCCCGGGCTGTCAGTGCAGGCGACCACAGGGAGTATTCTCTACATGAATCAACACGAGAATATTTGGGGGTAGGAATTATTTTAAAGATGAGGGAAATTGAGGCTTGGAGAAGTTCTAACGTAATCTTCATGATTAATCTTGGGGATTGGAATTCATTAATGACGCTTGGAAAAGTTAAAGAGCCTGGCTACCAGTGTAGGATCCTGGTCTGTATCATTCCAACGCCGGAATCTTAATCATCATCCCCTAGAAGCCCCAGTGGTACCCCTTCTACCTGGCTCCTGGCTTCTCGGCACGCTGCTTGCTTCCTTCGTCGGCTCCCTGCCAGATTTGGATGGCCGCTTGCTCACTAACAGTTGATCCCTCTTTTCACATTAGGGACAGTAACTGGAATATTTGTACATATTTGGTACTGGTCTTTCATTTGGGGGTCGTAAACTTTAGCTCAGTACAGTGGCCGCCATCATGACTTCAAGGTGCGACCGACCAGGAGACCGGAGTCTTGCCATGTCCAGTGGCTCTGCTTTCAGTACCATGAAATGTGTCACTGACGTAAGGAATTTCTAAAAGGGTCTTCTCAGCAGCCAGCAGTGAGAACATCTTTTGAAACATCCCTAGTCCATGCGCCAGTTCTTCCTCCCGGGGGGGGCCATGCAGGCCGCTTTTACAGCCAGCTCCAAGCAGCAGCAATAGCAGCATGTAAACCTCTCTCCCCCAAAGTTGTGGAGATGTGCTCTGTAATCTGAGAAAAAGAGGCAATTTGTACTCAAGAGTTGTATTTGGGAGAAATACGCGACCAACTTACTTTGTTGGGATAGGAATCCCGCTGGCGTCAAAAAGCTTAAGAAACACCCAGCCACAGCTCAGCTCCCCTCGCTCGCCAGTTGACTAGGAAATAAAACAGGACGTGAGGCTGCGAATGGGAACCAGGCAAAGTTTCTAGCATGTACCCAATCCTTGTGGAGGGAAAAAAAAATGAGTGTTTACATTTAAAACTGGAACATTCTTCACATTAAAATGACATTGAGCGGAGCCCCATTTTATGTAATATTAAAGGTACGAGGTCAAGTGAAGTCGTATTTCTGTCACAGTTTCTCTTGAAAATCCCTGAGCCTGTATGACGTGGCCAACTCTTGCTGTTGTCTCTTGAGTGACAGACAGCCTGGATGGAGAGATCTCAGGCCACGCCACGGCGACATGGGATTGGGAGGCTAGGCTTCGCTGAGCCTGAATGTGGACTTACATCCCACAAGGGCCTTCTTGATTCGAGTCCTGCCCACACTCCCAGCAGCGATCACAGGCCAGTGGGGCTCCCCTGGGGGAGCTGCTCCCGCCCTCCCCTGACACATAAGGATGGGTTTCCCTCAAAGAAATGAAAGGAGGGTGCAATGCCACTCTCGAACTACTGACCTTGGGCCCAACGCACGTATGCAGAGCCTCTCCATCGGTTATTTCACCGTTGCCCTGTGCACACAGTCAGTGCTCCTCCGGATCTGTGCCCCGTTTTTGTAACACAGGCTCATCCAAGTTTCAGTGGTTCCCTTTCTAAAACGTGCTGCTCTCCCAGTTCCCCTGATTAGAATTCTCAGTTATGTGAGGGAAGTGCTGAGACCCTCTGAGAGGGGGCCAAACACTGGGCTGAAATGCCTCGGGACATCTTTTATCCCTTTCTGCTGCCTCCACCTCTCCCCAGCCTTCCTTCTGTAAAAGGCCTGGAGGTCACAGACACATCACACGTCAACGCCCACCCTTGCTCCCAACGCTACCGCAAAAGCAGCCCGACATAGAAAAACTGGGATCCCTGCCCTTCTCGTTCCTTCGAGGACTGAAGTTCTATTGCTCGGAAACGCAGAGAGTATCTTATTGAAAAATACAGATCCATTTCAACTTCCCGTGTGAAAGGACACATCAGAGAGCGTTCTGGAAAATGACGTACATTGCGGATGTAAGAAATTCCAAGTTCAAACAGGATCCCGAGATCTGGAGATGAAGAGTTGGACCTGACAAAACAGTCCCCATCCAGCAAGCACGGCAAGATGCCCGTGACCTGAAAGCACGGAGAAACTCAAGTTACCAGCACGGATTGAAGAGCGGGCGCAGGGCTTCAGGGCACGGACCTGTAAGCTCTTTACAACGTCCACGTCAGAACCAAGGGTCTCTTAAGGGAAACAAAGAGTAGCGGGGTGGAGAGTTCTGAATTTTAGACTCATCTATACCAAGGAATTTTAATGAAAAGCTAACTTTTCTCTTTAAGGGAATTTCCATCACCATCACTTCTTCTTTGCTTAGAGTGGAATTTAATGTACAGCAAATACTATACCTAGGACCCCAAAGGTATAACTGCCCCCCACCCCAATTGCTTGTGTTCATAATAAATCCTTTGCCGTCAAGTCAATTTCTATTCAGAGCAACTCTGCCCCAAAGGGTTTACGGAAGCCGATTGCTACATCTTGCACCCCTCACCCTGCAGCGGCCCCCATCTGTGAAGCAGCAAGCACTTCAACCGCTGTGCCACCAAGCTCTTTTTGCTTGTTTATATTAACAAATTTTCCTTGTGAACAAAACTAAAATTTCAGGCTGAATACAAACGTTTGCTCCTCTTTCCCTAAGCATGCCATGTCTTAGTCCTTCCCTTCTGTTCGCCCTATCCCCTCTCCCGAGACAACCCTAATTCCCTGGTTCGCCTGAGAGACCCCAGCCAGCCTCTTGTAAAAGCTTCCCTGGGCCTAAGGATTCAAATCCAGTTTACCCTTCCTGGTGATCACCACAAACACTGTCCTATCAGGAGTGCCGGCCCCCAGGGCTGCTCCAGGAGAGCCAAGGTGAAGGCTGAGCACAGTGCCTGGAGCACGGTTGGGACCCTGCAGAGAGGAGCCACTGCTATTGTAGCTGCAGACAAGCCTTCCCCACTCGCACGGTTCCCACGGCACCTGGGGAGACTGCCTCGCGGCGCACAGCAGATGCTTCATTTCGTCCCACAAAGTAAACCATATGTAGGATTCATCTCCTTGTATCCTGGGAAACATGAGACTAACCTATCCTACACACTCCCGCATACGGAGAAGCAGTATCGGAACTGTGAACTGTCGTCGTGCGGATGACGGTGTTTGGCAGGTGCTTAGAGGATTAAAAGAAACCCTTGGGAAGTGAGCTATAGACAGGTGTGGGTACAAGCAGCAAGTGCAAGGCGGCTAGGCCTTGTCCACCCCAGGTGGCCTCTCCTGAACCTCCATCTTGCCTCAGATCTTCTGATGCAGGACGTTGTGTGAGGTACCCTGGAGTCCATTTTGTACGGCTCTAGATACAAGAGAACGGAACCCTGGCCTGGCCTGCGCGTCCTCAGTCACTGCTGTTTGAGCCCATTGCTGCCGCCACCATGTCGGCCCTCTCCCTGAGGGTCTGCCTTTTCCACCGACCTTCTGCTTTACCAAACAAGATGTCCTTCTCCGGGGACTGGTTTCTCCTGGCAACATGTCCCTCCTCACTTCCAAGACAGATGCGTTCGTTCTTCTGGAAGCCCACTGGGTATTCCATATTCTTCACCAACACCAAAGTCAAGGGCATCGCCAAGTCTTCTCCTGTATTCGTGGTCCAGCTTCTGCATGCACAGGCAGTGATGAAAATGCCACAGCCTGGGCACTGACTTAATTAACGCTCTATAATTTATCTCCAGGTTATACTATTTATTGCAATAAGCAACACAGAACTCACAAACAAAATTCCTGAATACAGGGCTGAGTAAAGAAGTGAGCATGTCATAATGCCTGTGAGAAATGGTCAGAGTTGAGTTGTTTATCAGGACATGATACAAGTTCTGTTGAGTCTGCCAACAAATATTTAAAGGGCCTGCCACTCTGCTGTAAGCCTCAACCCAAGGGCATTCATTCACCTTAAACTTCGTGGATCAACAAGTCCAACTTCCCCAGTGAAGTGCCCAGAGGCACCGTACTTCCCCAGGAGCCGCCTGCACAGAGGCATGCATCTTTCCTTGCTCGGTGGGTTGGGAAGTCTACCACTCTGGCTCCTGGCTCTGCTCTGACCCTCTGATGGCACAGCTCTCGCTGGATCCAGGAGGTTCCCTGTGCAGGGATCTCAGGCTCAGAAGACTCACTCCACTCTTGGCTCTTACAGGTAAAGTTATTCCTGCTCCTGCTTCTCAGAGGACTCGTTTTATACCGAGCAGGATCACACTGCAGGGAATCCTGTTGGAAATTACTCACAGCTGATCAGGTGAGTGCTATCAGTATCTTCCTCCACCTTCTTACCAGACCCACCCAGGGCAGGCTGTTTGGGAGGTTAGAGCTTCTGACTAGAGGAGCCACATTCAGTAATTCGCAGCCCCTGCATCTCTGGGCCAGGCTCACCTTAGTCCTCAAAGTGGCATCAATGCATTTTCACATTTTGAAGAAGTTGTTTGCGGCAGATTTGCCCAATGTAAGACGCTATTTCTCACCTGCTGCTTCTGTGGGTGCTGACTGTGGATCTAAGCAAAGTGAAATCCTTGACAGTGTCCATCATTATTTGTTGATCTTGATGTTTCCTGTGGGTCCCATTGAGCGGATTTTGCTTTGTCTTATGTTGAGGTCTGATCATACTAAAGGTTGCAGTCTTTGATCATCAGCAGGTAAGTGCTTTAGACACTCCCCTTTCCACAGCTATATTGTGTCATCTGCATATTGCAGGCTGTTCAGAGTCTTCCTGCAATGCTGATGTAGCATTCAGTTCCGCTTGTCAGCTATTTGCTCAGCGTGTTAGGCCAGGTTGACTAGAGAAACAAATCTAGAGGCACTCATAAATGTGTAAGAGAGAGCTTTATACCAAGAAGTAGTTATATATTGGGAAAACATCACAGTCCGGTCCAGATCAAGTCCATAAATCTGATACTAGTCCATAAGTTGATACTCATCCATACATCTCTCTTCAGACTCATGGAGCCACATGCAATGATGCAGAATGCAGGAAGATCACCGGCCAGTGGGTGCAAAGTCTTGTGGATCCAGTGGTGGGAACATCTCCAGAACTCACTCAGGTCTCCCTGTGGCTCCTCAAAAGGAAGGTGAAGGCAAAGAGAGAGGAAGTTCCCAGGATCTTCCTTATGCGATGGCCATGCCCACAGGGTGGCACCATCAGGTTGTGACCTGATTGACAGGCTAGACTCCACCCATATCTTCTTACAGGGGTCAGGTTGACACAAAAAAACCTATGACGCTCAGTATTCAGAATGATAACACACTGATGGACACCCTTCCTATTTTAAACTACGCAGTTTCCCTTTGTCTTACGTGAACCATCTACAGATCTGCATGATCACAACAAGGCATTCTGAAATGCCTATTCTTTACAATGTTAGCCACAATTTGTTACGATCCACATAGTTTTGAATAAAAGACAGGTTAATTACAGTCATGGAACTTTGGCGGTAGAAAAGGGAGTAAAGTCAAGTAAACTGCAGACAAGTCACAGTATAAAAAGAACACGGGCACATTCAACTTCTCTGACAAAAACAAGCGTCTATCCTGCCGAGCCTGTGTCACACTGACGGGGCCACATTCCAGTCCTGACGTGCCTGGGTCTAAAGTACCAGGTCCCCCAGGCCTCACCTAAACTTTGTCTAAAGAAAGCACGGCTCTGGTGAGCACCATTGAAAGATGTCATTTTTGAAATAAAAACAAACACTCGACACCCAGAATTCATCTTTTTACTTTCATGTCTCATCAAATGGACAATTAAAAAAATAGAACTGAATCTTCTAAATTCATTGAATGATATGATTCATCAAAATTAGAAGTTTGGTGAGTCTAAAATATAAGTCAAGTTTATCAAAGTTTGCTGAGAACTTTAAACAATTTAAAGATTCAAATCTGGCTCTATGGATAATGTACTAAACAGCAATATGTTATTTCAGGGAAATACTTTGAGAGTTGTCTCAGAAACGAGCTGGCTAACTATGAATAGGCAAAGAGAAGGTCCTTTCCCATCCCAGTCCCTCCGCAGAGCACTTACCTGGGGAGAAAAGGTCCATGTTTTGGACTTCTTGGGCTGCCACGTGGCTCTCACAGTGTGAATGTTGCTCAGAACCTGAAATGATATTTCCCCCATGAAATCCTATTACCGAAAGCTTTCTGAAAAACCCCCAAACAGGGAACAGTAAAGTCAAACTGGGTGGAGCAGGTACAGAGGGGCGGGTGGTTTTACTCTTTACTGCCTACAGTTCTGTCATGTTGGATTAGCTTTCTATATCAAGTATGTCACTAACTCTTAAAGTTATTAACAACAAGAGCAACAACAAAACACCCCAACTTATCGCACTTAATAATAAAAAAATAAAACGAATGATTTTAAGTGAAATACTTACTATGTGAAACATCCGGAAAACACAGTGAAATCTGCAGTAGAAAGGACCTTAGGAAATGCTGCCCCCAGAAGCAGGCTACAGAGTCCGTTACTTTATCACTAAAGGCATCACGTGCTCCTGATATTGTTATGTATTGTTGCAAACACATGGTTAGATCCCTCAAAATCTCCAGTTCTAAACACTATCCTCTTCCTGAAATGTAGTCTCTTAGAAACAGCCACCTGCAAGTTTATCCTACAATATACAACGAACTGTAACAGCTTCACAAGGCCTCAAATTCCGTAAATCATGGACAAAACTGACATCTCCCAAATGAACACACAGCATATCATTTTTAGATAAAAATATTTTAATATGACACTTCTAAAAGTCGGCTTTAACAATAATTTAAAATCATCTTAAAGGCGTCTTTTTAAGTCCAATTCAACTCACTGCCCTCCATGCCCAGGTCTGTGTTCCTCCTCCCGGGCATCAGATGTGGGTGACCGGGCTGTTTGCCATGGAAGGGGACACCTCTGCCGACCACTGATCCCTCACGTTGTCTACACTCTTGCTGGAATGACAGTGTTCACTTGGACTCCTGGGGTACCACCTCCATCAGACATGTATAATAAGATGGCCGTTTATTTATTCTAAAGGCTCCTCGTAACGTTTGATTTCCCAGTAAGTGTTTCCCGGGTCTAATGTCCAAGAATTCTTTGGCAATCATCAGAATGGATGTGCTTTGGTTTTTTTTCAACTTGAAGAATTCTAACTTTGATGTTCAGACTCAAGAGACAGCTTCCTCTGCCTGATATATTTTTTTTTTTGTATTTTTCTTGATTTAGAGGCTCTGAGAGCTACAAAGGATGGATGGGTTCCAGCCACGTCACTTTCCAGTTCAGAAACTGTAGCCAAACAGGTTGAGTGACTGGCTCAGAACTGTAGTTTGCCGTAGTAGATGAAGCGGGAGGGGGGGGGGGGTCGGCAGAGGGTAGAACTGTACATCAAGAAGGCACGAGGGCTTCTTGCTCAAGACGGTGCGTTTAGTTTAGCTTCAACACAAACTGTTCGCTCCCAGTAGTGATTGCTGAAAAGGGAGAGTTAAACCTCAAAAAACAAGATAACTATTTCAATGGTCTATAAATAGAGGAGGAAAGCAAGGAAGTGGGTGAGGCCGAAACCAGGATTCTCCGGAGCTGAAGTCTAGACGCAGGATGTAGAATGTGCTACAGGAGCTACAGGTTCTCAAAACAGGACAGAGGCACAGAGGAGCCTTACTGCTTGTAGGAGCCCTGGTGGCAGAGGAGTTACACATTGGGCTGTAGCCCCAAGGTCTGCAGTTCGAAACCAGCAGGTGCCTCAGGAGAAAGACAGGGGTTTCTACTCCCATAAACAGCTATCGCCTTGGAGACTCACAAGGGCAGTTCTCCTGTGCTCTGTAGGGTCACTAAGAATCAGCATTGACCAGATGGGTGGGAGTTTGGCTTGGCTTTGAGTTACTGTTTGAAGTCAGAAGGAGAGAGAGAGAGAGGTTTAAATATGATCCAGAATCACAGAACCTAATATCCCACATGTCCAAAGTACAATAAAACAAAAACAGAAATAAACAAAACCCCCCTTACGTCTAGAACCAGGAAAATGTCACCGTGCATGAGAGAAGACACAGTTGTTGGCATGAGCTAACACTATCCCAAGACCAGAAGAACTAGATGGTGCCTGGCTTCCACTTCCAGCCGCTCTGATTGGGACTACAGTAGAACAGATCCTGGCTAGAGTGGGAGAAAAATGTGGAACAAAACTCAAAACCATTATAAAAAAAAAGATCAGATGTACTCGTCTGATAGAGACTGGTGGAAGCCCTGAAGCTGTGACTCCTAGACACCCTTCAAGAATGGAGGTGAACTCCACCCTAGATCAACTTTCAGCCCACCCACAGGCAGGTCTGCAGAGTGCACAATAATGCCAGGCGGAAGGCACTCCTTCCAGCGATTAGCCACACAAGACTAAAGGGGCAGCATGACCCAGAAACCAAGCTCCGAAGCCAGGAGGGAGCAGGACAGGAGGATAAGCGGAAACAGGATGCTCAGCGAAGCAGTGGCAAGATTTGCCTTACTCTGTGGGGACTGCAGCTACTGTCAGGTACTGAAAGGTGTGGAATAGAACTCCAATCTGTGCTGCAAACTTGCACCCAATCGGCAATAAAAAAAAGTTTTCTTTTTCTTTTTTTAAAGTTTTATTTTTCAAGCATGAAAACAAAGTTGGAGCATAAAAAATACCAGAGTGACCATACACAAAGAGAAACAGAATGGCACAGGCAGATCTTTTCTTAATGCGCCCAGTGGGTGGCAGTCGGTGCACCTTGCTTTATGCTGAGCTCGGACTCACTCCTTCTCCTTTCTATCTTGGGTAGAATCGCAACCCTGGGGAGCAAGGCCTCCTTTACGATCAGAGTCCTGTGACTGCGGTTTCCAGAGGCTGTGAGAAGATAAGAAAGCCTGCCCCTGCTCGTGGCCTAGAGAAGAGCCCGGCCAGCCAGCGTGCCCCTGAGCAAACACAGTCGCCTCGTCCCGGTCACCATGGCTGCCGTCTCATTGCTGAGTGACCAGGGCCAGGCGCCTGGTTGCCCTCATCACTCAGCGGGCAGAGGAGCCGGGGCCCAAGGAGTGTGTGGAACTCAGAAAACACCGACGTGGCTGCCGGAAAATTCTGGGACGAAAATGAAACCCTGAAACAGACACTGAAAACCTCTGGCAGGGGGGAGCGACACAGGTTGGAAGCAGGAGGTATCAAACAAACAAAACCGCCCTTGCAGAAAGCCAGGACCGGCTGGGAGCTGAACCCAGGAAGACTTCAGACGCCCTTGCTGAGGCACGAGATGGCATCGCGCCAATGAAAACGCCATCAGATCTTTAAAGACGAGGACCGGCTCCTGAAAGACACTTCAGGATCTCGTAGGGCAAACACCACCACCAAACCATCCCCAAAGCAGACTCTCTACGCTAAAAACAGCCGCCGCGGAGTCCATTCCCGCTCGACTTGTGGCGACCTGACAGGACAGGGTGGGCCTGCCCTTAGAGAAAGCCTCTCTGTTCTCCCCAGGGCCGTTAGCAGCCCGGCGCTTAACCACTGCGCCACCAGGCTCCGCAAGTACAGGAAAACAGGGGCAGGGACACAACCAACCAGGATGACAGCCGTCAAACAGCACAGACACACAAAGTAAAACCACCAGCTCAAGACTCGGGCTTCCCTCCGTGGCAGGGGCCCGCTTCCCGCACTGTCCCCAGACTTGCCCCTCGCTATTCCTGGGGGCGGGGAAGGGGGGGGAGAGTGTTCTAAGAAAAAGCTACTGTGATTACTGGAAGTGGCGTCTTGTTACTTAGTTCTAATAACAATGCTTGTTTCCTTGTAATTAGAGCTGAAAGCACGTGGCACGCGTATTTGGGGGATGCACCGGAGGTCCTACCATTCTCAGGGTGGAGGCTGACATAACCCTCTTCATAATCTAGCTTCCATCGTGTTGGCATAAAGACCTGACCATCTCTGTACAGTTTTCATGTAAGGGATCCAAAGGCGCCGGACAACAGAGGGTGGAAGGAAAAGAAAGCAGTTCCTCTTTTCTGGGTCACAGACGCCGCCTACTGGCTCCTTCAGGGCACTGGTTCTGTGCAGGGCCACGGAGCATATAGAAGGGGCAACCAGTAAAGAAAAGAACATCCATTCATTTATGTACTCTAAATTCAGATGAACAAATATATATATATATTCAGCACGAGCAGAACCAATGCACAAGGAACTCCTCCAACCAGACCCTCCCCCCTGTTCCTTATCACACTGCCATGCTAACACCCTCGTCCCTTCACCCATCAAGTTGTGTGGACTTTTACCTCCTGCATCTCCACTCCCACTACCCTTGTCTACATCTTACCTATCCCCGAGTCACACTTCTATCACACCGACGTTTATTGTTCTCGGCACCTTGCTTAAATTAATTCAGTTAGCCCTCACATTGGCTTTGAGACGTGTTCCAGCCGAGGAAAGCGAGGAGCGCCCTATTGAGTGATCGGCCCGATCCCACCGCGAGCGAGAGCGGAGGCGGCTTCCCCTAAGCAGCCTGGCTCTGGACTGGGTTCCCTTGAAAGGGGCACTGCTGCCTTGACCGCTACACTGTGTTGCACCCTCCAAATGGCCTCCTCGTGGCTCTTTTGTGTTCCTCTTATCCATTCGCCTGGGAGAGAATCAGAGGTCTTTCTAAAAGCGTAATCTAATCTAATAGTAATCACTGATTTTCACTGTCTTTAGGAAAAATTCCTCAAACTCCCGGCTAACACTGACTTCTACCATATCCCCTTTCACTTCCACATCCGTCCCATTCTTCACTCCCTCTCCACTTGGTCACCCCACCCCAAAACTCACTGCCATGCGGTCAAGCTGACTCACAGGGACCCCACAGGACAGGGCAGAACTGCCTCTATGAGCTTCCAAAGCTGTAACTGTGTCTGGGAGAAGAAAGCCCCAGCTCCCGCCAGCAGAGTAGCTGGTGGTTCTGCGCTGCTGACCCTGTAGATCTTCACCCAACGCACACCACCCCACCACCGTGGGTCTCCCACTTCCCAGCTCCTTTCCTCCACCAGTCAGGTGCCTGTGCTAGTTCTCCTTGTTAGACATACTCACTCTGCTAGTTACATCGTCTGTTGTCAATTGGAGACTTATGAGCCAAGGGGTGGAGGTTAGCCCATCAATCAGGTCACAGCTTGATGACCTCATTGAAGGCACTAAGAAGATACATAGCTCACTGGAGGCGGGACACAAGCTCACTCCCTGGGAAACATTCCTGCAGACAAGACACATGGAGCTACCCTAGCACCCTGGAACTGAAGGAGCCACATGGAGACCCCTGCCAGCAGAGATGCCTCTACCGCCACTGGAGCCACAAGACTCCCCACCACTGGCCTGTGATCTTCCTGCATTCACCATCATTGCATGTGTTGTGAGTCTGAAGAGGACTTGATAGATTGGTATCAGACATATATCTAATATTGGACTTATGGACTTGACCTGGACTGGGCTGGAATGTTTTCTCAATATTCAATTGCTCTTGCATATAAACCTCTTTCTTATACACACGAGTGTCTCTATGAATTTGTTTCTCTAGTCCACCCAGACTAACACGCACCCTCTCAGACAGCAGTTCTCCACCTTCCTGATGCCACAACCCTTTCATGGTTTCTTATGTTGTGGTGACACCCAATCATAAAATTATTTTCATTGCTACTTCATCACTGTAATTTTACTATGGCTATGAATCGGGTGACCCCTGGGAAAGGGTTGTTCGAACCCTAAAAGAGTCATGACCCACAGGATGAGAACTGCTGCTCTCAGAGCTCGGCTCAAGTAACACTTCCACACTTCAAGGAACTTCGGTGATTGGTTTGGGAATTTACTTCTTTTCTAAGGCAAACACTATGCTTCTTCTCAGCCCTGTTTGAACTATCTATATCCAAGAAATTAAAATATGCCACATTCTCATTTTCTGTTCAGTTTAAAAGGTTTTCTAATGTCCCTTGAAAGTTCCTCTTTCACCTCATGTATTATCTAGAAGTTTTCCAAGTTTTTGGACATGTTCGTTTTCTTTCCATTGATGATTATAACTTAATTCCATTCGATCAGGGATATATGTATTACGTGATTTCACTTCTTTCAGATTCGTTGAGCTTCACTTTCCATGTCAGGGTATGGTCTAGCTGGGTGAGTGTCCCATGTGTGCTTGAAAAGAATACGCATTCTGCCCTTGGGGGTGAGGTGTGGTATAAGTGCCAGTCAGCGGCAGTCTGCTGAGAGTGGTACTCAGTTCCTGATACGCATCCTTACTTCTTTCCAGTCTACTAGTTCTGCCGATGACGGAAAATATTAAAGTCTCCGATTACGATTGTGGCTTTGCCAATTTCTCTTCCCAATGCCGTCGGTTTTTATCTTGAAGCTGCATCACATGTAAACACTTGAAGGGTGTACACATTTAGATTGCTGCCTTCTTAATGAATTATCCTTTTAAAATTCTGTAATTCCTGTCATTTTCCTTGTCTGGAAGCATACTATATTAATCAGTCTGCAGCTTTCTTGAGAATGGTGTTTATAAGGTAAATCTTACTTTATCCTACTTTCAACCTACCTGCATGATTGTATTTAAAGGGGATTTCTTGTTTCTCTAGTCTGGTCTCGCTCACTGTGCTTTTAATTTGCATTTCCCTGGTGACTTACTTCATTGAGTATCTTCTGACAGGCCTATTGGCTTGGCATATATTTTCATTTTTCAAATGCTTATCTGATTGTTTTTGCTCCCTTAAGAAGCTGGGTTATTTAGCTTGATCTGAAGTAAAAGTGTGTCATGTCTCACCATTAAGTAAGATGACAGCTTTAGGTTCTTCTTCCTGCCCTCTGCCAAAATTAGCATGTTCTCTTCTATTCTGAGTTTGTTCCCTTCTATTCGTAGTCTGTTAATATTTTTTCAATCATAATTGAGCGTTGAAATTTTCCCAAGTGCCTTTTCTACATCAATTGCTGGATGGTATTTCTTCTTAGTTCTGTTAACCAGGCAGATTACAGGCATTGATTTTCAAATGTTAAATCAACTTGATTTCTGGCATGAAGCCCCACGAGTCCTGCTCTGAAGAGCCTGGTGGAGCAGTGGTTAGAGTCAGACCGTTCACCCAATGGCCCCGGGAGAAGGACGAGGCTTTCTACTCCCCAGAGTCACAGTTCCAGAAATCCACAGAGGCAGTTCTACCAGTTGTACAGGGTCTGAGTCAGAATTGGCTTGATGGCAGTGAGTTTCAGGCTTTGTAGCCATGATACTATATTATCCTTATATATTGTTAGATTTACTTTATTAATACTTTGTTTACTGACTTAGTTTCTATATGCCTGAAGCGCATTGGCTTTCTAGTTTTTATTTCCTGTTATTTTGCCAGATTTTGGTATCATGTTTCTCCGGACCTTTTAAACTGAATTTAGAAGTATTATCTCTATTTTTCCCTTAAGTGTTTGAAGGAATTCATCAGGGAATTCATTTGGGCCTAGAGTTTTCTCACTGGGAGATTTAAGATTATATTTTTGATTTCTTTAACAGAGGCTATTAAATTTTTCTTTCTTGGGTGTTTTAGTAAATTGTGTTTTTCAAAGAATTTTTGCTTTCATCTAAATTGTAAGGTGCCTTGGTGGTGTAGTGGTTCCAAGTTGGGCTGCAGCTCGCATGGTCACCAGTTCAAAACCACCAGCAGCTCTGTGAGAGAAAGACTGGGCTTTCTACTCCACAAACAGTTACAATCTCGGAAACTTGCGGGGGGTCACTATGAGTCAGCATTGACTTGATGGCACAGATTTGGTTTTGGTAACTAAATGTAAAATTTGATAATATGAACTTGTTTACAATATCTCCTTAACTTACTGTCTGTAGAATTCTGGGGAAATACCTTCATTTTCAAGTTTGCTATTGATCATTTGTCTTTTCTTTCTCTCTCTTTTAAAGTTTATTGATTCTTCTTCCTATGCACTTCTCAATTTTATGAATCTTTCCAAAGAATCAACTTTTGCCTTTTGGCTCTTTTGTCGCTTACTTTCTATTGAATTAATTTCTACCCATACTTTTGTTACTTCTTTTTCAATTGTCTTTGGACTTCTTTTTCTACCAGCTTGAGAGGTTCTTTTAGAGAATGACAACTTTAACTTTTCTTCTTTTCTAATATACACATTTAAAAGTATACATTTCCCATCTAAGTATCAATCAAACTGTATTTTACAAGTAAATCCATTTTTAAGAGTTTCAAACAATTTATATTCTGGTTGGTAAGTATACTCTCTTGGGAACCACTGTCAGGGTAAAGGCAGGACTCCTTATCTTGAGTGGTGGGGTGTTGGTTACAGAATGTGTACATCTCTCAAAAGGGCAATGCTCTGTGTTCACTTGAGACTTGAATGATGTACAATAGCCCTAGAAGGTAGCAGGAGAACTTATGTACAAGGGAAGCTCTGCAGTTTCTTAGAACTTAACTGAAGTTCCCAATGTTACACACCGAACAGCTGATGGAGCAGGGCTTTAACCTAGGCCGGCCATACACAGACACAGTGACACAGACAGTGGGTCAAACAGCATTGCCATAAAGTCATAGAATGCATTTTTAACCAAAGATATCGAGATGTGAAGATACCGTTCTTAACATAGCCTCCATCCAGGTCAGTACCCTTCGGAAGCCTGTGTTTTCATCTCTCCAGCATTTCCCTCAAAGAATTCTGCACACTTTGCTTCACACCACGCCAAATGGAAACCTCACAGGTAGTGTTTCTTTGTATGTTTGGTGGGGTTTTTTGTGTGTGTGGTTTTTTTTTTTAAAGTTTTTGTGATTGGGGAACAAAAAGATGTCTGAAGGGACGATATCAGGGCTATAAAGTGAATGGGATAAGGTCTCCCAATAAAATCCTTTTGGGACAGCTCTTGCTACCTTTAAAGAATGGGCAAGTGCATCGTTGTGATGAAAAAAAACTGTCAATGCAACTTTCCTGACCTTTTTCTCATCAATGTAATTTTCAGTTTACTTAAAACTACTTCCTAATAAGCCTTTGTGATCATCCTATGTCCTTCAGAAAAGACTGTCCCTTGGGAATCCTACAAATCCATCACCATACCCTTCTGAACTGGCCTCTCTTGCCTTCACGTGAACTGACCCAGTAGAGCCCATTTTGCAGGCGCTCTAACAAGACGATGTCATGTCTTACTGCGAGACTTTGTCCGCAGCCTTCTACTGACTGCAGAGACAAGTTTAAACACGTGGTGTTTGCAATAAACCCATGCATATACGCACTGGAGCCCCAACAGCAATACCTGTCGACTTAGCCTCTTGTATTCCTCTCTCCTCCTTTATTGACTACATTGTTATCCAACAGTTCACCTCTACAACAACAGGAAGAAATCTACTCTCTATTTTTCACATGCATGATGAATGCCTGGCAGTAATGAGTGCTGGGATGCAAGGGGAGAGGAATCCTGCCAAGATGGTTCAAGGTACGGCTTGGCTGAGCCATGATTCTTAGTGGCTTAGCAGTTATGTCATGATGTGACCTGGCCATTTATGAAGATATAATCTGGCAGTTATGTAAGGATGTCATCATCCTTCATGTTGTGATCAGATGTGGTCGTCTTCCATGTTTTCGCAGAATCACCTATGTGGGATATAATAAGACTTTTCCCCAGCTTCTCTCCCCCCAATATATGTCAGACCTAGGACACTGCTTGCAACAAATGGTAAATGACTGTCAAGTTATCTCCCTGAAGGCACCAGCCACCCACAGCAAGCAGACCCTATTGTCTGTCCTGCCATAGGTGGGGCTCACTCCCTGCAATTTGGGACAGTGGATTGCTTTCCCTGAAGAGCTCAGAATAAATCAAGTCTCCAGCTCAAGGACATTAAAGGTTAGGATCTGCCCGTCTTGTCACTGGTATACCCCTAGTCCCTCCCCTTCCTATTACGTGTGTACCCCTAGCTCATCCCCTTCCTGTCACATGTATGCCTATTGTACAGCCCCTTCCAGTGACATGTGTGGTTACCTGTAATCAAGCCCCTCAGTATATATGGGCCTTGGCCAGAAATAGAGAGAGACTCTCCTGCCCTCTGCCCGTGCTGTGCGCAGACCTGGCTGCTGAGATCATGGCCGTCCAGGAGGTGAGCATGCTACCATGAAATGTGTCTGACTCCTTCATTTTACTCTCTCTTCTGTCTCTCTTATTCTCTATGACTTTAATATAACCATTTATATATATTTAACCATACAACTGTGCTTACCGAACCCATGATAGTGCGAGGGGCTGGTTCCCCCCACATACCTAGTCTCTGGAGCCTACCCATGTGGACAGAGTGAAGATATATACAGAGGGAGACAAGGAGACACCAGGCTGCATCGTGTAAACATGCAGCATCTTGGTATGAGCGCACTTCTTTCTTCAGGAGGCTCACCTTGTTACCATCAAACAGACAGAGGCGGACATGTCTGCTAAGAACCTGTATGCTCGTCCCCGGGAGAGGGATCATTTTACAGCTCCACAGTGTCAGGGCCAATGACACTCGGCTTGTCCTTGACTTAATCTGAAAGAGAAGTTCGTTGTAAATAAAAGGTTTATTTTTATGAATTACAAGACAAATGAATTTCCCAAAGCAAAGGAACAATTTTACATGCCTAGCCAAGAAAAGTTCCAATAGTTTGTTTTAAAGGAAAATTTTAAATAGTTCAACTAAATATCTCGCACAGATTTATTTTTAAAATATTTGTGCTTTTATGTAACTACAGAACATGGTGTTGGAAAGAAAAGCCAGTAACTGAGGTGAGATGCATGAGCTGGCCCCTGAATCACTACACATTCCAGACCCAGGTTCAAGGCTTACCGAGCAGATCACAGTTTTGCATTCAACACATCCCACGCGTTTTGATTCAGTTCATTATTATCTCCTCACAGTCACGTTGCGTGGCCCACTCTCTCCCTGGGTTTCCTGCTCCCCGTCCTCCTCCTTTTCTAACCCTCTGAGCCCTCCCTGCCAAGGCGTCAAATCTGACGCAGAGCGACTATTCTCTGGAGGGATGGATGATCCTAACACGGGATAATTCAGTGCCAAACCTGAGGGTGGCCAAGAATGGGGACCCATCAGTCTCTATCCAGCCAGGAAGCCTGGTCTCTTGGATGGCTGTGGGCTGAGTTCCACATTTCTCTTCCAGTCTCTCCGGGAGAGACTGCTAAGTCGATCCTTTTGGGGGCAGTTGGTGGTGGTGGTGGGCACCATCGGGTTCTTCTGGTCTCATGCTCAAGAGGACTGATGTTTGCATGGTCCTTTAGTCCACTGGCCTGATTGTTTCCACATACCTGTGGACTTCGCCACTCTTTGTTCCTCTGGATGGATCCCAGGTTCATTCTGATGATTCATTCTTATTTATAGTATTTGAGTGTGCTAATTAGGTTTTGTGTCAACTTGGCTGGAGCGGAATTCTCAGTAGTCTGGTGACTGAGGCCTCTCCCATGATGTGAACTAACATCTAATGTAAATGGGAGGTGCTGTGGGAAGGTAAAATGCAACCGTTTGCTCAGGTTCCAGCCCTGGTAATGTTTTCTTGGGGGTGTGGCCTTCTTATCGATGTAAATGCTGTGCAGACCTTCCTCACTTCTTGCTGGCCTGGATCCTGCACCTGGTTCATCAGCCTCTGGTTCTTTGAACTTGAGTCATTGGCCTGCTGATCCTGAGTGTTTCAGAGCCTACCATAAGACCTGCTGACCTTGGGCTAATTCAACCCTGGATCCATCCAACTGTGTTCTTCCTGCGTCTTGGTTCATCAGCCCCATGTGTACCAGAGTCAGAACAAAGCTCCAGCTTGACATCTGACTCATGGGCTTGAACCAGACTGGACTTCGCTCTGTCTATAACTGTGGGAGCTGCTTTCTCGATACAAATGTCTTAATTTACATATATAAGCATCACTGATTTTGCTTCTCTAGAAAGCCCAGCCTCACACAATTCATACAATTTATAAAGTATCCACAGCAAAATCACCTGTCATTAACATGAATTTTTCTTTGTTCTGATGCTAAGCAGTTATTTGATTATCCTGGGTATCTGGGTAGATGTTTTGACAGAGAAAATGCAGTGACCACTTTAAGAGCGTATTCAGATCTATTTCAGCGGTATATTTTAGTTGTGGATAAATTGGTATTCCAATATTTAAAGTGTAGTTTTAATTAAAGAAACTTTAGATTCTGCTTTATGTTCATATGGCATTTCATTAAAGATACCATGTGAAAAACAACAACTATAACACAATCTAATGGTTTGTCACCTTTATCAATTTAAAGAAAGAATCAGAGATGAACTTCCACCCCCGGTCACAAGTTCAAACACGTAAGTGTCATTTATTCAAGGGCTGTTAATACAGACAGACACCGACCGCTACAATAGCACACGTCTTGTTGCCTAGCGTGCAGTCACGGCGAGGCTGCGGGACTCACCGTGCCGGCCTCCGCGTCCCACATCAAATCTCTGAAGGCTAGCTGTGAAGGCGTGAGCTCTGGTTGTAAGAAGTAACTTGCTCGAAAGTGATTCCCTGAAAAAAATAATTTTTTTTTCAAAATTCAATGCGCCAAACCCAGGATAATATGTCACAGATTTAAGAAACAGACTCGAAGATGCCATGCCTTTATGAGGAGCTTTCATTTCTTTCCCTGAAGAGCATATCCGTGTAGATTCACACATGAAAACATTAGGAAGCTAGTTCCCGGGGGGACATGGGAGAGGGGGAGGCAGGGGGAAAGGTAGCGGTGTTAACAAACCCAGGGACAAGGGAACTACCAGTGATCCAAATCAGTGGTGAGGAGGGTGTGGGAGGCCTGGTAGGGCATGATCAGGGTAATGAAACCAAGAGGAATTGCTGAAACCCTGGTGGGGACTGAGCATGAGTGGGACAGGAGGATGGTCAAGGTAAATAGAGGAAAGAGTTGGGAGGCCAAGGGCATTTATAGAGTTCTAGATAAAGACATGTACACATACAAATACATTTACATATGAGGATGGGGAAATAGATCTATGTGCATATACTTATAGGCTCAGTATTAAGGTAGCAGATGGCCTCCACACAAGTACTCCCTCAGTGCAAGAATAATTTCTTCTATTAAATTGGCATTCTATGATGCGCACCTTCCCAACACAACTGCTAAAGACAAATGGGTGAATAAGCAAATGTGGTGAAGAAAGCTGACGGTGCCCAGCTATCAAAAGGTATAGCAACTGGGATCTTAAAGGCTTGAAGGTAAACAAGCGGCCATCTAGCTCAGAAGCAACAAAGCCCACATGAGGGGCACACCAGCCTGTGCGATCATGAGGTGTCGAAGGGATCAGGTATCAGGCATCATCAGAACAACAAATCTTACCATAGTGAATGAGGGAGGCAGTGCAAAGTGGAAACCCAAAGCCCATTTGTAGGCCACTGGATATCTCTTTACAGAAGGGTCTCAGGGAGGAGACGAGCCAGTCAGGATGCGATGTACCAACAATGAAACATACAACTTTCCTCTAATTCCTAAATGCTTCCTCCCCACCTCCCCTCCACTATCATGATCCCAATTCTATCTTGCAAGGTTGGCTAGACCAGAGGTTGTACACTGGTACAGATAGGAACTGGAAACACAGAGAATCCAGGGCAGATGATCCCTTCAGGACCAGGGGTGTGAGGGGCGATACTGGGAGAATAGAGGGAGGCTGGGTTGGAAAGGGCTAACCAATTACAAGGATCTATATGTGACCTCCTCCCTGGGGGACAGACAACAGAAAAGTGGGTGAAGGGAGATGCCGAACAGTGCACGATATGACAAAATAATAATTTATAAATGATCAAGCGTTCATGAGGAAGGGAGAGGGGAGTAGGGAGGGAGGGGAAAAATTAGGACCTGATATCAGGGTTTTAAGTGGAGAGCAAATGTTTTTGAGAATGATGAGGGCAATGAATGTACAAATGTGCTTTACGCAATTGATATATGTATGGATTGTGATAAGAGTTGTATGAGCCCCTAATAAAACGATTCTTTTTTTTAAAAAAAACATTTGGAAGCACATGTAGCTGAGCCTAGCACGACGTAAGAAAGATGGTAGCGACTTGTGAGAAAACAACTTGTCCCATGGTGAAGGCTTCTTTCTTTCTTTTTTTTTAATGCAGAAGTCTATAGCTACCTTTTGGACATTTTAGAGAAAAAAATAAAATCATTAGTTTCACTTCCTAATACAAAAACTTTCTTATACCATCCTTTCATATTTTCGCCATGAAGAATTCTTGTTATAAAATCATGTATTTAGTCATTCTCTCTCCTCTGTGCCAGGTTCTGTGCTAAGAACTTGACAGCTGAGTGAGAGAAGCCATTGAAAAAATAAACAAAGTAGATAAGTAAATAAGCAAGCTAATAGCTGGCTTTGATGTATAAAATGTACAGGAGTAAAAGGCAATTATGTTATCGAAGGTACAGCATCTCTGAGAAAATGGAAATGACCCTGAGACCTAAGGAGGACGAGGCTAGAGCCAGCTGTCCCAGCACAGGACCCCTAAAAGCAGTCCTTCCACAGGAAACCCAATGTCTCAGGGCACACAGAAGGCCGCCCCTTCCTCCCTCTTCACACCAGCTAGACACACAAGTTGTCAAATACAGCGGCATCAAAGAATGAATCAGAAAAGCTGAAACGGTCCGGGGATGCGGGCGGCTCTTTGGGAAAATCTTAAGCCGGAGAAGGCATGCCTCTTCCCTCCAATGTCAAGTTCCAGAGTCACATTACATTCATTCTCTCAGGTCCCTGAATTCAGTCACACGGCCATGCCCTTCTCCAAATGGAGGAACAATAAATCAGAAAGAGACTCGGCCCTGCACACCCTGAAGCCATCATCTACCCTGTGACCGCTTTTACCTTAACTGTTATGTGGGAGAGAGGTTTCTCTCACCATCTAGGCCTCTAGTAGAGAAGCCAAACCTAGAAGTTCATCAATATTCAGACAATGGAGTAATTTACAGCTGCTTGTAAGAATGAGTCCATGCGTGTTTATATCTTTGGGGAATGTCCTTGGTGTGTGGTTAAATTATAGAAAAGGCCAAACAAAACCTCTCTCTGGAAATGAATGTTGGTCAAGCCATAGAAAATGATGACAAGGGGTCAATGGGACCAGGTACCAAGCATCAAATAAAAAAACATCCTATCATTGTGAATGAGGGGGAGCATGGAGTGGAGACCGAAAGCCCATCTGTAGGCAACTGGACATCCCCTTACAGAAGGGTTGCGGGGACAAGAGAAGCCAGTCAGGGTGCAGTGTAGCAGCAATGAAACATAAAAATTTCCTCTAGTTCCTAAATGCTTCTCCAACACCCCCTCCTCCTCAACTATCATGATCCCAATTTTACCTTACATATCTGGCTAGACCAGAGCATGTACACTGAGTACAGGTATGAACAGGAAACACAGGGAAACCAGGACAGATGAACCCCTCAGGACCAGTGGCAAGAGTGGTGATACCAGGAGGGTGGAGGGAAGGTGAGGGAGAAGGGAGAATCGATCACAAGGATCTACATATAACCCCCTCCCTGGGGGACAGACAACAGAAAAGTGGGTGAAGGGAGACATCGGTCAGTGTAAGACATGAAAAAATTAATAATAATTTATAAATTATCAAGGGTGAGGGAGGGGAAAAATGAGCTGATATGAAGGGCTCAAGTAGAAAAACATGTTTTGAGAATGATGATGGCAACAAGTGTACAAATGTGCTTGACACACTGGATGTATGTATGGATTGTGATAAGCGTTGTACGAGCCCCAATAAAATGATTTTAAAAAGAAGAAGAAGAAAAGCACGTGGAAAACTTCCCGCTGACAGCAGGAGCAGGGTCATTTCAGGAAGAAAGCAGTGGGGACCAGTAATTAACCATATTGCTTCTTTTACAACTTAGACAAATCCCAGTTGTGTAAAACGCAAAGACCAGCTCTGTAAACTGAATATTCAGAATAAACACTGGCTTGCGATATAAGAAAACAGGTAAGAAGGCATAATTCTATTTTATCAACGAACAATTCACTCCAGATACACAGACACTATCTCTAAGATCCTGTCTATTTCTAATATATATGTAATTTTTAAATATGTGGCTAGGAATTTTTTCAATAAAGAAAAGTTTTGAGAGAAAAAGACAGTTACCTGAAGTTAATACTTATATATGCATACACTTATACACTTTAAAAATATGTGAGTTCAAGTGCATTTATAATGAAGAAATTATAAATAGACTTGAAATCTTTTTAAATTTTCTGTTATAAACCCAAAGCCATTTAGTAATCCACCTCTATATCTCTTCATATAAAGACTTAAAAAAAAAGTTTGATTCCTACTAGGGTCAGATGATACTGGTGAAGTGATACTTGTTTCAGTTTTTTTCAACCCCAGCTTATAGGGCAGAGTAGAACTAACTACTTCATAGGGTTTCAAAGGCTAAAACCTTTACAGAGGTAGGCAGCCTCATCTTTGTCCCCTGGAGAAACTGGTGGGTTTGAACCATTGACCATTTGGTCAACAACCCAGCTCTTAACCATTTGTGCCCCTTGCTTTGGTTGTGACAGAAACACTAGACTTCAACCTTGATTGCTTGACTCAAAGTGTGGGCGGCTGGCAGATACACCTCACCTTCCTCCAGGAGCTGGGAGAGGGAGGAAGGCCGGAACCCGGCAGGAACGGCTCCCATAGTGGTTAACACACCAACGGTGCTTATCTGCTGAGAGGAGAAACCACAACTGATTTGCTTGTTTTCATCCATCGTCTCACCTCTATGATACTTTCTCCTTACCATCAGAGACCCTACGGTCCCTCAGCAAACCCCACACAAATGTCTATGTCTTATTGGACAAGTACAGCAATTTGGTTGTCAACAAAGTCACGAGAAGATGCTATCACTGACTCCGGGTCTCCCTCTAGGACCTCGGTCCCATGCAGAGTCTAGGGTACAGCGCTCAGCTCTAGACAGCTGTTCCCACACACCTCTTACCAAAATGAACCCACTCGTGTCCCCACCTACAGAGTAGCACCCCAGGACGATGAATTCATATCATCGACTCATATGCACTGAGGAGTTAATGGCTTTCTTATGTATGTGTCCATACGTGCATACACAAGCATGTCCAGGTACATGTCCATATGCATGGACACAGACAGGCATGTGCATGTAAGGTATGAGCAGAGTGAATGGGGAGGCAGGACATGGACATAAGTGCTGGCAGTGGTCATTTACAGAGGTGGGACTCTGAGAAAGTAGAGGGAGAAGGTTCATTTTGTTACATAATTTTTTAAACGATAGGATCCTGGATGATTTTTACTTTTTTGAGCACTGTTGGAATATTAACTGCATATTGACATTCATCTTCATGCAAATGAGAGAAATCCAGGCAGACTCACTGAGATGGATGTTGCCAGGCTCTCACGTCCTACCATGTGTGAGCTAGCTACTCTTCTAACCCAGCAAGATTACTACTTGGAGGAGGGCTTACAGAGATGATGAGATAACATCTCATGTTCTCTACTTGGGATTCCCTCAAGGCGCCCTGGTCTCATCATGGGTCCTGTGTTGAGCTGCTAACTGCCCACAGGCAGTGGATCAAACCCAACAGCAGATCCATGAGAGAAAGAGGAAGCTTTCTGGTCATGTCAAGATTCACAGTGGAAGCCCACAGGAGCAGTTCCAGTCTGTCTTGTTTGGTTGCTGTGAGTTGGAATCAATTCGATAGCAGTGAGCAAGTATCAGTGATATCTTATTTAAGACCTGGTGCTGTCTCCTAAAATCTCCATCCTGGGTGGATTCAGAGCCTGACCGGAACGATAAGGTAACAAGATACCATCAACAAGGCAGGAGAGACCCACCTCTGAGACAGCTTTCTGAATAGCACTCCAGTGGGAATCGGTTCTGGGGAGACAAAATAACGAGATGAGAGCAGGCAAGCTTCATTAATCAAGAGCCAAGATACTGAATCATAAATAAGTTCTGAAAGCCTCCAGGTCTCTAGTGAAAGCAAGGCAGAAGGAAATCATCACACAATTAAATTCATAATGCCCATTAGGTAAAGCAACAGTGTAACTTCACAATGCCCTGTAGGTAAAGCAACAGTGTAACTTCACAATGCTCTTTAGGTAAAGCAACAGTGTAACTTTCTAATGCCCTTTAGGTAAAGCAATAGTGTAACTTCACAATGCCCTGTAGGTAAAGCAATAGTGTAACTTCACAATGCTCTTTAGGTAAAGCAACAGTGTAACTTTCTAATGCCCTTTAGGTAAAGCAACAGTGTAACTTCACAATGCCCTGTAGGTAAAGCAACAGTGTAACTTCACAATGCTCTTTAGGTAAAGCAACAGTGTAACTTCACAATGCTCTTTAGGTAAAGCAACAGTGTAACTTCACAATGCTCTTTAGGTAAAGCAACAGTGTAACTTCACAATGCCCTGTAGGTAAAGCAACAGTGTAACTTCACAATGCTCTTTAGGTAAAGCAACAGTGTAACTTCACAATGCTCTTTAGGTAAAGCAACAGTGTAACTTTCTAATGCCCTTTAGGTAAAGCACTGTTCTCCAGGCACAAGTTGTCTACGCTTCAACAGTCTCCAGTTACATATGGAGCAGTCAAAATAAATAAACGTGTCCTCATCTATTGTGATATCCTCTCATTCTTTTCATCACCTCTGTTTAACACTTGCTCCATCCACTGTTTCGTCCACAACCTCCACAGCTTCTTCACTGCCTTCTCCACTTGATTCTTGGTCTATTTCTTTCATGTAGGGCTGAAAAATCATGGAAATACAAAGTGCTTTATACCAAATGTAAAAATCACCAACAAAAAACCCCCAATACTTTCAGAAAGCAGACCAAGTATAGAGGAATTGAGTATATGGGCCAAATAAAAAAATTAGTGGGTATTAAATCCCAACTACTACTACTAAAAAAGACATCTCTAATTCATAATTGATAATGCAATAAATATGTAATAAAACACACAAACAAAATCAGTGGGGAAAGATGTTCAAGACATGACTAATAAGCATGTTATTTGCAAAAATTATAAGGACTGAGGTGGAGAACAAGCTAAATGCAAAATCAGATGAATAAAAATATGGAAGTAGTCATAGAACATAATCAGGAGATGAAGAAGCCTGTCTTAATGATTATATCAAAGCCAAACATCATATACAGAAAGACTGACAGGTAAAAGCTAAGTTAAAAAGTAAACACATCTGGAAGGTGTCCAAGGATGAATACTTTAGTATGAGCCAGCGTGGACTCAATGGCTGTGGGTTTGTTTTGTTTATTACGATACTACAAAAACTTGTATAAACTGATAAGAAAATGGCTTTTTTAATCCTTTAGAAAAATAGCCAAAAGAACTGAAGTGGAAATTCACAAATGAATATAAATGGTCGCAAGGCAGATGAAATGATATCCAATCTCATTAGCAGCACAAAAAATGCAAATAAAAACAATGATGAGGCTTTGTGTCGGTCACAGTGACAAAAATGAAGCAGACTCCTGAGGACCATCAACACGGGTGAACATGTGCACATGCAAGCACCCTTGTTGGCATGGGTGGGGATGTGCATGGCAGATAGCTTCTGACAGGCAGAAAGCCTTTGTAAAATATAACATATAAAATAAGATCTAATGGTGTAAAGCCTGTATAATAGTCAAAGAGTACAGCATACTGCCTTATTACAAATGTGAAAACGTTTTTAAGGAGAAACAAGAAAAAGCAAACAGCCAAGACTAACTTCCAAGTACGTCCTGGGAACAAGCCCTTCATCTCCTTTGGCGTTCCGAGCGGCCCACCAACCGTCAGGCTTCTTTGTAACCACAAGGAGAATTTCTCCTTTCTACAAATAATAAAATGTAAAAAATTAAGAAAAATAAAATTCAACAATCATGCACATACTTCATTACTAATGATTCCACATATGTGCTGAAGAAAGGGTCTACTGTTTATTCTAATTTTTCATCAAGAGCTTTCTAATACACAACCTCTAAACTAAATGAGACTATAAATGAAATTTTTCTTTTGGTTACTTAGCTATTGTAACACACAAAAGCCACATATTCAAATAGGAATAATCACTTTCAGAAGCCCAATACTTGTTCAAGACACTTTCTGATTTTCTTTATGGAAAAAAGATCTTTTCAGAAGTGGTATATAAACTTCTAAACAATCCAATTCCATTCCAGTCCTATTGTGAAGCAAAAATATTTGAAGTAAAAAAATTGAACTAGCAATATGTGCTCCCCTAATTCACTTGAGAGGAGCTCTGGTAGCATAGTGGGTTACATCCTCTTTAGGCTGCTAACCGCAGGGTCAATAGTTTGAAAGCACCTGCTGCTCTTCAGGAGAAAGGTGAGGCTTTCTACTCCTGCAGAGGGTTACAGTCCTGGGAACCCACAGGGGCAGTGCTACTCTGTCCTACAGGGTGGAAATGTCTGAATCAATTTGAAGACAGTGATCATTCACTAGGTATGTTGTGAATGACACTTGCCCATTTAGAGAAAATACAATTGCTCTTTGAAAAAGTGTTTCTACTCTGGGCAGTTCTACTCTGTCCTGCCATCCAACAACAATGCAGTGGAAACATAAGGATGAAACCAAACTCATATAAAATCAAAATCAATTCAAAATAAAATGGTTTCTTACAAAAAAAGAAAACACAACTTCCACCCCTCAGAACATTCAAAAGCAAACACTTAAAATACACATTATTGTGAACATGGATGACATTTTCAAGAAGTAGGGGGTAGGGGAAGCCCTGGGAACTAAACAATCCACTTAGCTACAATTTATTCTTGCATGTTTTATTGTCAATCAGTTACTAAACTGTGAATCTTCACAAATACAAGTATCAAGAGTCATAAATTTGTTACCATCCTCCTAACAGGAAACACGGCCTCACACCAATCTTGACTCAGGCACAGCTGAGTCAGTGTGGGTACAAAGGAAGGGAGCAGGTCAGTTCCTCATCAAGCCCCTTCCACACTGAGGCAGCAAGAAGAGCTGCTACCTAGCAACAGCATTGAGGTAGTTAAGGTTCATTGTGCCAACCTGGCCAATAAACACATGTGGGGTTAATTAAAGGGCACAGGCGTAAATGGCTTGGTGAGCCTCGCCTTTCTAGTTCTCGGAGTCTCTTGCTTTGTGATGTTTGGACCAGGATGCAGCTGCCTTAGCCAGTTCCCGACTTCAGCTAGCAAGGCTCACGTCCTGCAAGACAACCCTGAGGAGAAGAAGCCACATGGACCTACCCCAGTGCGGTCCTAGGTGCTAGAGAAGCTGCATGGAGACCCCTGCCAGCACTGAGAAGTTTACACGCTCACTGACTCGGCCTTCCTCCTGCAGTTGGCATCATTGCATGTGTTTTGTGAGATGGAGGAGGACGTTGTACATCGGTGTCGGACATATGGGCTAATATTGAACTTATGGGCTTGGACAGCCCTGGGTTGGGATGCTTTTTTAATATACACTTACCCGTTATATAAAACTCTCTCTTATACATATGGGGTTCTGTGGGTCTGTTTCCCTAGTTTCCCTAGACTAACACAAGCATGAAGCCAGCTACACTGCCTCTAGCCAGGTACACTGCCTGGACTTCATCCAAATAAATATATGCATATGACACTCAAGAGTACAGTGCTGAGTTTTACCCCTAACTCGGGAAATGATCAGTATTAGCGCGACCTTAAAAAGGAAGCATGAGCTCTTTTACCATTTTACCACCAGGTGACTTTCATAACAGGCTCTCCTGCTCCTTTGACCTGGTAAATCCTAACTATTACTTAATTCATTTCAACAGAATTAGTCTTAGAGGACTTAACACCAGGAACATGAAAGGCCAGAATACAAACAAGAGTTGTCTTGTTCCTCTGAGGATGCTCTCCCTACCTTAAATGTAAGATCTCCAACCTGCTGGGCAGCAAAATCTCCAACAGCAACATATTCTTCATGGACCGCCTGCTTGGGAGATTCATTTTCCTGTGTATCTTCCTCTGTTCCTTTTTCCTCCTCACTGCTCTCTTCGCTATCTTCCTCCTCCTCATCCTCCTCATCCTCCTCCTCGTCCTCCTCCTTCTCCTCTTCCTCCTCCTCTTCTTCAGCAGAATTATCATCTTCTGATCCTTCGGTATGTGTCCCCGTTCTACACAAAACAATCCTCTAAGATCACTGGTAATACCACTCAGGACCAAACCAAGTATAACTTGTACATAGAACTGATCCAAATTTGGAGCAGGCAGATCAACCGATACTTTCTACCACCTAGCTGAGGATACGTGACTTGAGAGACTGAGCTGAGAGCGAGATCACGCAGCTGAGAAATGCATTGCTATAAGAGAGCGTGTCCAGGACTTGACGTCAGGAGACCTGAATTCAAGCCCTGGACCCATCTGTCCAGCCAGGGCTACCTGAGCAGTATGCACGTGCTTAGAACAGGGGCGCTGGTTTTAAGTTCTGGCTCTAGCTCCACTTCTTCGTGGAGCGGGCTTGGGTAGGTCTCTTGTATTCTTTCTGGTGCTCAATCGTAAAGGGAAGATGAGGACAGAGCCTGACTGAGAAGGTGGTTGGGAGGATTCGAGCAGCTTCAACTTGCAGAGTATTTAGCACAGTGCCCACCCGCAATATGCGTTCCATCAAAGCCAATGCTGCTGCTCATCCCATCATACCTCGGCTCCCACGGCTGGCTCCCTGGATGCAAAGTTGAACCCAGCACAGGTCCTGTCCTCTAGGAGTTTACAGTAAGAGAACGTGGGAACGGAAAGTGGCTCGGCAAGAACTCCAGTACAGGTACACAGAGGAGACTAAGGAAACACACCAGTGGGGGTCGAACCCAGCCTGCACGGGGTGGGGGGTGAGTCAGGAAGAGCCTAACCTCAGGTACTGAAGGATGAGTTGGAAGTGATTCCGTAAAAAGACAGCAGAGAGAAGGAAAAGGAAAAAAGAGGCTCACGAACAAAGAATTTTGAGTCAGGCTAGGCTTGGAGGAATTTAGCGATATGGCTAAAAACAGGTAGAGAGAATCAGACCACTTGAATTTCATATTTAAGATGACATAAGGGAAGGGTCTAATCAAATTTGCCCAAGAATTTTCATTTTGAACTCTTAGTTTTTATTTACCTATATACTCTAGTATAAGCTGACCCAAATACTTGTTTGAAAATTTCAGGTCGGCTTATATTTGAATATATACGGTATCTTCATAAAATTCTTCTCAATTCACAAAGTATGTTCATCTGTTCCTATAAATTCTTTAGGCTATTTAAAAAAGTTAAGTCGCTCTTATTCACTTAATCCCACATTTGTATCATCTGAGTTTCTACTTTTCTTCCCTCTTGATTTTAAAACATTTTCCAGCTATTGAGCCTAAACATTGAACCAGATTCAGAAAACTAGTCCTTAGTCAGTATATCATCAGCTATTATATTTTGCAGCTTTAGGGAAGTTATGTAATAATTTTTATGCATTATATTTCTCTTTACATTTGCTATCTTTTATCTATCTTAGCCATCATTTTCTGTTTGATATAACACAGCAGTAACACTTAGGATTCTGTCTGTCAGTGGACGTCATTATCGGGTCACATCTGGGTCTTTTCTTGTTTCAATATTGAACCTTCTATTTTCCCTGCTTTTTTGCTTTTTTATCTTCCTTTTTACTTTGTTTTAATAATTACTCTATTATGCTGCACATTGTAGATCAACACGGTGAAGACTTTGATTTATATTATTGTGGCAGTTACACACTCTCTTCTTCCTCTTCCTGTTGACAAGCCACATGGAGCTTGGCTGATTGCAGCCAGAGTCCTGGAGCTGGAGGAGCCACATGGAAACCCACGTCAGGGCTAGATGCTTCCACTGCCACTGGATCCACAAGACTTTCCACCCACTGGCCTGTAATCTTCCTGAATTTGCCATAATCGTATGTGCTGTGTGAGTCTATACAAGAATTTATGCACTAGTATCGGACATATGGGCTAATATTGGAGTTATGAGCTAATATGGACTTGATCTGGACTGGGTCAGGATGTTTTCTTAATATACAATTGCCCCTTTATATAAAGCTCTTTCTTATACACACGAGTGTCTCTGAATTGTTTCTCTGGTCCACCCAGACTAACACACTGATCTTCCTGTGAAAGTGTTGCGGTCTGTCCTGGTGTGCAGCTGATGTTCTTGTTCCTGGGGGAGATCTAGCCGAGTTGTGTTCTTATTCCTAAATCATGGTCCTAACCCTTGGGATTGGGTCCCTGTCCCAGCACATGGGCCTTCGGTGCTCTGCACAAAAGTACTCAAAGCATTTGCCAAGAAATTTCCTCTAGTGGGGTACAACCTCCAATGGTTTTCCCAGCACTGGAGTCTCTTTTAAGCAGCCAGCCTCCGCTCCCGACGGGCACGTCCACCCAGGCTTGCGGGGTTCGTGCTCTGCAGCCTTCTTCTCATTCTGGTGCCCTCCCACACGAACGGTATGGCTCCTACCAACACCAACGTGGATTTCCACCTCCTCAACTCCTTCCAGCGCTGCCCTCTGCTAGGGACCGGCCTTCCTGTACTAAAGGCTCCGTGGGGGAGCCTTCCAGACTTGGCTGCACACTTCCTGGCCCTGCGTTGTAATCTGCTGGTTCTCATCCTGAGCTTTGCCCAGCGACTTCCGTAATGAGCCACTTCACCGCGCGCATCGCCCGCTAAGAGTGCTGTGTGGCCGTAGCGACAATGATCAAGTCCAGGAGAGAACCAGATTGTCCCACGGAAGTGAGAGCTGGGGTCAAAACTGGTAAAAAGGTTGGAATGTGGGGGTATGCCGACCTCCACCTGACAGGAGTCAGCTTTGGGCTCATGCTGATTCGCATTAGCCCTGAGGAAGTTAGGTCAGTTCTCATGTCACTGTTACGACCGTGTCAAGACTGAGGTGCAATGCCTTCCAGTCCATGTTTTGCATATTTTCTCGGGACGTCCTCACTGTGTCCAGGGGACGGGTCAGTCCGTGGTACGCTTCCGATCTCAGTACTGGAAACCAGTGGAAATTTGAGAATTCTTACCCTACAGCCTCAGCATTTCCCCAGGACGCAGGGTAATGAGGCTGAGTAGTCGGTGTTTACTGTTCGGTTCTGCAAGCTGGGCTTTTTTAGACTCTACATTCTCCTTTTCAATGAGTTGCTATTAGGTGCCCTGGAGGAGCTTGGGCCCATAGCAGAAAAGGTTCTTATTAACCTCCACCAAAGACAAAAACAAAAACAACCAACGTGCATCTTTGCCTCAAAATGTCTAGAATATTTATGAGAGGAGGAGCCACGTAGGTAGACAGTAAGAATATTTTCATTTTACACATGAACATTAAAGGCATCAATCACCCTTGTTGTCTAACCTCTAGCTTTTCAGATCTCTTTCACATTGTCCCAGCAATCACGTTAGAAATTACTGTGAGCAGGGACCATGGCTTAACACGTCTCGCCTGCGATCTACACATTCTCTTACATACAATCAATAAATGTCGACTGGCGAGAGTGTTACGATCACCTGGCTAATATTAAAATGAAAAGCAACACTGCTGTGTGTCTTTATCTGGATGTAAATACACTGCTGGTGATACAATGTCAGAGAGAAAGGAAGAAAATCTGAAAAGGAGGACACATACTCAGTTACAATGTCCCTGCTCACGACCACAGCGAGCTCTTGCAGTTGGTGCGTAAGCGTATCCAAAAGACTGTGCTCCTCCGCTTTCCTCTGATTGTAGTTCCCCACCGGGGCCGACTCGTCAGCCTATCAGAGAAGAGAGACCCGGTTCGCGGCACCATCAGTTTTGGTTTCCCATGATATTGATTTGATAAGGACAAAAAAATAAATTAAAAAAAACACAGGAGAGTGTTATAAAGTCAAGTAAGTGTTAGAAAATGAAGCCAACATCTACAAACTGGGCCTGTCCACTTTCAGGAAGTGAGCATAACTTCAAAGTCACCTAGGAGACTGCAGTGGGGCGCACACCCAATGGGAACATGAAACTGCACCACATGCGTGCAGTTCCATTTTCTTGGTCGGTACTGAAGACCCTCCAGAGTCCAGGAAGGGCATATTCTAGACAGAAGGTTGGCCTTGGTGTCAAAAAGATGGACAATGGCCGCCCCTGCGTCCTGCCACTTACTGGGGGCGACGGGTTGAGGAAGTTGCTTTACCTCTGTGAGGCTGCTTCCTCCTCAGCGGACCAGGGACAACTGGGTTTTAATCTGAGGTCAGTCGACTTGCTAAGCTGAGGCGTTGGGGGCACTGGAGACATTCAGAAGAGCGCTCACTGAGCACTGGTCTCAAACGGAATACAGGAATGCAAGTACTGCTAGGTACTTTCCGCTACCAATGTTCCGTGGGACCTGCATAGCTGGCTGAAGCTCGTATTCATCTTTAAAAAGTCTCGGGGGATTGCCAAGAGTAAACTCTAGTCTCTGCAAACCCTGCAGCATCACGGACATTGCAGCGGCTGTTGATGTACAAGGCTTCGTTCCCTCTCATCCCGGGCCAGACTGAACGCCCTCCCTACAACGTAATTAAAATGAAGCTACTCTCGACTGGAAACATAAAGCACAGTCAACGCTCACATGGAAAGAGTTTCTTCCTGGAGTCTCGGCTTTCTCAGTGCTGGGTGGGTGCACTGACTGGATTTCACTTTAGTATTTGCAGCCCTGGTTTTCTGCTTTTCGGTACAGACTTCGTAAGCCTGGGGAACCAGCCAGCATGGTCTAAGCTGAGATCAGATGCCAGCACTAACCTGAACCCAGGGATTTACCAGTGCTGACTGTGATCGCACTTAACGAAAGCATTGCATAAACACCAATTTTTAAATAAGAGGATTACCTGTTAATACTTACTTTGCTTAATTTTTGAAGAGTGTTTTTATTTTCATCTATTGCGTGTTTTAACTGGATACATCTAAAATTTTAAAAGGAAAGGAAAAACCTTTTTCATCATCAGAACTAGAAAGTTCGTTTAACAAATCATATATAGTCTGTAAGCAGCAAGGCAGTTAGCTACTTTATGAAAAATAATTGTTTACGCAAATGCATGGAAATGCTTTTCCAGGGGCCCTTACAATAGAGCTAAGGGTCCACAACAACAATGGTGAGTGAGTCGAAGTCCTAGACAGCAGTGAATGGAACTTTGGGGAAGGAGGTCTTTCTTTGCTGAGCCCTGGAGATGCAGTGGCTCCGCGTCAGGCTGTGATCGCATGGTCAGCAGTTGGAAACCACCAGCACAGCGCAGCACAAAGATCGGACTTTCTACTCCCTTACATTGCTACAGTCTCGGAAACCCACGGGGGACCCCCATGAGTCAGCACTGACTGGAAGGCAGTGAGTCTGATATTGGGTTGGTGGCTGATGTTATCAGGTAAGCTAATGAATCTGTCCAGTTGCAGGGTGTGCCCTACTGCTAACTTTTCCTCTTATGAAAGAGAAGGACAGGATGGAAACGGTGACACGCAGCAGAAACATGCCATGCAAAGAGCTATCTGCAAACAGCCAAGAAACCCCGAGGACTGCTGGCAGAGTCAAACGCCGGAGAAAGGCACGGACCAGTTCCTCCTTCACAGTCCCCAGGCAGCATCAATATGGCTGAGGCCCCGATTGGGATCTACTCCAGGACTGCGAGATAACAAACTTTTGTTCCTGAAAGCCATTCGTGCGCTTGTGATCATTTGTCATGATATCTGATGGGCACTCGCCCCGTGACAAGCGACACCACCACCAAGGCCAACGGAAGATCCAACAGCAAGGCCGGGTCCTGAAAGCAGCATGAGTCACACATGGCACCTGGGAGAGCCTGCCTCCAGATCTTCTGTCACTTGTTCTGACAGCTGTCCTATTAACTGTGCCTACATGAATGGAAAGGACAGTCCTCACTGCGAGTGCCAAAGTAGAAAACTTTACACACACACACACGTCCATGTGTGTGTGTGTGTGTGTACATCTCGTGCTATCCAGTCAATTCAGCACACAGTCTGTTGCTGTCCGGGAAGGGGCAGAACTGCTCCCTGTGGAATCTGTATGGGAAGCTGCCTGCCTGCCACATCTCTCTGTCGTGGAGTGGCTGGGGGATCGGAACCTGTCCGTAAGCAGCCAGGTCCCTACAAACACTAGGGTAAGACCAACAAGACTGCTGCAAAGTCGTGAACACCTGTACTGAATAAGTCTCAGCAGTTGCAGCTCCTGTGTCTCAAGGCAGCCTCCATCCAGGCTCCATCATGCAGAAGGCGGTGCTTCCTTCGCGCTGACCTTCCCCCGGGGACTTCCCCACCTTCCACACAGGAAAATGACAGTGGGGCATCCTCAGGGACTCCGAGGGTCTTCCTTTTCAATGTTCTCGGAGTCTGAAGAGCAAAAACTAAGTCTGAAGAGGCAAGATCATGGCTGTCGGGTGGATGGAATAAGGTTTCCCTAGGAAATTCCCAGCCCTTGCTTCCTTCCAAGTTACATTGTCATGGTGGGGGAAAAAATTCCTTGATGTAAGTTTATTGGCATTTTTCTCACCAATGCAGTTTTCCATAAAACTCCTTCCTAATAAGTCCGCATGACCATCCTATGTCTTTTGAGAAAAATGACCCCTTTGAAATAGAAATCTCAAAACAAACCATTCACCCCCATCTCCCCCCTCCCCCAGCCAAAAAGTCACCCTAACCTTCTGTACTGACCTCGGCCTTATCTTAACTTAACCTGGGCCACCAGCAGACTCGCTTGGACAGCACAGCCCTCCTCTTTGAAGGCACCCTAACAAGACTCAGACCCACTGATCGTAAAGACAGGTATAAACATGTTCAGTTTGGGATACGCATGTGCACGTATGAGCTGGAATCCTAGAAGCAATGTTTTCTTACTTAGCCTTGTGAAATAAATGATTGGCTCTAATTATCTTCTTCGGGTCTACAACAAGGAGCCCTGGTGACTGTTGCTAAGTGTTGGACTCCTAACCACACAGACAGTGGTTCAGAAACCACGAGCTGCTCCCCAAGAGGAAGATGAGTCCATGTAATCCAGTAAAGAGTTAAGTCTTCAAAACCCTATATAGGAAAAAACACCCTATATAGGGTCACAGTGGGTTAGATTTGACGGAATAGCAGTGAAGGTGTGTGTGTGTGTGTGTGTGTGTGTGTGTGTGTGTGTGTGTGAATATAACACTGTCCTCCCACCCTTATTTTAAGACATCTGCTTCAGGATGAAAACTAAGCACATACTCACCCTCACTGACTGCAATTGACCCCACGGACAATGACTTAAACCATTTAAAAAGGGAATAAGCCTTAAACAGTGAAAGGGATACAAGAGGGGCCTCCAAAGGGTTTCAACAAATGCCTGCTGTGTGGATAAAAGGTGGAAACATGTTCTTCTAGAAGAGGGGAAGTATATAGCCAGAAACCAAAACCTAACGTCCCGCCACTAAGTCCAGGCGAGCTCCAGTGACCCTCTAGGACAGGGTGGAGCTGCCCCTGGGGTCCTGAGACTGAGACTTCAGGGGAGTACACAGTCTCTTCTCTCCCTCAGAGCAACTGCTGCCCTTGAGGTGAGCACTCCAATTGTAGCCCAGATGTCACCGGGGCTCCCAAGGGAACAGCAATCTGCCAGGCACAACACCCAAGATTTAAGTCAGCAGATATGAAGGACAAGGGCTAATTACAGCCCATGGGGATGAATTAGGAAGTTCTACAGAGGAAATGATGTGTACAAGGCAGGTCTGCTCTACGTAATGACATGGCCCATTATTATGTAAATTATGTCTGTGATAACATCCAAACTGTGAAGGATGTCATTAATCTCAAAGCCATCCAAGGTCTCTACATTATTTAGGGGGAGATAGAGATGCTGATTAAGTTTAACTTTAGCTAAGGCCCTTTTGTAATAAGCCTTTAACTTTTTCTCAAAAGCCTCTTACAGGAAACCTGAGTCTGGTGGCTTCCAGTTCTCATACCTCAACTCTCTCCTCTTCCTCCTACCCGAAAGACTCTTCTCTGAATGAGTCCCACCATGACCCAGGGGGAAGCACAGCTGCTGGAGAAGTTCTTGGACACCAAAGTCACAGCTCATCCTAGTCTGGCCAGTGCTCCTCAGGCTCCAGGCTCACCCCCGCCGTTGTCCATGGATCTTTACTCATATTTACAATAATGAGAGTACCCACGAGAGCTTTCTAGAATAGCCAAGCAACATGGTCCCTCCCTCCCTCCTCAGTAACAACGGATAAGCAAAGACCGCCGGGCACAATAAAATTTAAGCCTAACCAAAAAATACATTAAGAAATTTTAAAAGCCCAAATCCAGGGGAAGCAAAGGCAATTCAGAAAACAGAAAAGAACTTTTAAAACAAAACACAAAAACTCTCCTAAATCACAGGGACCTGAGGAAATAATCCAGCTGGTTGGCATCTACACCACCAATAGCTCACTACCGAGTCCATTCCAGCACGCAACCCTGCAGGACAGACTAGACCTGCCCCTGTGGGTGGATGAGACCTCATGTTTTATGAGAGTACACAACCTCACCGTCCTACCACAGAGCGGCTGCTGGCTCCACACTACTGACCTCATGACCCACTCCAGCTCTTATGCGTGGCATACACAGAGTAAAAGATAAAGGTCAGTGGGCTTCCTTATTTTTAACACTGACAGTTCTTTAGCCTTCCAGTACTTAAATGTGGTTAGAGATGGGTAATTGTAAGAAATATTTTTTTAAACATTCTGGCCATTTTCATTCCTAGGCACCCTGATGGCATAGGGGGTTAGGAGTTGGACTGCCAACCACAAGTTCAGCAGTTTGAAACCATCAGCCGCTCTGCGGGAGAAAGACGAGGCTTTCTGCTCCCATTAAGAGCCAGTCTCAGAAACCTTCTGAGACAGCTCTACTCTGTCCTGCAGGGCTGTCATGAGGCAGACTTGACTTGCTGGCAGTGGGCTGGGTCTGAGTCAGTATCTAGATGTTATTTCCTGCCACTATTTGTGTCCTTTTAGAAAGGAAGCTAATACAAAAGAAGAAGAAATAGAGAAATGATCCCTCACACAACTTCTCTGCCTTCAACACAGTTCCCTGAAATGTAAGTGCACTTTCTTTACCGGTGGTGATGAGCTCCTCAGAAGAGGAAGCACAAGGTGCCTGATGCAGACCCCATTCTCACTTCATGGGTGGGGAGAGCCCAGAACACTCTACAATCCCCAGGGTCTTTAGCCATGCACCGTGTTTGTGCGCTGGCTCTGCCACTGCCCTCTGCCACTGCCCACTGCCAGCCTGTGCAGGGAAGCAGGGCTTACGGGAGCAGCACTATAAACACCCTGAATCGAGTGATTGGGAAACCACACCAGCGAACACATTTTGGATACTTTTTTTTTTTTTTAAGAAAGCCATCTGAGTGCAGTTCCTAAAAATGTTAAATGACATGTCATGCTTTACCTTTGGTAAATATCTCGCTTCTTATTGGCATCTAGAGCTGCTGCCGATTGGCCTTCAGAAAGCAAACCATCAACCTACAACAGACCATTGTAATGTTAAATATCAGATCACCTTAGAAAGTACAAGTTTAATTTTCTGTTTTCTCAATATTTGATACATGCTTGATTTCACTTGGGCTGTTCACCTAGAGTTTTAGTGTGACACCCATCACGTGGATTCTACCAATACCATCTACTACACCTGTGGGACCACTTACTTATCCTTTTCTCTGCCTAGCCACCAACCTACCTTATTTTCATGCACTTCAAAGTGAACTGCAGTCATCAATGTTTCCCCCAAAATATTCCTTGTTACACAATCGAATCTACACACAATAAAAGGTACAAATCAAAGTGTGTATTTTCTGTGTTTTGGCAACTGCAGACACCTGTGTAAGCCAAATGCCTTTCAAGACAGAGCAGTACCATCGCCCCAGCAAGTTCCTTCGGCCCCTGCTAGTAAGTCCTCATTCAATTGCTCCTGTTCTGATTTTCCCCCTGTGCTCACTTAAATCTGCCTGTTTTTAAACGTTGGATCAGTAGGATTCGAACATGGTGCAGTCACCTGTGAACTTTCACACAGCCTGTCTTCCAGGTCTGCCGACACCGCTGCGTGTGTCATCTCCACTTTCACATTGTGCTTTTCCCCACACAGAACACACACGCAACCTTGCCAAGAAGCACACAGACGGGCACATGCTTCTTTGAGGTCTACTCTACATACGTGTGGAAAAGCTGTAGAGGAAGGCCTCCAAAAGCTTAGGGAAATTGGTATGTTGGAATGGATCTATCAAGACATTCCCATAGACCCAAAAATGGGGTGTCCTGAGGACTTACCCTTCACCACAACCATAAGGAACGAGTTTGTGAAGTGGGCCCATCATCTCTGAAGACTCCTGTGACTGCTATTTTATGTGCATCAGGATTAACAGTGGGCACTGCCCTAAGTGAACTCTGACATTTGCCAACAATGGGGCTGATTGGTTCCCGTGGTGGTAGAGGGCAGGAGTCAGCACTGAATCAACAGAGACAGGTCGACGTGATTATCCTAATGGACAGCAAGGTTTCCGTAGTAATCAGAGCAACCAGTCTCGTGTGGCCTTATGACATTGGCTACTTAGCCACGGTGTCCCGAGGAGTGAGATACATGGGAAACCTACTAAATATTTACGTGATCGGTACAGGTGAAAGAGTGCTAGATCAGGTGAACAGCAGTTCAACTCAAATCACCAAAAAAGAGAATCACATTCCCTCAATCAATCACCAGACCTGAACCAGTTTACAGACCCACAACCCCTGGAACGAGGGGAAGGCCAGGTCCCTTGGAAGGAGGACCCTGCTACATCACTGAAGGTCTATACTGTTAGTCTTTCTTCTAGCCTTCCCCAAAGGGACCTGTGGCCTTTCACAAGATTGCCTGCTCACTGAGGGAAAGGAAATAAACTTTTCAGGGATTACTGGACACTGGCTCTGAACTGACACTAATTCCAGGAGACCCAAAATGTGTCAAAGGCCCACCAGTCAGTGAGCATATGGAGGTCAAGTTATCAATGGAGTTTTAGCTCAGGTATGCCTCAAATGGACCCCTGAACCCATCCTGTTGTTATTTCCCCAGTTCCAGAATGCATCATTGGAACAGACATCCTTAGTAACTGGCAGAACCCCCATATTGGATCCCTGAAATGTGGAATAGGGACTATCATGGTAGGAAAGGCCAAATAGACATCATTAGAACTTACATTGCCTAAGAAAATAGTAAACCAAAAGTAATACTGTGTTCTTGGAGGGACTGCAGAGATTAGTGCCACCATCAAAGACTTGAAGGATACAGGGGTGGTGATTTCTACAACATCCCCATTTACCTCACCTATCTGACCTGTAAAGAAAACAGATGGATCCTGGAGAATGACAGTGTTATTCATAAACTTAACCAGGTGGTGACTCCAATTGCAGCTGCTGTTCCTGATGTGATTTCATTGATTGAGCAAATTAATACTTCTCCTGGTACTTGGTATGCAACTACTGATCTGATCAATGCCTTCTTCTCAATACCAGTCTCGAAGGACCACCAGAAGCAGTTTGCCTTCAGCTGTCAGGGCCAACAATACACGTTCACAACTCTCCCCCAGGAGTACATCAACTCTTCCGTCCTGTGCCATAATTTAGTCCAAAGGGAACTTGATCACTGTCTTTTCCACAAAATGTCACACTAGTCCATTAAATTTATGACATTGTGCTGACTGGACCCACTAAGGAGGATGTATCAAAATCTCTAGATTCATTGGTACATCTGTGTGCAAGAGGGTGGGAAATCAACCCAACAAAGACTCAGGCACTCTCCACATCAGTAAAATTTCTAGGAGTCCAGTGGAGTGGGGCATGTGGAGACATTCCTAGTAAAGCGAAGGATAAGCGATTTCATCTGCCCACATCCTCCAACAATTAAACAGGATGTACAACATCTAGTGGGCCTCTTTGGATTTTGGAGGCAACATATCCCTCATGTGGGTGTGCAACTCCAAACTATTTATCAAGGGACACGAAAAGTCTCCAATTCTGAGTGGGGCCCAGAACAAGAAATGGCTCTGCAACAGGTTCAGGCTGCCGTGCAAGCTGCCTTGCCACTGGGACCCTATGATCCAGCTGACCCGATGGTGCTAGAGCTGTCAGTCGTAGATAGAGATGCAGTGTAGAGTCTTTGGCAGGTCCCTATTGGTGAATCACAGTGTAGACCCTTGGGATTTTGGAGTAAAGTCATGCTATCCTCTGCAGACGACTTCCCTTTTGAAAAACAGCTGTTGGCCTGTTACTGGGCCTTAGTGGAGACTGAACACCTCACCATGAGCCACCAAGTCACCATGAGGCCTGAGCTGCCCATCATGAACTGGGTACTGTCTGACCCCCAGAGTCATAAAGTTGGACGTGCATAGCAACAGTCTATCGTTAAATGGAAGTGGTATATACGCGATCAGGCTAGAGCAGGACCTGAAGGTACAAGTAAGCTGCATGAAGAAGTGGCCCAAATGCTCAGTCTCCACTCCTGTCATAGTACCTTCCTTCTTCCAGTCTGCACCTATGGCCTCCTGGGGAGCTCCTTATGTCAAGTTGACTGAGGAACAGAAAATCCATGCTTGGTTTATGGATGGCTCTGCACAATACGCAGGTGCCACTTGTAAGTGGACAGCAGCAGCACTACAGCCCCTTTCTGGGATCTCCCTAAAGGACAGTGGTGAAGGGAAGTCCTCCCAATGGGCAGAGCTTGGAGCAGTGCGGCTGGCCATTCAGTTTGCCTGGAAGAAGAAACGACCTTGGCTGGATGGTCAGAGAATTGGAAGGAACATAATTGGAAAACTGGTGACAAGGAGATGTGGGGAAGAAGTATTTTAATAGACCTCTATGAATAGGCCAAGAAAGTAAAGCTAATTGTGTCTGATGTGACCACTCAACAACGGATTACCTCTGAAGAAGAGGGCTTTACCAATCAAGTGGATAAGATGACACGCGCTGTGGAGACTGGGCCTCCTCTTTCCTCTGCCACTCCAGTCATCGCCCAATGGGAACATGAACAAAGTGGACATGGTGGCAGGGATGGAGGTTATGCATGGGCACAGCAACATGGACTTCCACTCACCAAGGCTTCCTTGGCCATTGCCACTGCTGAGTGCCCCATCTGCCAGCAGCAGAAGCCAACACTGGGTCCAAGATATGGGACCATTTCTCAGGGAGATCAATCAGCAACCTGGTGGCAGGTTGATTACATAGGACCACTTCCATCATGGAGGGGACAGCAGCCTGTTCTTACTGGAATAGACACCTACTCTGGATATGGATTTGCCTTCCCTGCACGCGATGCTTCTGCCAAAACTACCATTCGTGAACTTACAGAATGCTTTATCCACTGACATGGCATCCCACATAGCATTGCTTCAGATCAAGGAACTCACTTCACAGCAAATGCAGTGTGGCAATGGGCCCATTCCCATGGAATCCAGTGGCCCTATCATGTTCCTCATCATCCTGAAGCTGCTGGCTTGATAGAACAATCAAATGGCCTCCTAAAGACACAATTACGGCACCAACTAGGTGGCAACAACTTGCAGGGCTGGGGCAATGTTCTCCAGGAGGCTGTATATGCTCTAAACCAGTGGCCAATATAAGTGCTGTCTCCAATAGCCAGGATTCATGGGTCTAGGAACCAAAAGGTGGAAACAAGAGCGGCCCCATTCACTACTGCTCCTAGTGATCCACTTGCAGCATTTTTGCTTCCTGTCCCAGCAACCTATGCTTTTCAGGGCTGTAGGGCCTGGTCCTGAAGGAACTCTCCCACCTGGAAGCACAGCACAGATTCCACTGAACTGGCAGCTGAGAATGCCCCTTGGACAATTGGGCTCCTCATGCCTTTGGATCAATAGGTCAGGAAGGGTGTCACAGTACTGAATGGTGTGACTGATCCTGATCACCAAGGAGAAATTGGACTGGTGCTACATAATGGAGGTAAAGAAGAGTATGTCTGGAATCCAGGAGATCCTGTAGGTCAAATCTTAGTGCTACCATGCCTTGTGATTAAAGTAAATGATAAACTACAGCAACCCAATCCTGACATGACGTCTAATGACTCAGACCCCTCAGGAATGAAGGTCTGAGTCACCCCCCAGGCAAAGAACCACGGTCAGCTGAGGTGTTGACCAAGGGCAAAGGTAAGACAAAATGGGTAGTTCTACCTATCAACTATGACGACGTGATCAATTGCAAAAGCAAGGTCTGTGATTGTATTTCTTCTTTATATGTGCTTATTGAATATCTCTCGTGTACAGCCCTGCCTCCCTAAGCTCCCTAGCTACTGACTTTTGCTGACCCATTCTGCTGTCTGTTGCCTGTGGGCAGACTCTACCTGCCTTGCCCAAGGGAAGACTGATGTTTGCTTCCTTGACCTTGGACCAGGCACTTATGGGAGTTGAAGGACTTCTAGTATATTATCTGTTCCACAAAAGTGAGTTGAACTGAGCCCTCTGTACTGCTTTAAGAACAAATTCGCTGTTGTATTCCTTCTCGCGGTATAAACCTATGTATCTAATCATAATGTCCTGGTTTTGTTTCTCTCTCGAGAACCCTGCCTAACACACTATGATATCACAGAGGTCCTCGTGAAACGTGGCACGTGGAGTACAGTGGGAGTTCCCCACTGATCACACAGGCACGGATGCTGAACTGCTCCAGGAACAGGCGGTATCACTAGCGCAGCTCCAGCGTGCTGACAAATAGCAAGGACTTGCCCAGTCAGTGAAAGCTTGGGCAGGGCATAATACAGAAGCAGAAATCTGTTTTCCTCTTTCTCACAAGCCACCTGAAGCTGCTGAAGCTGGTCTGGCCCTGGAGCTGAATCTCTTGTAACTCAAGGATAACTGGTTAGTTCTCTGAGCACCTGTACATCCTCGTGAGTTGCTGGCCTAAGAAATGCCTGGTCAGTAAATCTGGGCCAAGTGACAGAGAAGCCTCCAAGTTCTTCCTCAAAACCAAAGGGAAAAAGGCGTTCCGCTTCACGTCCCACCAGTAGCTCAAGCGAGCCATGAAGTTCCGTGCTGTGCAGATGGCTTCATACGCATGATGGGCCCACCACTACACCTGTCTTTTCTTCCTGCAGCTCTGAGAGGCTGATGCTCCAGCTGCTGAGACATTAGCCACTCAGATGTCCCGAGCACAGGAGGTCACCAGAAGGACAGAGCCTCTCAGGAGGCTGACCTATCAGAGGGCCTGCCGCCTTCCTGTGGAACAGCAGCTGAACATTGTAATAGCATAAGCAATAGTCTTTCCCGAGCCTGTGTGGGCTGGAGCCAGGAGACCCTTCCCCTCCAGGGCTGGCGGGTGGCCTTTTCTTGGATCAGTGAAAGTCTCGGCCAGCCCAGGTCTGCGACCACCTGCAGGAGTCTGGGATACCAGCCTGTGCGCTGAATACCCAACACTCCACCCAGCATGCTGGTCAGTAATGACAATTAGCTCTTGTACCACAATTAATACTGTCACACACTTTCAATCTGGTCTCAATTTTTTAAAGTGTTATTACACAGGGTACAGTAAACATTGGAAATGGAATGCTCCAACCGATGAGCATGGATATTTGCTCCATGTTGTCAAACTGCTTTCCTGAAATGCTGGACCCCAAGCGTCCACGTCAGCATGCCCGCCCCAGCACTGAGTACTGCGATTTCAAATCTTGGGTACATGTCCTTGCCATGACCGGATTCTCTTTGAAGGCCACTTTGCTCAGGCAGAGCAATATTTGTTTCTTCTTTCTCAGTTTACGTTTTCTGTTCCTTACAACATTGAGCCATCCCCCGGGCACGTACTTCCTTTGAACTAACGTGAAACACAAGGTGCCCTGGTGATGTAGCGGATTACACTTTGGGCTGCTGACTGCAATTGCAAGGTCAGAGGCTGAAGATGTGGCTGTCTGCTCCGGTATGGGGTTGCAGCCTCGGAAACCTACAGGCTCCGTTTCTCTCTAACCTCGAGGGTCCCTATGGCTGGACGGCAGTGAGGAATGTGAATAAAGCAATGACAGGATATTCGCGGGAGGCAGGTTAGGAAAGGGGGTGTCGTGGAGGTATGGGGCACAGAGTAGGGGTGGAAATGGTTATTGTGGAACGTGGAGATCTGGAGGCGGCAGGGGCGGCAGGGGTTGTTAGGACAGGCGGGAGGCCTCAGGCAGAGTTACGTTCATGATCAAGCTTTCGGGGAGTTTAGCCTGTGGTGGGGAGTCCCAGGGACTGGAACTGGATTTGGGCGGGGATTTGTTGGACTGGGGTGGGTCGGGGTGAGCAGAGCGCCGTCGAAGCCCCATTTTCAGCCCGCAGCCAGACCCCGGGCCGCCTCATCGCGCTGCGGAGCCCGAGCGTACCTGTTGCTTCAGCTCGCGGTTGCAGCGCTGCAGGGCCCGGAGGGGATCGCGCGGCCGCTTCGAGAGCATCCCGCTCAGCCAGCGAGGCCACGCTGGTGCGTCGGGGCGCCGGTCGCCAGGGCAACCAACGCAGCGGCGCCCTGCGTGACGCCATAGCCGCGCGCCCGCCTCCCGGCGCCGCCCCGCCCCGCCCGCCCGCGGGAAGCGCTTCTCTCGGCGGATCCCCTCCCGCCTCCAGCCACGTGCCCCACAATACAACAGTATTACCCGCTTCTGGATGCTCTGTTTGCCGTATTCAGCCCCGTGGTGTCAGTGGATTACGCATTGGGTTGCAAACTGCAAGGTCAGCCGTTCAAAACTACCGAGCTGCTCATCGGGAGCAAGGTGAGGTTTCTACTCCTGGAAAGAGCGACAGTCTCGGGAACCAGGTTGCTGTCAGGACTCAATGGCAGGGAGTTTGGTTTGGATTTTCTGATATTGGTCTGCTAACCTATCAGTAAGATAGCCTTTGAGCATCGTAAACGCCCTTTAACTCTAAGGATGGTTCCTCACAAAGCCTTCCAGGAGAATGTGGTTCCGGTGCATACACCCAGCAGGTGAGCGTTGCCATTCGGCATTCTGCTGACGTTCTCTTTCTCTCTAGCCATGCACCTTCTCTCTTAAGGCCTGGGAGGACAATACTTATTCTCTTCTCCCACAGCAAGTCTGTGCGGAACTTAGATATTTCACATGGATTCATCAGCGGCCCCTGAATTGACGCAGGCTCCCCATGTGTGCCAGGCAATTGTGCTCGGTGAGGTTTCCAGAGGCTCATGTCAGCAGTGGATTGGCAGGCCTTTCTCCCAAGGCACACCCGTCTTCCTGCCAGCAGAATATGTTCACCGTTTCCACCACCCAAGACCTTGACTCTTACTTGGGAGGTTCTAATGACATTTCCCCAAGTGAAACTGCATCTCATTCCCAAACTCTACTATCCAAAGATTACATTTGAATAAGCCTGATATCTGAGCTCACCTTCCAATGATGAGCCGCATGAACATAAATGGATGTGGAGGGTATCTGTTGATCATACGGGGCCGGTTGCCTTGCTCCCTACAAGATGCATTACATACAGTGTCTGGCTTACTGAAGGCTCGCAGGGAAATGATCCTCATGCATCAGCACCCAGATTTAGAAACATAAACAGCACCTTACTAGTCGTCCCCTCTCCAGCCCCCTACCACCTCATCACCTACGAAGACTAACACTCCTGTAACTTCTAACAGCTACATTTTGTTTTTCCTAATTTGGGGACTGTATCATGAGACTAGGCATTGTATACTCATGCCTTCAATCACCATCAGGCAGGAGTTATAGCAGGTGGTTGCAGTTTATCCGTGTGACACACCTTAATGTGGTCACTCTTTCTATTCTTGCTGTGCATCAGGGTCACTCAGGGTGATGGCTTGTGTCAACTAGACCCTCCTGGGTGAGGGTAGAGGTGAAGCCCAACCTAACAGGTGGCAGCCTGATGATACCTCCTAGGGGCTATACCTTTTGTATGAGAAAGCCCCTAAGAGGCGAGCGCTCCTGCCCCTGGACCCTCTATCTTGCACCTGGTTCATCACCTGCCCATCCCAGCAACCCTCTGAAGATGGCAGCCATTGGATTGACATCGGCACCCACCAAGCTGTGGACCTAATGCTTTGCCATCTTGCTTCCTAGGGGTCAGCTTCCACAGCTGAATAAGTCAGGGGGAAGCCTCTGACTTGCAGCTGACCTATAAACTGGACTGGACTTATTTCTACGACGACGTAAGCCATGTCTTGATAGAAATCTTTCTATATAGGCATACGTATATACATGTCACTGGATTCGCTCTAGAGGACCCCCACACATCCAGTTTACGCACTGCCTTTGAGTCGAGGCTATGCATACGGCTTCTTCCGCCAAGGTGGGGAAGAGAGCCCTTCTCTGTTGGACGTTGAATAATGAAGCCCATAGAAGAATGGACGCATTTGGATTGCACTGCTGGGCAAGAACAGTGAAAGTGCCATGGACTGCTGGAGGGACAAACCACTCTGTAGGGGACGACGTAAGGCCAGCGTGCTCCTTAAAGGCACGGATGGCGAGACATCATCTCACAGACTTTGGACATGTCAGGAGAGACCAGTCTCTGGAGAAGGGCATCATGTTTGGTAAAGTGGAAGGGTGGTGAAAAAGAGGAGTCCCTCAAGGAGGTGGAGGGGCACTAGCTGCATCACTGGCCCAGGCATAGGAATGCTTGTGAGAATGACACAGGACTGCAGACTCGCTGTCGTGCACAGGATCACCACGGGTCAGGGCTGACTCGATGGCACCTACCAACGTTGTCAATGCCGACTCATAGCGACCTTGCCAGGCAGGACTGAACTGTCCCTGTGGGTTTCTGAGATGGCAGCTCTTTACAGGAGTAGAAAGCCCTTTCTCCCGTGGAGCAGCACAACACACAACCACTCCCTCACACCCAGTTTAGGCCATTATAACGCTGCCCCTAACATTCTGGCACATGTCTTGGTGAGCAAAGCTGGGTCACAGGGCATGTTTATTTTCAGCTTCGTAAGCTATTGCTTAGTTTCCCCAAAGTGATTAGATTGACATTTACCGGCCGGCAGCACATGAGTTTTGTTCCTCATATTCATTTGTGAGTATTGTTTAGCAGTGGAATCCATTTTTCCCTCCCTTCTTCCCCTGCCCTCCAAACCATCAAATCTTTCTATGGGTACGCAAGCTTCTAATCTTGATTTCCTTAAAGGTGGCATCATACACATTTCCTTGTGATTAATTTCAGTCAGCATCATGAGGTGCTGGACATTTTTCATCATTCTTCTCCAACAACGTGCAGGACTGCCTTCTTCATGTTCTTGCTAACATTTGAGATTGCCCATCTCACTGTAGCTCACGGCTGTATTTCGAGTTCATTTCACCGGCTGCTATGCTGGCGAAAGCCTGGGGCTTTATACTTGTGTAAAATGTTACCCACGGGGGCATTTCTACCTTGTCCTATTGCGTTGGCATTGACTCTGGCAGAGAGTTGGCTTGTTTTGGGGGCCTTGGGGTCCATATGGCTCGTGTTATTAAGAGTTAAAGTCAGGACACATTTCCCTGTTAAATGCTTATGACAACAAACAGGAATGGCGAGTGCTCTGAAATAGGTAAGGGACCCTGGTGGCACCTTGGTCCACAGAAGGGCGCTAACCACAACGACGGCAGCCCACCCTGGCTCAGAACCCTAACTTCTCTGATCTGTTACAGGGTTGCTCTGAGCAGGAACTGAGTCCAAGGCCGGGGGTGCGGTTCTTGTTTGGCTACCATTTTTTAATGGACGGAAGAATAAAGCAAGACCGTAGAGGCGTCAACTTGGAAAGGGATCAGGGCATTTTCTCTTCTGAGAGAAAAGCAAATGAAACAGAGGACAGAAACCAATGGTTTTCAAAAACCTCAGCTGAGCATCACAGTCACCTGGGCAACCTCAAAAGCGCTAATGCCCAAGGCAGACCCTAACTTAGATAAACCAAAATTCTTGGGAGTAGGATGCAGGGGCTGGTGATTTTTAAAGCTCTATAAGGGTTTCTGATGTCCAGCCCCATGGAAAAACATTGCTGTAGACAAAGCTATGTATACATGTGGACCTAAAGGAATGCCTTCCTGATGGCCTTAATCTTCTCAAATAGCTGATATTGATCTAAGAAAGTTTGTTCACAAATTCAAATATGGAAAGACACTGCTGAGAAACAAGACAGGTACAGTTACCTTAGAATTAACTCATTTATAGTAGGCCGAGCGAGGAACATGAAGTGTCTGCCTATGCTGCTTGGTGGCCCAAAAGGAGGGCAATGACGGTGGTGACAAGTAAAAGGATAGCAGGGATGCTAAGCTGACCAGGGAGTCCAGGGTGACTGGTGGGGTGAACTGGAGGGTGGGACAGCCAGTGGCCTGCAGAGTAGGAAATATGGAAAATGGAAGTTGTCCTCAGAGCAGGTTTCCCCTCTGAGACTAAAGAAGCCAAATTCAATGTGACAGTGAGCTCTGGGCCTGTAGCAATAAGGTCTGGGGCTGGGCAGAAGTGATGTGGAATGGGGCAACAGGTGTGGGGAGCCCACAACCATGTGGGCCAGAAAAGGTGATGAGGCAGGCAGCTTTATGATCAACCAAGAGTGACAGGTGGGGGATATCTCTTTCAATGAGTCAAGAGTGTATCTTTTCCGCGGTATATGACTGACACGTGGCCTCTGGCACCCAACCAATAAGTGCCGATTTAGGCTCACCTGGAAACGCGCATCTCCACCTACGGCAGCATTCTTGAACGGAAAACCAAATGCATTTCAACAGAGCAAGGGGCAGAAGGCTAGAGGAGAAACAGCTAAGTGCTAATGGAATCGCTCAAGTCAATGGGACCACTCATCACAGAGCAGACACACCGGTACAACACAACGGCAGCAGGCAGAAGGAAAGATGGAGTGGGATGGAGTGGCCAAAAACCACATAAAGGACATAGCCAAGACTTGGGGGTGTGCAGCACAGGCCCAGAAGAACGGGATGACAAAAACATGGAAGTGAGACAAGAGTGGGGGTGGGGCTGTCAAGGTGCTGCAGAGAATTAGCAGAAAAGAAAAAATAACATTGGAAAGGCCAGCTTCATCAGGAAGGTAGAGGGGTACCGGCACAGGCCCAAACAGGCAGAAGTACAACACATCACAAGCCAGGGGCTTAGCCTGACACATTTCAACTTTCTGGGTGTAGCATGTGCCTCAAGAAACGTGCCTCATCTGAAAGTTCCTCAACTGCGCCTCAGTGTAGGATGGTGACTGGGAGGCTCCAGCAAACTATAGCCCAGAGGGGATGGAGCTCTGCGAGCCAACATGCCAGTCCATGGGGGCTGCATTCCCACAGGAAAGTGGAAATAGGGCAGAAGGGCCACAATGAAATGGAAAAGAGAGAGAGCCTTGTGTGGAAGCATCATTTCTGGATGCTCTGATGGTCACAAGGAACTGTTAAAATTTAGGGAGACCTCAATTTCCCACCCATTTCCCTATCAGTTACAATGCTCTACAAAGCATCCTGCTAACAAAATGAGCAGGGGACTTGGTCAGGCACTCTTGAAGCTTAGATACGGTTAGTATTTGTCACTAAGTTCTTTTCAAGAGGGCTTTCCCACCCTATGCATATATTTCATAAAGATTTTTGCCCATAAAAACTCATCCCAGAGGCCACTTGTGCTTTGTTTGTATTGAGAAAGCATATGTTTCCATAAGAAAGAATGTATCTGCTCAAAACACCAATATGCTAGCTTTGAGGAAGCAGTTCTTCACCCCACTAAGCCTGCTACATCTTTCTCCTATGGCGGGGCTGGTAGGTTCGAACCACTGACCTGGGTGCGAGCTGAGCACTTGAACGGCGGTGCCACCAGGCTCCACTGATCCAGTAAGTGGCAAGGCAAACAAGAAAACTCCATACTCCTCGCCCTCTTGTAAAAAGGGTCTAAGATGTTTACATTTTTTATTTTATTCTAAAAATAAAATTGCTTCATAAAGTGCAAGAAGGAAGTGTTTCTTTCCAGCGTACTATATCCATGTTTGACATGCTGTTGGAAACAAACAGACAAAACAAAAAAAAAAGGTTAGAAACACACAACTGCCAACCTCAACTTGATGTACTCTGGAATGCAAATAGGCCCTAAAAGATCCTATGTTACTAATAAGAAAGCCAAGGCCCTGCGTGTTGTGATCCACAGCCTGGTTGGAAACGCTAAGACGACAGACAGGTTCCCGACCTGCAAGCCACTGCTCCTTCCATTTCACCAGGCTGTCGGTAATGTTCAGATGGAAAAGGGCAAAATACGCGTCCAAATGCACACTATCGTGCGACACAGCATGTCATCAACAAGAGTGGCCGAGAGGACAAGGTATGCCAATGGCAGGTGCACACCCCACCACCAGGACGTACTCTGAAGTTGAAGGTTGCCAGTGACACTTAGCACGTGGTTCCAACTCACAGGAACCCGCCGAAAGAAATACTGCCCGTCGAGCACCTTTAAAGGGGCGGGCAGCGAACAGCAGCCCAGGGCAAGTTATTAAGGGAAAGAAAACGTCTGGCTTTTTCTGGTGTCCGCGGGGGCATGCCACCTTTGCATCTGAGCCTCCTGCCCACACGTCCGCCCGGCCCCCAGTTCCAGCACGCGTACCGTCCAGGGCCGCTCGGCGGGGAGCCCGCAGGGCGCGCGGGGAGCCGGGTCGGGGGCGCCAGGCCACAGCACCGCGCGGGGGATGGAACGGGGCCCGGGGGGCTGGCGGCCACGCGTCTCAGGCCAGGTCCAGCTTCTTCTGCGTCACCGCCAGCTTGTCCTGCAGCCTCTTCTTCCTCCAGTCCAAGTAGCGCCGCCGGAGCCGGTTCGCTTGCCAGCCCACGAGTATTCCGGAAGCAAAGGCTACGAGCACCGAGAACTGCAGCGTGCGCTCCGACACGTCCGCCATCGCGGTCGTTCAAGGAGGCGGCCGGCCTACGGCGAGGGCGCAGGGTCAAACGACGCGGCGCGTTAGGGGGCGGGGCGGGCGAGGTCGGGGGCGGGGCGAGGGGTAGAGCAGCCAATCACAGGGGTCCTGCGGGGCGGGCTCAGAAGCCACGCTGCTCGGTCCTACTCTGCCGTTACGTATGGTTTGACATTAATCGGGCATTTCGCGGTGTGATTAGCTGAATTGGGTGGTTTGTCTTCCCACACGGTCGTTATCTCTTTGTGAGCAAGCCCCGGATCTCTTGCGTTGTCTCTCAGCAATAATCAAGTCACATGTATAACTTTACGTTTTCTGGGAGCCAAATTAAAATAAACAAATCAATAAATAATAAACCCTACGGCCATCCAGTCAATTCGGACTCATAAAATCCCAGGGCTTCTGAAGCTCTGCCGTACAGAGGGTGTAATAATAATACTAAAAATAAAATACACGGGTGGAAATAGTTTAAGACATTTTCACCCATTATATACATACAAACATATGTCCAAAGTGCACTTTAAAAAGTATTAATGCGATTTAACTTTTTTTCCCTCATGCTATGGTGTCAGTGCTGACTCACAGTGACTTTTATTGGACAGAGTAGAACTGCCCCTGTGGGCTAGGAGACCCTCACTGTTTATGGGAATAGAGAGCCCCGTCTTCCTCCTGCAGCCGCCAACTGTCTCCCTGGCAGCGAGTTGATTCAAACTTATAGCGACCCAGTAGGACAGGGTAGGGCTGCCCTTGTGAGATCCCCATACTGGAAGTCTCTATGGGGGTAGAAAGCAGCCGATGGTCTCCGACTGCTGATCTTTTTTGTTTGTTTTAACCCTTTTACTGGGGGCTCAATATATCATATATCAATTGTATGAAGCACATTTGTACGTATGTTGCCATCATCATTTTCTAAACATTTACTTTCTATTTGAGCCCTCGGTGTCAGCTCCTCTTTTTTCCCTCCCTCCCCCGCTCCCCCCTCATCGTCCCTTGATAAATTAAAATTATTATTGTTTTCATACCTTTTATTCTTCTGTTTTGATAACTTATACCAACAGTTGTCTCCCTTCACCCACATTTATGTTGCTCATCCCCCTGGGGTGGGGATTATGCAGTGATCATTGCAATTGGTTGCCTCTTCCTCTCCTCCTCCCCCTACCATCCCCCTCCCCTCCTGGTATCACATTTCTGCTTCTGAGGGGTTTATCTGACTGACCTGGAGTCCATTTGTCATGAGCTCATATCTGTAACAGTGTACATGCACTGGTCTAGCAAGAACTGAAAGCCAGGATCGTGGGGGTGATGAAACCTCAAAGAACCAGGGAAAGAGTGTGTGTTTTATACTGTACCCTGGTTAATTCATCTTTTCTTGTGATCCTCTGTGAGGTGAAATCCCATTGTCTACAGATAGGTTTGGGGTCTCTGCTCCAACCCCTCTGGTTCTCAACTGTATGGGTTTTTCTTGTTGTTTTGGATCTTCTGCTGCCTGTTAACTGATTCTGTCCACACCTCATGATCGCACAGGCTGGTGTGCTTCTTCCTTATGGCTTGTTGCTTCTGAGCTAGATGGCCATTTGTTTACCTTCAAGCCTTTAAGACCCCAGACACTATATCTTTTGATAGCTGAGCATCATCAGCTTTCTTCATATTTGTTGTACACCCATTTTGTCTTCAGCAATAGTGTCAGAAGGGTGAGCATACTAGAATTCCAGGTTGTTAGAACAAAGTGCTTTTGTGTTGAGGGAGGACTTGAGCAGAGGCCCAAAGACCGTCCACTTCCTTAATGTATTGCCATATAAATATATGTACATAGCCAATACCTCTATTCTTTTTCTTTTGTTTTATAAATTATTTTATTGGGGGTGCGTGCTCTTACAGCTCTTATAATAATCCATACATCACTTGTATCAAGCACATGTGTACATATGTTACCATCATCATTTTCCAAACATTTTCTTTCTACTTTTTAAAAAGCATTTTATTGGGGGCTTGTACAACTCTTATCACAATCCATCCATCCATTCATGTGTCAAACACATTTGTACATTTGTTGCCATCATCATTTTCAAAACATTTTGAAACATTCTATTTGAGCCCTTGGTATCAGTTCCTCATTTGTCCCCCCCCCCCCCCCCGCCCGGCCCTCCCTCCTGCACCCTTGAAATTTATAAATTATAATTATTATTTCATGTCTAACACTGACCAATGTCTTCACTCACTTTTCTGTTATTCGTCCCCCTGGAAGGGGGTTATATGTAGATCATTGTTTTGAATTATTATGTTTACATAAGTGCACACCTATGTTTATACCTCTATCCATAGCTTTGCTTCCTAGATCTTTCCTCTGTTTCCTTTTACCTTCTTCCTGCCTCACCATCATGCTCACCCTTCTTCTGCTTCTTAGTAATTCCTCTCGGCTAGATTGCTGTTGCTCCAACACCACAAGGATCTCTCCCAAGGATCCTCTTCGTTGTTGCTTTTAATTCCCTAGTTGCTCCCCTGTCAATGGTGTTGTTTGCTCAAAGCTCCTTTTGAACTGCTGATGTTGAGGTTAGCAACACAACTCCGAGTCTACTATGCCAAATTGAAATCCTCCTTTGTACTAGCACCAGGTCAGAATTGTTAGGCTAGAAAAACATTTCTTCAATGATGAAACTTATGTAGTACAGGACACTAAGGTGACCTCCAGTGATTCCTGCCTTCTGGTAATAACATTTCTATGTAATTCTCTTGACTTTCTTCTGAACGATGGCCTCTCAGGTTTTGCATTGAGCTGCCTACTAACAAGGTCAGCAATTTGAAACCACCAACCAGCCTGCTGAAGAAAGTCGTGAATTTGTTGCTCGCATCAAGATGTAAAGTCTCGGAAACACCCAGGGCAGTTACACCCTGGGCTCGTGCGTAGGAACGCAGGACTGTGCAGGTTTGTGCTATTGTGCAAAGGATTGTTATCGGTTGGAACCAACTCGATGACACCCAACAACGATGATGGTTATGGACGACTAGCGACTGTGTTATACTAGACTTCTTGGCGGACCGAAGGAGAGGCTCTCCTGGAGGATTTGAGGGAGTGAGCAGACACTTGGGAAAACACATTTAGCACAGAACTGCAAGGGCTCTCCAGGAATGGCAGATGCCACCCGCCAACAGCCAACAAAAACGGGGGCCCTCAGTTCTACAGCCTCAAGGAAGTTCTACCAACAACCCCAGTGAGCTTGGAAGTAGGTTCTTCCCAAGTCAGGCCTCCAGCGGAGAAGGCAGCCTTGAAAGAACTTGAATATAGGACACAATTAAACTGTTCCTGGACGCCTGAGCCATGGAGACTGTGAGTTTGTAAATGTGTGGTGGGTTTTTTTGTTGTTGTTTTGTTTTAAAGCCAATAAATGGTGGTAATCTGCTACACAACAACAGAAACCTACCATGGCCATGAAAAGGAGAACAAATAACACACAAAGCCGCATGGAGCACTTCCGACTGAGTGCAGAGAGCAATGGACAAGGCTTTCTTTCTGAGGCAAAACAGCCCCTTTGGGGGTCAAACGACCCTTTCACAGGGGTCTCCGGATTCATCACAGTAGCAAAATGTCAGTGATGAAGTAGCAACCAGATAATGTTATGGTGGGGGGGGGGGGTCCCCACAACATGAGGAACTGTATGAAAGGGTCACGGCATTAGGGAGGTGGAGAGCCACTGCCTTAGTAGGTGATGAGAAGGCAGTGTCAGGTCCAATAACACATTCACATTTGCCATGCACAAAGTTTATTAATCTGACAAATGTGTCTTGAACGCGGCTGCAGGCATTGGGACTGTAGAGGTGGATACAGCCCAAAGCTGCCCTCGAACAGCTCAGGACCGCGTGAAAGAAGTGGGGGAACTATTACCACACAGTACGGTGACTCAGACTATGTGGAGTGTGGAGCTCCAACGGCTCAAAAGTGCTGCTACTGCTTCTGACTCACAGTGGTAACTTTATAGGACACAGTATCAGCGCCCTGTGGGTCTCTGAGACTGTAACTCTTTACTGGGACAAAACAGAAAGTCTGGTCTTCTCTGTGGACCCACTGGTTAGCAGCCCTGTGCATAACCCACTACAAAATTCCTCAGAAGCATTCCCTTTTTCCCATAGTCCACCCAGTCATTTCTCATCTTGTTGACTCTATTTTCCAAATATGGTAAAAATGAACCCCCTTCTCACTACTCTATCGCTATCACCTTGTCCGAGCAGCCAGCTCTCACCTGAATTACTTCAGGAGCGCCTAGTGGTTCCATGCGTTTGTGCTTGCCTGTTGCCTCTGTTCTACACACTGTAGTCAGAGCAGAAGTCAGATCACGTCATTCCTGTTCATACCCTGCCGTGGGCAAAGTGCTGCCAGCAGTCTGCAGGGCTCTGTGTAGCCCACTGCCCTCCTTACTCCTTTGCTTCTTGATCTCCTGGGGCACGGGGGTGGGGGGGGTGGGGGTGGGGGTTAGGAATATTTGAATGTGCTGATCCCCTGCTGGGTAGGTACTCTCCCTCCAGAGACCTGAATGGCCAACTTCCTCACCTCCTCCACGTTTTTTGTCAGCTTCCATTTTCCCCAGGAGGCCTCCCTTGACTATTAAAATCACAAATCCAGCCAGCTGCAATTCTCTGACACTCCTAAGTTCCCTTATGGGGTCCACTGCCCTCCTCACACTGCTCACTGCCTTCTCACGCACCCTATGATGTGTTCATTATAGGTATCCTTTGTTATCTGTCCAGCTTTCCCTCCTACACCCCCACTGCCCAGATAAGCTAGAATTTGCTCTCCTGGGGCAGAGGTTTTGTGCCTGGGTTGTATAGCGATGAATTCAAAGAACAGGAGCTGGCACCTAACAGACACTTCATAAACATTGGGTATTGATGGCCCCAAGGCTTCTGGGTGGATCATTGGAGTCGGAGGGTCAGAAGAAAAGGGACTACTTTTCTTTGGACCTCAGTTTCATCATCTGTCAAACATCAGCACTGAGACATTTTAAAAAGCCATTTTGGGTGGCCTGAGGTTGTGTATGTTGGGTCAGGAAGGTTATTACAAATGTGACCCTCATTGGAATTCGGGCCTCATTCCTAAGTGACCTGTGGCTGGAAAGAAATCAGGTCATGGACACTGGAGCCTTGGATGGGAGAATTTCAAACCCATGGTGGTAGCAGGGCTGTGGAAGCAAACACTGCTTATTTTACCAAGAGAAATAGAGCTGGGGGGACAGGACCACGGTGGGGTGGCAACACAAGCAATCCCTCTTAAACCCCTCATCTGAGCCTGGTCCTTTGCTTTCAGGATGCACAGGTAAACACTCAAGTGAAAACTGAGAGGGGAACAGGCGTGAGGGATCTTGTGGCTGAAGGAAGTTTTCCAAATTGGATGGGGCTGCTGGTTGCGCAGCCATAAGTTTACTCAAAACATTTTTAACAGCAACAATAATAACAATAAATTTCCCCAAATGAAGTAGAAAGCTCCTGTGGAAAACCATTGCCAAGTTTCCAAAGCCTATCTCTCTGGTGTTCAGCTCCCCATCTCCAGGACGTTCCTGTGCAGATTCTACCCGCCTCAGAGAACACTAACTCCCTCGTTGACTCAGAGAGATTGTCCATTTGAGTCTGTCTTCCCGGGAAATTCTCTCCAGGCAGGAAAGGGGAGTAATTGCAGTGTTGACCTCTTTAGTCTTCTCAGTGGCTAGTGGTTATGCCTCGGTCGGCGGATTACTGCAGGGTCAGCAGTTCAAAACCACTCGGAGCTCTATGTGCGAAAGAGGAGATTTTTCTGATGAAGCAGAGTTAAGGTTTCAGAAATGCAGTTCTCCCTGTCCTATAGGGTCACTAGGAGTCAGCACTGACGCACTAGCAGTGAGCTTGGTTGGGGGTTTCAGAGAGTGCTAGATCTGTGCTACCTGCTGTACCATGGCTGAAATAAGTGGTTTCATGGATTTTGTCCATTCTTTTATAGTTGTTTATTGTGTTAGTCTGGGTTGACTAGAGAAACAAAATTCAAAGTTATTCAAATGTATATAAGAAAGAACTTTATATACAAGAGCAATTTTGTATTGAGAAAACATCCCAGTCCAATCCAGATCAAGTCCATAAGTCCAATATTAGCCCATAAGTCTGATACCAATTATAAAGTCTTCTTCAGACTCATGAAACACATGAAATGACACCGGATGCAGGAAGATCACAGGTCAGTGGGTGGAAAGTCTTGTGGATCCAGTGGCAGTGAAAGCATCTCAGGGCTGGCAGGGGTCTCTTCGTGACTCCTCCAGCTCAGGGCAGTAGCCTAGCTTCATGTGTTTTATCAGCTGGAAGGTCTCCCAGGGAGTCAACCTGTGTCCTGCCTCTAGCATCTCCAAATGAGGTCATCTAGCTGGAACCTGATTGACAGGCTAAACTCCACCCCGTCACTCTTAATACTCAAATTGACAATAGATTATGTAACTACTTCATTTATAGTATGAGGGCAGTTTCTATGACTGCTCTCGTGGGTAGACAGGGTTCTATATGTCATATGTCATGTGATGTGTATTCGTTTAATCTCTGGCTTCCCTCCAGAAGACTCTTAAATTCCATCAGAGCAGAGACCATTTAATTTCTCATCACCAGTGTATCCTCGAAGTGCGGACTTAATAAATGAGCTAAAGAAATTTACTTTTTGAAAAGAAAAGGGATATTTAGTATACTCATTGAGAAATCACATGCAAAAAATTAAAATGGCAATTACCATAAACTATACAAAGCTCAGAAAACAATATAATAATGTATTATGGTGAATTAAGGGGCTACTGATTGATATCTAAAACAAAAAAGCCGAGTTGCTTGTTTTGTAAGCAAATCAGAGCTGCACTTGTAAAGGAGAGTCTCCTTCAATGATAACAAGGAGGTGGTCTAATATAGGGGTGTAGGAAGCATGGCGGCTGGGATTGGTGGAATTGTGAGAGTTATATTGTTTAGGGGTTTTAAAAAATTTATCCCTGGTGACACAGTGGCTACACATTGGTTTGCTAACCACAAGGTCTATAGTTCGCACCCATCAGTGGCTCCAAGGAGGAAAGACGAGACTTTCTACTCCTACACAATGCTGTCTTGCTTGGATCCACAAACAATGCTCATGGCAGCAGCAGTCAAGAGATCAAATAACTCATCGCATAGGCTAAATCTGCTGCACAAGGCCTCCTTAAAGTGTTCAAAGACCAAGGTGGGCCTGACCCAAGCTGTGGCATTTTCATTCGGCTCACATGCATGTGAACACTGGACATTGACTAAGGAAGACCGAAGAAGAATCAATGCATTTGGATTATGGTGCTGATGAAGAATATTGATCGTGTCAAGGACTGCCAAAAGAACAAATAGGTGTTGGAAGAAGTACAGCCAGAATGCTCCTTAGAGGCAAGAAATGGCATGGCGAGGCTTTGCCTCACATATTTTGGACATGCTGTTAGGAGAAGTGAGTCTTTGGAGAAGGAGATCATAGTTGGTAAAGTAGAAGGGCAGCGAACAAGAGGAAGACCTTTGACAAGATGACTGACACAGTGGCTGCCTTGATGGGCTCAGATATACGATAACTGCAATTGTGAGACTGACACAGGAGTGGGCGGTGTTCCGTTCTGTTGTCCATGGGGCTGCTACGAGTTGGAACTGACTTAGCAGCTCCTACCACCACCAACTCTACCAACAACACCACCTCCACCACCACCACCACCACCACCAACAACAACAACAACAAAAACAACCATCACCAACAACAACTCTACCACCACCAACACCACCACCAACAACCACCACCGACAACAACTCCATCACCACCACCAACAATAACACCAACAACAAAAACAACCACCACCAACAACAACTCTACCACCACCAACAACACCAACAACAACCATTATCAACAACCACCACCAACAACAACAACTCCACCACTACCAACAACAAAGAGTTAGTCTTGGAAACCCACAGGAGCAGTTCTACCCTGCACTACAGGGCTATTATGAGTCAGAATGGACTCAATGGCAGTGAGTCTATCGCAGTGAAAAAAGTATGACTATTGAAGTATTGATGACGGGCTGGTTTTCAGAAGTGTGTTCACTGAAGCGAGGCTGCTACTAGTTGGCTGGTTTGGGGAGTATGATGACTGAAGAGAAGTATTCCCAGATAGAATGAAGATGGAATGCAATTTGTTTTGATGGTTATTTTTTGTTGCTGTCAAAGAACAGTAATTCCTTTGTTTTTTGTTGTGTTATATATATGTTTTTCATTGAAAGATCATTTTATTGGGGGCTCTTACAGCTCTTATAATAATTCATACATCAATTGTATCAAGCATATTTGTACATATATTGCCATCATTATTTTCTAATCATTTACTTTATATTTGAGCCCTCAGTAACAGCCCCTTTTTATTCCTCTCCCTTGCTGGCCCTTCCCCCGACCCCTTGATAAATAATTTATTATTATTTTCATATCTTATACAACCCATTGTCTCCCTTCCCCATGGTTTCTGTCGTTTGTCCCCCTGGGGTGATGGTGGTAGTGTGTCAATGATTGTGATTGTTTCCCTCTTCCTCCCCTCCTCTTCCCATCTTTCTCCTACCCTTCTGGTATCCCTATTCCAATTCCTGTTCCGGGATTCCATGTGTCCTGAGATCTTATCTCTTATCTGTACCAGTGCACATGCTCCAGTCTAGCCTGAAGTGAAAGGCAGGACTGGGATCATGATAGTGGGGGGTGAGGAAGCCTCAAGGAACCAGAGGAATGATGTGTGTTTCATGTGTTATACTGTGCCCTGATTGACTCATCCCTTCCTTGTACCCTTTCTGTGAGGGGATGTCCCATTTTCTACAGATGGGTTTTGGTTCTCTGCTCCGACCCCCCTCATTCTGAACAAGATGGTTTTTGTTTGTTTGTTGTCTTCTGATGCCTCTTACCCAGTCCCAACAACACCTCATGATTGCACAGGCTGCTGTGCTTCTTCCATGGGGGCTTGTTGCTTCTCTGCTAGATTGCCGCTTGTTTAACTTTAAGCCTTTAAGACCCCAGATACTATCTTTTGATAGCCGGACACCAACAGCTTTCTTCACCCCATTTGCAAATGCGTCCATTTTGTCTTCAGCGATCGTGCTGGGAAGGTGAGCATCAGAGAATGCCAAGTTATCAGAACAAAGTGAAAGAACAGTAATTTCTAAGAGGATAGAAGATTTTTGTTTTTGTTTCAGTCTTGTTTCTATCAGAGTCAAGAAGATTCTTGAGAAATCATCCAAAATTATATCACTAGTACCAATTCTTCTTACAGATAATGTTTTCTTTTCCGAGGCCTAATTTCAGTTTAGGAGCCCTGATGGTGCCATGGTTACGCTTTGGGCTACTAATCAAGAGGTCAACATTTCAAACACACCAGCACCTCCATTAGAGGAATGGCCTGGGAATCTGTTCCTGTGTAGATTGTGGCCCAGGAACACTGCAGGGTAGTGCTCGGTCCTATCAGGTCGACAGGAGTTAGAACTGACTCCCTTACACACAACAACAATTACAGCTCGAATATCAGCCAGTGTGATTGATGAGTATTTATGATTCTAGATAACAGACACCTAACAAGGGGGGCACACAAGAATAATTAAGAATATTATAAAATGGGGCTGGAAGGCACTTAGAAGCTATGCCCCATTATTTCTCAGCCCTGCAACCAAGTCCCTGTAACTTTTTTGGTCTGACCCTGATATCCAGGTTGACTTTATTCTTGGGTTGAGCATAGATTGTTCCCTCTCACCCGAGGAGGAAGATAGGCGCACATGTGAAGTAGTAGCGATAGCACAAACACATAACGGTGGAGCGTGGGATTCTTTATGTATCAGGTCAAAGTGAGGGCCGAGATTCTCAATCTGAGAGCTTCAAATTGTCCAGTTCCCATGAGCAGGACCACCGTCCTCAGGAGTGTGTTCCACCAGGAGTTATTTCTAATGGAGTTATATCATTTTAGCCCCATCGAGTTGTTGGATGGAGAGTGTTTTGACAAATAACAATGTAAGAAGGGAAAGGTAACAGTGCTTCACCATTAGCTCACAGGGAGGTGGTGGGTGTTTTCAGTTAGCAGCAAGATTTCCCTGAGGAGTCCTCAGTGGAAGAGTCATTCATTGACCTGCTCACTGCAAGGTCAGCAGCTTGAAACCACCAGCCCCTCCAGGAGAGAGGGACCAGGGGTTCTACTGCTGTAGCGAGTTTCAGAAACTCACAGGGACAGTTCCGCCCCATCCTGTGGGGTCTCTGAGTCTGCATCAACTGCATCATCCAGGGCACTGAACTCAGCGTGGCTTCGGTAAGAAGTGTCTGTCAGGTGGTGCTATCAGATGTGAAAGTGACACCAAGCCACAACCTAAGGCTGCTTTCAGCTAATCTAGCGGAGGCTGCTATACTTCTAGCCAAAGTGTCCCTGGCTGCTGGGTCAAGGAACAAATTAATAATAGGAAACAGGTCTTTGATAAATGCAGTGTGATCCAATACCTTTAGCTCAAGACCAAACCTTTGATTTTTATGTATATACAGTCATGAAAATTCATGATAATCTGGAAGATCCAGTTTTGGTGATTGTAGAAAAGATATTTTGAGATCCCAGTTTGGGTAAAATCCTATTTTTGAAATAAGACTGCCATTTGTGTCATACAGTTTTCACACAGATGCCTCATATTTAGAGAGAAATCAGACCTGAAGTGGATTTAAGAGGGGACTTCAAAAAGTGTGCGGAAAAATATTTCATGGTCTTTGAATGATATTTTCTCATGAACTTCTTGAGCCCCTTGCAACCTGAGGAGCTCACCTTCTGAAACTCTACCAGACCAGGTTCTGCTGCTCCTTCTAAACATCTCAGTGGTTAGTCCCCCCAAAGTGGATTCTCTATCTTGCCTCTTAGTCTGTTCTTGGTCTGGAAGCCCCACAGCACCCTGTCCACCCTGCGTGACCCTGCTGGTGTTTGAGATCTCTGTGGCACAGCTTCCAGTGTCACAGCAACATGCAAGTCACCACAGTACGACAAACCAACAGAGAAGTGGGGAAAAACCTACTAACACAACTCAACTTTGAAAGATGCGACAAAGATAAACAAGCGGCCTTCTAGCTGAGAAGCATCAAAGCCCACAAGGAAGAAGCAAACGAGCCCGTCTGACCACAAGGTGCAGAAGGGACCAGTTATCAGACATCAAAGAGCTAAAAACCAAATCAGTGGGTGCCCACCTCCCTGATACAATCATCGAAGCCAAACGTGTGCATAAGCAAATGTGGTGAAGAAAGCAGATGGTGCCCAGCTATCAAAAGATATGGTGTCTGGGGTCTTAAAGGCTCGAAGATAAACAAGTGGCCATCTAGCTGTAAAGTAACAAAGCCCACATGGAAGAAACACACCAGCCTGTGTGACCATGAGTTGTCGAAGGGATCAGGTATTAAGCATCAAGGAACATAAAATCATATCATTGAAAATGTGGGTGAGTGCAGAGTGGAGACTCAAAACCCAAGGATAGCCAACCAGACACACCTTGCTGAGGGGTTGTGGGGAGGAGATGAACCAGGCAGGGTGCAAGGTAACAACAATGAAACATATAACTTTTCTCTATTTCTTAAATGCTTCCTCCCCCCACCCCCACTATCATGATCCCAATACTACCTTACAAATCTGGCTAGACCAGAGGATGTACATTGGTACAAATAGCAACTGGAAACACAGGAAATCCAGGACAGATGACTCCTCCAGAACCAGTGATGAGAGTGGCGATGCCTGGAGGGTGGAGAGAATGTGGGGTAGAAAGCGGGAAGTGATTACAGGAATCTACGTATAGCCTCCTCCTTGGGGGAGGGACAGCAGAGAAGAGGGCAGGGGGAGACGTCAGACAGTGTAATATATGACAAAATAATAATAATATATGAATGATGAAGGGTTCACGGGGTGGGGGAGTGGGAAGGGAGGGGGAAAATGAGCAGCCGATATTAAGGGCTCAAGTAGAAGGCAAAAATTTTGAGAATGATGATGGCAACAAATGTACATATGGATGTATGTACACAATGGATGTATGTATGTATGGATGGATGTATGGATTGTGATAAGAATTGTACGAGCCCCCAATAAAATGATTAAAAAAAAAAAAGAAAGTTATGACAATATCCAAGTGTATCGACAAGGAATCTGAGCAACTGGAACTCCTTGGTATTGCTGATGTGCATCCTGGTGAATTCCCTCTGACCATCGGCCAAGGACGTGAATGGCCTTGCTATCAAGCAGAGTGCATTGGAAAGCGGCTATTTGCAGATACAGTAGGTTCAAAGTTGGCATGCTGTAATTTGATCTCCCTTATGGTCCATTTAAGTATATATTAGTCGTAATTTTTCCTGCTTTCTTTTCTATTGAAATGGTTACTTTTACTTTTTTTTGTTGTTCATTTTTAACTTTCTTTTAAAAAATGTTTTCCTGTATATGAATTCCAGGATAGGAAAATCTATAGAGAGATTAAGTAGATTAGAGTTTTTTTGGGGGGGGGCGGGGAATATGGCAGGGAGGCTGGGGAGAATTGGGGAGATAATAACAATGAGTACAAAAATGAAGAAAACGTTCTAAAACTGATTGTGGTGATGATTGCGCAAAGCTTCTTGATGTGATTACGCTACTGAATTGTATGATATGTGACTTGTATGCCAATGAAACTACTGAACATAAAAAATAAAGAAACCCTGTAGTAGAACTACTCCTTAGACTTTCTGAAAGTAGAAATCTTTCTGGGAAGAGGCAGCCTCATCTTTCTCCAGTAGTGGAGCTGATATGTTTGAACTGCCAACCTTGTGGTTCGCAGTCCAGTGCTTATCCTACAGCACAGCCAGGGGTCCTTTGGAAAATGGCACAGCCACTCATAAACAAAAGGTTGTTCAAATTAAAACTCACTGCCATCAAGTCGATGTCTACTCAGAGGGGCTCTATAGAGCAGGATAGAATTGCCCCTGTCAGTTTCCAAGACTAACTTTATGTGAGTAGAAAGCCCAGTCTTTCTCCCAAGGAGTGGCCAGTGGTTTCGAACTGCTGATCTTGTGGTTAGCAGCCCAATGCTTAGTCTCTTATACAGTTATACTTACATGACCGTAGTATGATCAATCTCATCCCCAGGTATTTGCTCCACAAAACAATGAAAACGTTAAGTTGTTTTTTTAATCTATACACGAATGTTCGTAATAGCCCCAATTTGGAGAAGACCCAAGTGTCGTTGAAGAGGTGAGTGGATAAACAAACTGAAGAATATATTTACAATGGAGTACTACCCATCAATATAAAGGCATAAACTTAGAAAGCAAATCCAAATCCTTTGTACTGTGATTTGGGGGGTTTGGGTTTTACAGAGATCAGTTTAAAGGGAATCACCTTTTGGTACATACAGCTTTAGGGATGAGTCTCAAAAACAGTGCCAGCTTCCAAACTGTGTGGTTCTGTTTGTTGACATTGTGGAGAGGGCTGGAGGACCGACCCAGTGGTTGCCACGTGTCAGCTTCGGGGAGAGCGCAAAGGACCACCACGTCCTAAAAATGACATATTCTAACCATGTAATTGAAGATGAGCAAATAAAAACTTCTCGAATAAACAGGGTTTAACAATTCTTTTCCAAAATTGAGAACAATGAGCTTTCAAGGTCAGGATGTCTCCAGGACAAGACTCAAACAAGCATTAATCACTCTGGAAGGAAGTTAACCTCACTCTTGATTAAGGCTCATGTTTTTAGTACCTTCAACTTAAAGGTTTTTTATGTCACTATCACCGTGAAGTTGCTGTTTTTAATAATATTTTATTGTATTTTCCGTGATGGTTTACCCAGCAATTTAGGTTCCCATTCAGCCATTCAGCAATCTGTACACAAATTGTTCCATGACACGGGCGATCTTCTTACAACACCAAGAGCACCTTCCATGTTTTCATTAATCTGCCCTTTTACACGATTATCTTTGTTGTAAAGTAATCATTGATGGTTTGGTCCCATAGAGATGATGATGATGATGATGGTGGTGGTGGTGGTGGTGGTAGTGTGTGTGTGTGTGTGTGTGTGTGTTTAAGGAGCCAGTACTCTTGGATGGTAGTCTTAATTTTGTGAGTCAATCTGTTCTTTAGAGGAAAGGCAGTCTCAGTGGTTATGTTGCGTCCAAGGTTTAAGTCCATCTCAGCGAGTCTTCCCATGTCAGTCCAGCCAGTCCACTTTTTCTTGGAAGGAATTTGAGGTGCTGCATCCATCACATTTTTCTCTCCCTCTCTTAGTAGCCAGGGCCTTGTGAGTTCCTCTGGTCAGAGGGTAATGGCCTTTTAGCTTATTCAGAAACAGTGCAGGAAGCATCAATGTAAGTAATTATTCATCGCTATCAGGCACATTATGCTTTAGAGAGTTTTAATTGCATTGGGTTTCATAAATTTAAATTTGGCAGAACTGAGTATGCATATAAGTCTCTTCCGTGTCTTTTCACAAATCTTTCTTTATTGCTGAATAGTATTCCATGATATGAATACGCCACAAGTGAAACTTGGACCTATTCACTTCTTGAAGGACCTCTTGGTTGGTTGCTTCCAAGTTTGGGGATTGTGACGGAAGTAGTGACATACGTTCAAGCGCAGGTTCTTGTCGAAACCCAAATCAAACTCACTGTCGTCACGTCAATACTGACTCACAGCGACCCTATCGGACAGGGTAGAACTGCCCCTGTGGGTTTCTTCTGTAACTGTTTACGGAAGGAGAAAGCCCAATGGATTTGAAGTCACGGGGGTAAATACCAGCAGATAGCATTGCTAGGCCATACGGTCAAACTAAGAACTGCCGGTGGCATAATGGGTAGGTACTCAACTACTAACCAAAAGGGCAGTGGTTTTAACCCACCGGTCACTCCACGGGAGAAAGATGTGGCAATCTGCATTGTTAAGATTATACCTTGGAAACCTTATGGGGATATTCAACGCTGGCCTATAGGGTTGCTATGAGTCAGTATCAACGAGATGGTGATATTTTGATGGTAACACTGTGTTTGGTTCTGCAAGAATCTGTCAAATTGTCTTCCAAAGTGGCTGTACCATTGGTGATCTTAAGTACAACAGAACAAAATATGCCCAGACTCCACAACCCACATTTTAACTGTTCTGTCAATCCACCTCACTGAGGGTCTTTCTTGCTCACCTGGCCCTCTACTTTAGCAAACATGACGTCCTCCTCCACCAATTGGTCCCTGCTGCTGCATGTCCACCACTTCAGTGCAGTATTGCATCGTGTGAAGTTGGTCCAAACAGTGAGCTGCTAAGGGTTGTTTTCTTACTCTGCTGTACAATTAGTAAGACACGTGAAGTTGCAACAGTAGAAATATTAGTTCAAGAAGCTAAAGTAAGAGGGGGTACCTCCACTGGGCTGTGCTTTCAGAGTATGCGTGTTTCCCACTAGGCGAGCACTCTGAGTTAGTGCACTCAATGGCATCATCTAGGAAGGTTCTCTGTGGTCGCAGTGAATTTTTTCATAAAAGTTGTTTCACTCAAACCTCATTTTGTGTGCTGGGCGATTTAAGTGAACAACGTGTGGCTGCGAATTTTGTTTACTGCTCTGGAAAAAAATGCCACAGAAACTATTGTGATGTTGAACACAGCTTACAAGGACAGTGTTATGGGGAAAACTCAAGTGTAAGAGTGGTTTTCTCATTTCAAAAAAGGTGCAATGTTGATTGAGGACAAACCTCGTCTGGATGTCCATCGACTTCCTGAACAGACGAAAAGGTCAACAAAATTTGTGTACTTGTGCTCAAAGACCGATGACAGATCATTGAAGAAGAGATGGGAAAATTATCTGGACTATCTTGGACCTCAGTTCAGTGGATTTTAACACAGGTTCGGGAATGAGAAAGGTCGCTGTGAAATTTGTGCTTCGGGTTCCGACTGACCAGGAAGAGAGCTCAGAGTGGAAACATGCCGTGCTTTGAAAGAACAGCTCCAAAGTGACCCAGACTTTTTGTTCCAAGGTCATTACTGGTTCTGAGACAGGGTGCTGTTCTTATGACCCCAAAGGCAAAACATCAAGCCAGTGCAAGATGCCATTTGTCACCTTGCCTCCCCAAAAGCTCGCCAAGTGAAATCAAAGATCAAGATGATGCTCAATTGTTTCTGTTTGATGTGAGGGGGATAGTGCATTTGGAGTTCATTCCACCAGCTCAGACTGGTACTCAAGCTTTCTATTTAGAGGTTCTGAAAAGATTGCATTACTTTGTATGACAAAAAAGGCCTGAGTTGTGGCAGACGGGGGACTGTTTTTGCCACCAGAACAATGCACCCGCTCATGCAATCATCTCAGTGTGCCAGTTTTTGGCAAAACCCAGCATGCTTCTCTTGCCCCTCATACCCGACTCTCCAGGCCCTCGCTCAATGCAACTTCTTTTCATTTTGGTGAATGAAGAGGGACATGAAAAGACAACAAATTGACTAACATAAAAGAGGTGTAGAAAAAACAACAACGAGGGAGGTCCTGCCAGCCATCCAAACAGATGAATTTGAAAATGTTTCCAAGACTGGAATTACAGATTGACAAATGTATCCCGTGTAATGGAGAGTACTTTCAAGGTGTTAGGTTGTTTTGTAAATAAATACATAGCTTTTAAAAATCCGCTCTTTTGGGCTACCCTCTCATATTTTGAGAAAACTGGAATTTTTTTTCCAAAAGAGAAGACTATTAAAAAAGAAAGAAACCATTTTTAAATTAAGAAATGAAATAGAACTGTAAATAGCTTAAGTCAAAAAAGACACGGTGATGCTGGAGTTTACCTTGTTTTTTGAGATATTCGGAGGATCCCTGGTAGCATAATGTTACGTGTTGGGCTGCTGTCGCCTTGGAAACGGTGATAGTTAGGTTTATTGTGTCGAGTAGGCTTCCATAGGAACATGTGGGTGGAGTTTAATCATGTTGCAATTTGATTGGAGGGTGACTGAGATAAATACTTTCTATGGCTGGCACCCTATCTCTCTTCCTCTCTGTTGATTGGACCAGCTTGCTGCTACTTGATGTTGTTCTTTGCCTAAATATGTGCTGCACTCCTGGGGGCCGAGCCAACCCGTGGATTGTGTCACTAGAGCTTGAGGCTACTTTGAGAACTGCTTCGACAAGCTACTGGTGTGTACCTCGCTTGACCTCTAAGCTGGTGGATCATATAGCCTTGTACCCCTTGAGTTTGCGATCCCATCAGGGCCTGCTTTGCTAAGCTCCCAGGCTACTATCTGCCCCACCCTGCTGCCTGTTAGCTGACTCTGCCTGTCTTGCCTGAAGGAAGACTCTGCTGTGGGCTTCCTTGACCTTGGATCCAGCAGCCCAGTGAGCTGAAGGACCTTCAGTATATTAACTGTTCCATGAAAAAAGTGAGTTAAACTGAGCCCTCTGTACTGTTGTATGAACTAGTCATTATATATATGTATATATATATACCATATACACATATAATCATAAGTGTCCTGGTTTTGTTCCTCTAGAGAACCCTGCCTAACACAGAAACCCACAGAGGCTGTTCTCCTCTGTCTTACAGGGCCAATACGAGTCAGAATCGACTCAATAGTGTGTTTGGTTTGAGTTTTCATTTTAGTTATTTGGGATTTCAAACGTAATTTTTGGAATCTTCAAAGAATACACAGTTGGGTAATATTGGGATTGTGGAAACAGCCTTTATGCTGGTGAGGTAGGGAGGGGCCATAAGCCAAGGGACCACCTCCCCCTCAGGTCCCAGTCCTCTTCTTTGAACAACAGGTTTCAGAGTCTCTTCCGACATCCACGTTGGTCCTTCTTAAAATTTCCAGGCTTTGTAATGACTGTTGCCTTTTCCATATGTGATGTTCTTGATGTCATCCCCACAGCTTGTCAGGCCTTCTGTCATTAGTGTTCACAGTGACAAATATGTCCCTTAGATGCTCTCTAAACAAATGTGGGATATACTTGATGTTGTATTCTTGCTGTCATGATCTTGTGTTAATTTTCTTAAGCTTCATCCTGAATTTTCAAATTAGCCGTTGATGTCTGATCCACAGGTGGCCCCTGGTTTCTCCATCATCTCTTCTGACACAGGTAGTTAACTGGAATCCTGTGCATTTCATCGGGAAAGTCCACATGGATGCTTGTCATTTATGTTTTGAAAAACAGATATTTGCAGTGAGGAAGTCATTGGCTTTGAAAACTTTATTACTTCATCTCCAACTTGGTTCCTATCACCAAAGTCATATTTTCGTACTTCTCCTTGTTTCCAGCGTTGTCTTCAACTTTCACATTCCAATCAGTGATAATTATCAATGCAGTTTGACTACATGTTCGATCAATTTCAGAATGAAGAAGTTGGTAGAAGTCTTCAATCCCTTCACCATTGGCTTTAGTGGTTGTGAGTACATTGAAGAATGGCTGCACTAACTAATCTTCCTTGGAGTCATATACATGATCACATCACGTACAACATTGTACTTCATGATAGACCTCGGAGTGGCCTTTTGACAATGAATGTGATGCCATTCCTCTTGAATTCTTCATTCCTGGAAGAGTAAATCATATAATTATCCAATGCAAAATGTCCAATACCTTTCCATTTTAGCTTACTTTTCCCTGGAATAGTGATCTTTGTGAATTTAATTTCATGTTTACTTCCAATTTTCTTAGATTCATACCTTGTGCATTAAATGTTTTGGCTAGCAAACATGTTTGCAGTTGTTTATTTTCCATTTGAGTTGCCCCTCATCAGCAGAGGGTCTTAAAAGCCATGCTCCACCCACATTATTAAGGGCGACTCTACTGTGAGGAGGCAGCTCTTTCTTACTCTTTATTCTGAGTGCCTTCCAATCTGAAGGGCTCATCTGCAGCACAGTATGAGACAGGGTTGGCTGCTGTTCAGAAGGTTGACAGTTGTTATCCCTCAGAAGTGGACTGCCTATTCCTTCTTCCTAAGTTTCAGAGGCTTTTCTTAGTCTAGAAACTCTGCTGAAACCTGCCTACCATGAGTGGCCCTGCTGGTATTTGAAACACTGGTGATAAAGTTTCACAGCAACACACAAGCCAAAGCCTGACAAACTGATGGGTGGGTGGTAGATCTCCAAGGTATTTCTGTACAAATCGGAGAAATTAGAGGGAAGTTAGGAATAATAGGCGTCAAGAGACTCAAAACAAACAAAATAACCACAAAAAACAAACAAACAAAACACTTTACATTAGTTCTCAAGGCTTGAAAATAATTCTTTCTTCTTTGAGACCATCTAAGCAACAGCCCTGCCCTTCAGATTCAAGGTGTTGGCCGTGCGCCATGCTTTGTGCACCATTTTGTGCACCATTTACGCTTTTTGATTCCTTTTAAGGCCTCACTGGGTTTGCTTTTGAAAGTCCCTAATCCCACCAACAGTATCTTCAAGGCAATCAAGGCTTTAATTGTGAGGTATCTTAAAGCTCTTCCTGCCTCTACCCATTATCCAATTCCAAAACACTTCCACATTTTCAGCATCTGTTAAGCAGCACCCCACTCCTGGTACCAAATACTACCTTAGTTATCGAGTACTGCTGTAACAGAAACACCACCAGTGGATAGCTTTAACAAACAGATTTTTGTTTTCTCACAGATTAGGAGGATAGAGATCAAAATTCAGAATGTCGCTCTAGAGCAGGGGTCCTCAAACTACAGCCCGCAGGCCACATGCAGTCCACCAAGGACATTTATCTGGCCTACTAGGTGTTTTTACCCTGTTTGTTTTTTTTTACTTTAAAATAAAATATGTGCAGTGTGCATAGGAATTTGTTCATAGTTTTATTTTTTTTAAACTGTAGTCCGGCCCTCTAACAGGTCTGCGGGACAGTGAACTGGCCCCCTGTTTAAGAAGTTTGAGGATCCCTGCTCTATAGGAAGGTCTTGAACGCTTTCTCTCTATGTCTGCTGTTGGGGGCAGTCCTTGTCTTCTTTCAACATCTGTCAGCACAAAATCCCTTGGAGGTCTCTATGTGTCTAGGCATCAGTTTTTCCCCAAACTCGAGGAGGTACTCAGGGCCAAGACCCTAGGTCCATGTTCCATTCATGGCTGTTCTTTCTTGGGATTGAGGTCCCTCTTTTTCTTCTCATTTCTCTCTCCTCTTATCTCTTGCAAAAAGTTGATGAAGATCACGCCTCAGGAAACTTCTTCCCTTGAATTGAATCAAGACTGTGACATGAATGAGTCATTTAAAAGTCCCTTTAAAATTGATTGGTTGATCACATCAGATCACATCCTGGAAGATGATTGTACATTCCATACTTGTTAAATTATATCATTACATAACTGGTAATCATTGTCTAGCCAAATGGACACATGTCTGAGGGGACACAAGCCAATCCATGAGGTAGCCCACACAACAAGCAATGATAACAAATCATTATTTCTGGCAGGCTATCGACACAGTTCATTGATTACAAGCTGGTACACATTTTGCTCTAACATATGTCTGCTCTGGGTTAGGAGCTGGGCCTTCAAAGAGGAACCTTTCCTGTCCCCTGCTCCTTTGGGTGCTTGTGGTCTGGAGGAGGTGGGATGACATATACAAATAGACGAACTGAAGTACCATGTGGCTGCCATCAAGAACAGTGTGGGGGACCACAGAGAGGAAGTGACCCATTAGCCTGGAGAAGTTGGGGGACACTTCCCAGGGAGTATGCCTTTAGAGTTGAATAGGAACCCAGAAGGGCATGGGACAGACGCAGTGCCTGGCCCTCTCTACTAAGGAACCGGGGCCACGTTCCACTCTCAGTTCAGCCCAGTTTGCAGGGGAGAACAGAACGCTGTCATTGAAATGCAAGCCAGTGCAGTGTATTAGGGTCTTAAAACAAAATCCATTTATTATCTACAGCCTGCATGTCAGAAGTCCAGAAAATCATGGCTAGATTCTCTGCTTTGTGTTTCAAGGAAATTCGAAGCTTATTTAGGTTGATGGCAGAATTCAGTTCCTTGCTATTCTCCATGTTCAAGGCAGCAGCATGACCAGTCGGCACTTTGCTTCCCAATTATTAACTGATTATCTCTGGTTTCCCCTCCTGCATTCTCTTTTGCTTTTAAGGGTAGAAGTGATTCCCTTGGGTCCCCTTAAATGGTGGGCCCAGAATAATCACCCTATGTTAAAGTCAACTGATAGGTAATTTTAATGACATTTGCAAAGTCTCTTTTGGCTCTAGGCAATAGAGTCACAGGCCCAGGAATTAGGGTGTGGAATTTGGGGGGACCATGCTTCTTCTTGCCACCTCTACTGGGTCAGTTACCAGTACCTAGCATCCAAGGTTCAGTCGACGTGGCCAGGCCTCTTCCTTTTCTGGGAGTTACCAGTGAAGGTGATGGACAGAAGTCCAGGATCGCCATGTAAGAGTTGGCCTGTAAAGATTCATAATTGTTACTATCAAACCCATGACCAACATTTTAACAAATCAGGGACAAGTGTCATGGAAGCATAGGCTTTCTGATATCTCTGGAAAACGCATCGGCCCTGGCAACACTAGGCCGGGCTGCAACTGGTGGTGGTGGGGGGGGGGCATTGAAGAAGAGGGCAAGTGTACACTCTTCTCTGCCAGGGTCCCTGTGTCTTCTAGTTCGCAATCCCACCACACTCTGAGTCCCCACCCAGCTGGTCAGGGCGCTCTAGTGAGCAGGGGGAGAGGGTGGGGGAACCATCAGTTACTGGGCACATGTCAGCGCCTGCACATACATTCTCTGGCTTAATTCTCAAGGAAACCCTGAAGCAGAAGCAGAAAGCAGGACCCAAGGGCACAGTTGGTGCCATCTGCCACGGTGGCCTCTAACCCCAAGTGCTCCAAGCCTCAGACCTGCCCTTCGCGGCCCCCCGGCTGGCCCCTTGCGCCTCCCGCTCCCCGCCCCCGCCCGCTCTGCGTCCCCGCCTTCGACAGGCGGGCGGCCGGAGGCCCTACTGAGCAGGGGCCTGCGCTGCACAGCCCGCGGGCGGGCGTGGACGGTCCTCCGCCCTCCGGGCTGCAGCGGGCTGTCCCCGCCGTCGTCACGCGAAGAGCCAGGCCGGGCCGCCAGCTGCCGGGGGGCAGAGTCCGCCGCGGCGGCCCCCGACGCCCAGCGCACCCCCAGTCTCAAGGCGCGCCGCGGCCGCGATGCCCGGGGCGGACCGAGCTGCGGGGCCCAGCGGCCAGGAGCCGCCGCCCGCCGAGGCGCCGCGCAGCCAGGAGGTAAGGGGCCCCTCGGCCGCGCCGTCTTCGCTCTCTCCGTTCGCTCGGGGCGGGGGGGGGGGCGCTCGGCCCCTCTAGACTGGCCGCGGGCGGAGCACCCCGAAGCCTGGCATCCGAGCGCCTCCGCGCGCCAGACGCCTCCCGGGGGCTCGGGAGGGGAAAGCGAAGCGGCTAAACGCCCACTCCGGCTCCGGCGACGAAGCCCGACCCAGGTCCCGGGTTGCGGAGGCGCCCGCGGCTCTCGGGCCCAGGGTGTGACTGGTTCCCGCCGGGAGCCCCCGCGGCCAGCGGCGGCGCGCACAGCGGGCCGGAGCGCGCGGGCTCCGCGGTCCCCGGGCGGGAGTCGCGCCTGCTGGAGCCATCGGGGGACCTGTCCAGCCCGCCTGGCGCAGGCCGGCCTGCGGAAGCCGCCCTCGGGCGGGCCGAGCCAGGATCTGCAGCCCAAGATCTGCAGCCGGGGCGCGGCACGGGGCCCCCCGGCGCGCTCAGGCTGAGCCAAGTCAGCAGGGAAGCCCGAAGCTCGCAGGATGTGGAGCTTAAATGTGCTGATGGCGCGCTTTGGGCTCAGATGCCCGCGGAAGGTCTGCTTTCGGTCCGGCTGCCTAAGCTTTGGAAGAATCCAACCGTCCACGCTGCCTTTCTGAAGGGGCCTGTGTCCTTTCGCTGGACACCATTTCAGAGAGTCACCTGTCCTGGAGGCTCTAGTTCCCTTCTCGGTAAAGTGAGGAGGATAAATCACACCCACTTTGAAGCCAAAACGGAGCCCTGGTGGCGTACTGGTTGTGCAGTGGGCTGTGGCCCTCAAGGCCAGCACTTGGAAACCACCAGGCACTTCTTGGGAGAGAGACGGGGCTTTCTACTCCTGGACAGTCTCAGAAACCCACAGGGGTAGTTCCACCTGGTCCTGTAGGGTCTCGATGAGTCGGCATCGACTCGGTGCCCGTGGGTTTGGTTTTGCTCTGGGAGCCTTGAAGTCGGGAGAGACGATGCACTTCCAGCCGTGGGCGCAGTGCCTGGACCGTGGTTCTGACGGCCAGCCAGCAGGCCTCTCCTGGTCCATTGAGATATGCTGGGTTTCCTTTCTGTTGTGAAGAGTTTGCGAGGGAGGTGGAGAGTATGTCGGCCCCATCTTCCTCCCATCCTTGAACTCCATGCTTTGCTGCATAAGTCTGCCGCGCCCACGTGTTCTCCAGTAGCCTGCAAGAGTCCAACTACAGGCATTTGCACGGTAGTGACGGGGCCGGCTAAATCTGAGGTGCTGTGCTCTCCCTCTTTCTGGGATTGGGGCCTCCAGAGGGACTGGCCACTTTCACCAGGTGGATTCTCATAATGGAGCAGGCAAAGGAGAAGGAGGGGGGAAAGGATCCGTGGTTTGGCCTTCCACCTCGGACCCCAAACGGGCCCTACTTCTCACCACTCCCCACCCTGTGGGACCATGGGTGGAGGGACTGTGCTCATTTGACTCTTTTCTGGAAAGGAATCTCTTACGTGGATGGACTTAAAGCTGCTCTGAGAAAAGAATGTATCTGGAGCCCCTGGAAATGCAGGGAGGGCTGAAAACAGCACACTTTTGGCAGATCCCTGAGTGTGTGACCAGATAAGTGGTTACAGGTTGGTCTGCTAACCCCAAGGTCAGCAGTTTGAAACCACCAGCCATTCCGAGGAGCCAAGATGAGGCTTTCTACTTCCATACAGATTTGCAACCTCGGAAACCTGCAGGGGCAGCTCTGCTCTGCCCTAGCGACTGGGTGGCAGTGGGAGTTGAGGGTTTTATCTTTCAAATGGGCTCAAACACAACCATTGTGGGCAGTCAGAATTGACTTGGCAGCACCTAAGCAGAACAACTGTAGCTGGGCTTGCTGTGATGTGGAAGGCATGCGCACAGCCGTCTACCTGCAGCTGATCTCAGCCACACGCTCTTCCCATGCCCCAACACAGGCCTCTTAGCAACGTGCCTCTGCAGCTCTTTCCACCACCGGTTGGAGTTGATTTCATCAGGCCTTGAGTCTAGGCTTGGCTTGGAGGCTCGCTCTGACAATGCAACATAAGCAGGCACGGCACGTAGAGGCGTGGAAAGGACAGGTGCATTGAGACTTGCTCTCCTCATGGACCATCACTCTGAGAAAGCACCCTGCCTAGCCTGCTGAATGATGCACATGGCCAAGACATGTGCCTGAGGTGCCCCTAGACCATCTAGCTTCAGATGAACATCAGGATGACCTGAAGAACTACCATCTGACCCACAGAACTTGGGGAAATAATAAGTGTTTGTCCAGGTGACTGTTGTTCAGGGTGGTTAGCAGAGACCGTCAGATATAGCTCAGTATTACCAGATGTTATGATCTCCAGAGAAACCAGAAGTTCAAATTTTTGTGCAAGTTCCAGTTTAAAAAATATTTTGAAAGTAGCCAATATCCAAAGGGCACTTTCTGGGCCAAATAAAACACATCTTTAGACGGAACTTGGCCTGTAGGTTGTTGATTTTGCAACTTTTAGCCCAGAGGGGCATGGGCTGCTTTTATGGACACTGTGAGGACCCCCTAGTCTTTGTCCTCCTCGCTCCCACTGCTGTGTCCCATCTCACCCCAGCAGGGATTTCTTTATAGACTGTGGACTGCCCACAATAAACCTCTTGACCCCTGCGCAGCCTTTCCACCTGAACACGGATGCTGCTGGGACTGCTGGTCTGCACAGAGCAGCGACACTGGAGACGGATCCCTGTTTTCGTTTCTTACTGCCATTGAAACAGGAGGATGGGCAATGGGCGACTTTCACAAACAGAACTTTATTTCCTCACAGTTCAGAAATCTGGATTTGTGGTCCTGGCTCTGGGGAAACATCCCGTCTCAGCTTCTCTCGCATCCTTTGAGCATTCCTGGGAGCTCTCCCTGTGGCACCTGTCGTTCCTCCACTCCTGCTCCCTTGCTCGTGTGCCCAGTCTGCTGCTTTCTTATCTCCAAAGGGATTGGTTGAAAACGCACCTTGCACAGTTATGGACGCATTAACATAACAAAGAGCACCCCCCCAATGGGATTCCATCCACTGGTGTAGGGCTTATGATTTGCAACACATTTGGGGGGAAGCACGATTCCATCCAGAGTAACCCACAGTGAAGGAGGGTGGGAAGGCTGCTCCTGCTGTTCATGAGATAAAGCATAGAGGTGAGGCTGGCGGTGGGACAATGGACTCATTCACCAGTCTCGAACAGAGAAGTGAGTTCATGTTGGAAAGTAAGGGACGTAAAGTCAGAGAGAGGCCTAGAAGAGAGATTACTGAACCCTTAAATGTGAAGCCAGATGTTTGGGACTTGATTCTCCTGGTGAAGAGTCATTCTTCAAGGCAAAGAGAAGTCAACTCTCCCCTCCCTCTTGCACTCCCTCCCCTCCACTTCTCCCTCTCCCTCTCTTCTCCCTCTTTCTCCCCTTGGTGGCTGTGGGGAAAGTTGCTGTAGAATCCGAGAAGCCACCTTCCCAGGACAAGTAGGGAAGTGGCCAGAGGAGGAAGCAGCTACTACATGGAGACCCGGGAAATCAAGAAAGCAGGTCCTCGAGGCTGAGGGATCTCTGTGGCAAACCTGAAGATGCCCACATGGTAACCTTCCTTGAGACAACGTCTGTCATGCACCAGTCCAACCAGGTCCTCTTTCCTATGGTTGATAATTGCAACTAAGTGCCCCCCAAACGATTCACTTTTCTTACAATGAAAACTTACAGAGTTGGGGGAGAACCACCCCCACCACCAACAAAAGTCTTAAATCCATTTTTAAATTGTGGCAAGGAGAAAGATCAGAACTAGGAAAAGAGAAGAAACAGAAAATCAAGAGAAGTCAAGTACTGTCATATTCCCATAGAACCAGGCAGCAGCAGCAGCAGCACGGTGGCCGTACCTTCAACTTGTGGTCCTCGATCTCGACTGCAGATTGGAATCGCCTAGGAACTTAAAAGAAAGGAACAATTCTGGGTCTCCCCTCCCCGAGGGTGGAGTGTGGGCATCTGGTTGTTTATAAGCTTGTGAGATGGAGCCCTGGTGGCAGGGTGGTTACACATGAGACTGCTGACTGCAAGGTCAGCAGTTCCAAACTGCCAGCTGCTCTGCGGGACAAAGACAGTGCCCTGAGTCTCATAGAGTTAGTTTCAGAAACTGCCGGAGGCAGTTCTTCAGAGGCAGTCCTCTAGGGTCTCTGTGAGTCTGCGCCCAGGCAATGGCAATGAGTTTGGGGTTGGGGTATGGGTACCTTGGTTGGCCAGCACCTCCTGAAGACTGGGTGCTGTCTTGAGGCACATGGTTACAAAATAAGTGATAACTGCAGGAATGGGGACTGTAAGGTCTCTGATGCTTTCATGGTTGATCTGGGCAATGGAAATAGTCCCAAGGCACTCACTCTGGTTAAGTGCTTGCGGCTTAAGTGAAAGTCCGGTAGTTTGAACTCTGCGGGAGAAAGACATGGCAGCCTGCTTTCTTACAGATTTTGAACCTGGAAGACTCGGTGGAGCCATTCTGCCCAGTCCCCTGGAGCTGCTATGAGTAGGAATGGCCTTGATGGCAGTAGAATTGGTTAGGGGTGGGCAGTAGTTCCCATGTAAGCTTGAAAAGTTCCTGCAGGGATGTAGGGGTGGGGGCTGGGTGGTAGGGAGGGTGAGGGAGTACGCAATGGAGGTGGGAGGTGGGAGGGAGCTCTGGACCGTGATTACACAACTCATTTTAAAGGCGATTTAACCGTGGGGGTAAAAAAATGTTCTAAAATTCATAATGAATTGTGGTAATAAATGTACAGTTTTCTCGATATGATCAAGTGTTTGAATGATTGAATTGTATGAAATGTAAAAAAAAACCCACCCCAAAAGACAAATCAACCAATTAAAAATGAACAGAGGACACGGACAGACACTTCACCCAAGAAGACATGCAGGCAGCCAACAAACATGAAGAAATGCTCACAGTTTTAGTCATGAAAGAGATGCAAATCCTACAACAATGAGAAATCGTTTCACCCCAGCATTAATAGGGAAATTTAAAAAAATCAGAAAATGGCAAAGGATGGGGAGGGAACCTCAAACCCTGCTGGGGGTGGGGGGCTGTAAAATGAGGCAGCCTCTGTGGGAAACAGTGTGGCACTTCCGCAAAACATTAGAACTAGAAACTAGAACTATCTTGGGACCCAGCAGTCCCTCTGCTTCACATGTACTCTAGAGGAAAAAGTCATGACACATCCACACCTGTGTCCATAGCAGTGCTGTTTACAATAGCAAAAAGGCGAAGGCAGTCTGAAAATCCATTCATGGAATTATGCATAAACAAACTACATACACACCATGGGAGACTCTACCACATTAAGAATAAAAATGTCTCCCAATACAATAGCACCTCGCCCTGCTAAACAGCCATTGCAGGATACCCATCTTCCCGACATGATCACTGAAGACAGACGTGTGTGCAAGCAAATGTGGTGAAGAAAGCTGATGGTGCCCGGCTATCAAAAAGATATAGCGTCTGGGGTCTTAAAGGCTTGAAGGCAAATAAGCGGCCATCTAACTCAGAAGCAACAAAGCCCACAGAGAAGAAGCACACGGCCTAAGCGAATACAAGGTGTTGAATGGACCATGTAGCAGGTACAAAGGAACAAAAACAATCATTGTGTGATCACCTTCCTCACATAATTGCTGAAGACGAAAGTGTGCATAAGCAAGTGTGGTGAAGAAGGCTGATGGTGCCCGGCTACTGAGAGATATAGCGTCTGGGGACTTAAAGGCTTGAAAGCAAACAAGCGGCCATCTAGCCCAGAAGCAACCGAGCCCACACGGAAGCAGCACACCAACATAGGTGACCATGAAGGACAGAGGAGACCAGGTCTCCAACAACAAAGGTGGGGTGGGGGTGAGAATCACATCACCGTGAAAGAGGGGGAGTGCATGATGGGGACCCAATGCTCACCTGTAGACAGCTGGACACCCCTTCCAGAGGGGTAGTGAGGAGGAGATGGGCCACTCAGGGTTCAGTGTAGCAACAATGAAACTCAAAACCTTCCTCTAGTTCCTGAACGCTTCCTCCCCTCCCAATCATCATGACCCCAATTCTACCTTGCCTTGCGGACCTGGTTATACCAGAGGATGTACAGCGGTGCAGTGGGGATCTGGAGGCACAGGGAATCTAGGACAGACGAACCCCTCAACACCAGCGGTGGGAGTGGCGACACCAGGAGGGAAGGGCGTGTAGAAAGGGAGAACTGATCTCGGAGATCTATGTGTAACCTCCTCTCTGGGAGATGGGCAATGGGGAGGCGGGTGAGGGGAGACACTGGGGAGTGTAAGATAAGATATAATAATTATTTATAAACTATCAAGGGACCAGGGGTGGGATCGGGGAGGGAGGGGGATGGCGGGGGGAAGGGAAACCGAGCTGATTCCAGGAACCCAAGTGGAAGGTGAATTATGAGAGTGACAAGTGCAACGAATGTATAAGGGTGCTTTGCTCAATTGATGTATGTACAGATTGTGATAAGAGCCTTATGAGCCCCAATAAAAAGATTTTTAAAAAAAGAATAAAAATGAATCTGCAAAATACTTCATAAGACAGATGAACCTGGAAGATATTGTGTCGAGCGAGAAGAGTCAACCACAAAAGAACAGTCATTGTATGAGAGCATGATTATAAGTCAAGTAAAGGTTTTCACACTAAAAGGAATATTCTTGGATGGGGTGGGAGGGGTCTGGTGGCATAGTGGTTATGGATTTGGCTTCTCACCTACAGGGGCAGTTCAACTCTGCCCTGTAAGGTGGCTATGAGTGGAAATCAACCCAAAAACAGTGAGAGTGAGTGGTGAGTGAGTGAGTGAGTGAGTGAGTGAGAGAGTGAGTGAGTGGTGGGAGAGAGAGAGAGAGAGAGAGAGAGAGAGAGAGAGAGAGAGAGAGAGAGAGTGAGTGGTGGGAGAGAGAGAGTGTGTGAGTGAGTGAGAGAGTGAGTGAGAGAGAGAGTGAGTGAGTGAGAGAGTGAGTGAGTGGTGGGAGAGAGAGAGAGTGAGTGAGTGGTGGGAGAGAGAGAGAGAGAGAGTGAGTGGTGGGAGAGGAAGGGAAAATAAATGATCACATGGAAGGTAGTCACATGTTAACTTGGGTGAAGACTAAAATTCCAAATCACTGCTTTCGAGTGATTTTTGACTCCTGGTGACTCTCTAGAGCAGGGAAGAACTGTCCTGGTGGGTTTCTGAGACTGTAACTCTTTAGAGGAGTAGAAAGCCTCGTCTTTCTCCTGTGGCGTGCTTGGGGAAAGTAAGAAGTAAATAGGCAACCAATGATGGAAGCAGGGGAAGACACTGGGGGGAGCGCATGAATGAAAAGCAACGGAAATAAACCCTGTTAGATACACATTCTGCGATCATGACGATCTCCTAGTATATGCATGGATAGACCCTCATGCTGAATGAGTGTGAAAGGGGGAGTGACTAGATATAAGGTTGGAAAAGGATATTTGTATCTGTGTATTTACCTCTGCTGCAAACATGTTCATGAATATGATGGAGCATACTGCTAAAAGTCATGAAAACTTCATAGGCACAATCAGACACTTTAAAGGCATGAGTCATGGGATGTGGAGGCTCAGGACCATGGTCTCATGGGCTACAATGCCAGTTGACATAGCATACATTACAAAGATGGGATTAGCAGCCACAGGCTTAAAAGTTTGCATTCAACACAACTCTCGGTACAACTATTGATCTAAGGTGTAACTATTGGCCCTTCCCTGTACAAAGGAAGAAAGTGTGATGAGGATCTAAGATGCATGGAAACAATTAGTCCAGTGGACCATGTGAACATCTGTCGTCACTAAACCTGAGACGAGAAGAACTAGATAGTGCCGAGCTACCATTCACTACCAACTGCACTACGAGGCATCCGGTGATAAGGTCTTGGAGTGGGAGAAAGATGTGGAACAAATCTCAGTGTTGTCTTAAAAAAGACTAGGCTTCCTGGTCAAACAGAGACTGGTGGTACCCTCACGACTGTGGCCCTTAGTCACTCTTCAGATCTGGAAACGAACTTACCACTATGAGTTTTTCTGAATCATCTCCAACTCAGACCCCTATGCACAACAGAACAAAACATTGCCTGGTCCTTCTCCATCCTCACAATTGCTGTCATGGTTGAGCCCATTGTTGCATTCCCTGTATCAATCCATCTCATTGAAGCTCTCTCCCTTTTAGCTGACCCTCGACTCTACCAAGCATGATGCCCTGTTCCAGGGACTGGTCTCTCCCTGATAACATGGCCAGAGTTCATGAGATAAAGTCTTCCCAGGCCCCCCTCTGGGTAGCATTCCGGTTGTACTTCCTCCTAGATAGATTTGTTTGTTCTTCCGCCAGTATGTGGTACTTTCAATGTTCTTCACCAACAACATAATTCAAAGGAATCAATTCTTCTGATAGCTTCCTTATTCATTGTCCAACTTTCACATGCATATGAGGCGACTGAAACTACCATGGCTTGAGTCAGGCACCCCTTAGTCTTCAGAGTGATGTTTTTGCTCTTTAACATTTCTAAGAGGTCGTGTGCAGCAAATGTGCCCCATGAAACAGGTCGTTTGGTTTCTGGACTGCTGCTTCCATGAGTATTGGCTATGGATTCAAGTAACATGAAATCCTTTACAATTTCAGTCTCCCGTGTTTATTAGGATGCTATCTAATGGTCCAATTATGAATATTTGAGTTTTCTTTACATTGAGCTATAATCCCAGACTTTGATCTTCAAACAACAGGTAGGGCTATAGCAGGAGCAATAACACTCACACCTTAGAATGATCAGCCATGTAAGATCAAGCGGGCAGCATTTAGCCATGGACAAAGTTCAGAAAGGTTGTGAAAGAAAGCAATGGAAACCGGAAGCAAGAAGGAAGTGGGATAAATGATACTACATTGTGAGGATTGCTACTAATCTTCATGTTAGTGACATGGAAGAAAACATGTATGATCCGCTAATCTTTTCTGTAAACCACCAATCAACACACACACACACACACACACACACACACACACACACACACACACACACACACCAGAAAAAGAAAACAGGACAGGAAAGCTTTAGAAACTAAAGGTAAACTAAACGACAACAGCAAACCCATTGCGGCGGAGTGGATTCCGACCCACAATGCTCCTCAGATCTTATGCCGACCTGCTCGCATTGCTCCCCAACAGCCCTGCTACCCCTCCTCCTGCAGGTTTCTGGAGGCTGACAGGTGAGATTCAATTCCTGGCATGAGCGGTCAGCCACCGTCTTAGAGTAGGCACAGCCGTGTTTCCCGGCTGACCCCTGGCCCTCTGGGTCAGAGAAGAACTACTCCACACTGCTTGGGAGGCTCTGATCTTCATGGGAGCAGCTGCCTTGTCTTTCTCCGAGCAACTGCTTGGTTCTTACTACCCACCTGTCAGTCCACAAGTCAGCACTTCACCACTGCACCACCATGACTTGAGTCAAAGTTACCGTGGCAACAGATTTGGTTGCTATGCAATGCATAACCAACCAACACACACACCATCCCCCTTCCCCTCCCCCCAAGTCAAAAAGCAACCAGACCTAGTTTCATTCAGTCGGTTCCTTCTCACCGTGAGCCTCCAGCGGTTCCTGAGAGCATACGTCTCTGAGGGAGAAGATAGCCTCATCTTTCTCCCACAGACGGGCTCGTGGGATTGAACCGATGTTCCATCTTCCAGTCTCCAGAGTTTGGGTGATGTCTAATGGAGATAGTGTTCTGTTTTCTCCTGGCTGGCTGAGGGATTGCTGATCGATGCTCTTTCTCTCTGCAAAAGGGCTTGTGGGTGCCTGGGACTCCTCACAAATTGTTGAGAGTCACTGGAACAACGGCTTCACAGAAACTATACGCATGTGAGTAGTAGCTAAAGTTTAAATCGGGAACAGCAGTGGCCTTAAAAGGTTCTGCTGTAACTCCTTAGAAAACAAACTACTTAGCTCGGAATTCTTTGCGGTGTCAGTTGCAGGTCACCAGTTGGAACACACAGGAACCAAATGACTACACCTGTGGGAAGAGAGGATGGAGATGCTCCATGTCACCTGCCCAAACAAGGCCGGGACTGACCAAAGAACAGACCACCAACTGCTCACAGGCAAACTCAAGTGGAAGCTGAAGAGAACTACAAGTTCACAAGCGCCCAAACATGACCTTGAACATGTAGAGACCATCCCAGGGACAGAAGGACACACTGAACACGAATGACAAAGATGGAACAAGTTGTAGGACGACAGCAAGAATATATCTCAAGCTGCAAGAACAGAAGAAAAATACTCATGCCTCAAATGGCAATATTAAAGGATTCTGTGGGTGATTATATGTTAGCACACCCATTTTAAATGCTATCAATGGTGGTGAGAAGCAGCTTTGAGGTGCACAAATCGTGTCCCTTCTTGGAAGGCCAATCTAAGCCCTCCATTTAGCAATTGCACGCTCTCCTACAAAAATATTGGTATGGCTTAATGATATCAGGGGACTTCAAACGTTAATTAAAAAATATAAAGGAAAAAAAAATAAAAGCAAAACAAAACAAAAAAGTGAATTTAAAAGATAGTGAAATTTCCCATGAGCTTTTCAGAGCTCTCTCAGACACACGCGTGCACGGACACGCGTACATTTTTAAAATGGTCAATGTGATTGTGTGTGAAATAGAAACAAATCGAAGCCACGTAAACGATGAGGCACGTGTCTGACGGAGTGAGGTAGACCGAGAGGTGCTTCATGGGGAAAAATACCCAGACCATGCTATATGAAAAGAGTCAGCTATGTACCCTCTGGAAATGAATTTATTATTTAAAAATCACGTGTATGGGTAGAGCGGTTTCTACTGTAAGAAGGAATGAGTTTCAAAAGTCAGCAAGAGAAGTAATATTCTTGTTGTCAAAATCACTCTTAAAAAAGTCTTCGAGGAGCTGACACATCATTTACTGTGCATAGTCGTATATGTCCATAAATGCATCATTGAAGCACATGTGTATGTTCTAGTTAGTGCCTTAGTGTTTCTTTTCTTCTTTTTGACAGCCTGTATTTGAATTCAAGAAAGGTCAATAGTCCCGTGGCCAAGTCCCACTATGGGGTTCTTCATGCCCAGGGGAATATCTGCAGCTGTACTTGGAATTGTTGAGCGCCATTGAGTCCCTTCTGACTGAGGGTCCCTGTGGGGCGGAGTTGAACTGCTCCATAGGGTTTCCAAGGGTGTCACTCTTGGCAGTAGACTGTCTCCTCTTTCTTTGGGGGGGTTCAAGCTGCCAACCTTTCAGTTAGCAGCCCAGCACTTAACCCACTGCGCCACCTCGGAAGTGTGCATTCCACACTGTTAACATTGGCTACTTCTCGGGGAGGAGTCGACAGGAGAGGTGAAGGGGGTTATGCGGATGTATAACGCTGTGTACACAGGAAAAAGAAACGCGTCCTCTCCTTCTCTGACGGCAATTCTCTCTTTACTTTCTTCCATGGGAACCAGGACCTACTCCTGGCGGCTGCCTATGTGTCTGACGCCCAGTATAGCAGGAATGTGCCGTTTGAAACATCACCTCAGGCCATCAGGTAATTCAAGCTTACAAAGGTTGCATGGACCCACCTCTCCTCAAGCACAGAATGTCCTTGAAGTCGAACTGATACTGAAGGCGTTGGTTCCATAATCATTTTGAGAAGCATATAGAATATGACATGCAGATTTGGATAATCCCGTGATTCTTTACATTGCTAAGTTATAAGTGTGGGATCTCACCCATAGGGGATCATTTAATGCATGCATCATGAACTCTTACTAGAGTAAGTAGAGATGATAAAAAGGAGAGGAGAAAGGGGCATCCAAGTTAAAAAAATACATCATGATCTTTTCCTCCTAGATATAGGTGTCCAACCCCCAAAGTGTGTCAGAATGAAGATCACCCTTTGCTTAGCTCCCAGGACTCTGAAGGTTGCATGAACTCGATGGGCAGGTTTTCTGTCCGCGCAGTCTTGACATTGGACGTCTAGATGCTGTTGTTAGGTGCTGTTGAGCCAGTTCTGACTCACAGTGACCCCATAAGACGAAGTACATGGCCTCATAGGGTCCCCAGGGCAGCAGCAGTCTTTTTACAGAAGTAGACAGCCATGTCTTTCTCCTGCAGAATGGTGGTAGCCTTGAACCTCTGACCATTTGGTTAGCAGCTGAACACTTAACCATTGGCTCCTTTGGTGTCTTCTTGGAGCTACCTAAAATGAAGACCTTTCCCCTCTCCCTGCTGCCTTTTCATGCAAGGCAGACCTTTATTTTGTCTTGCTTTCCCAAGAAGGCAGTTTTATCTCGGTTATCCCTTAAGGGTGCATGAGACCAAGGATTTGACTTGGAATAAGGAACAAAATGTTTCTTAGCATAACTCAGGGTCCCTGGGTGGTACAAAGAGCTAATGAGCGCAATTGCTAACCTGCAGATTAGATGTTCGAATCCACGAAAAGACCCCTTGAAAGAAAGGCTATCTCCCCCCACCAGCCCTTGGAAACCCTGTAGAGTGTTTTTTTTTTTTTTTAATTCTGCAGAACCCTATAGAGCAATTCTATTCTGAAGCAGCCCTGGTCGGCTTGAAGGTGACTGGTCATCATTGTGGGGCTGAACGTCAGTGTGTGAGGGGCGCAAGACTGGGAGTGTGCCCCTATTCCAGCAAGAGCACTGCGGGACTGTGAGAGCTCTCTGTGTGGTTTGATACATGTTGTAAAAGTGGGGTTAGGCTATCATGCTACGTATAATTGGTCCCATTAACTAAAGGTGATTTTTTACATCAGGAGTCCTCACAGGACGGCCTGCGGGCCACATGCGGTCCGCCGAGGACATTTATCTGGCCCGCCAGGTGTTTTTGCCACTGCTGCCTGTCCTACTTCAAAATAAGATATGTGCAGTGTGTATAGGAATTTGTTCACAGTTTTTTTTAAAAAACTATAGTCTGGTCCTGCAACGGTCTGAGGGACAGTGAACTGGCCCCCTGTTTAAAAAGTTTGAGGACCCCTTGCCTACATCAGTGTTCAAAGTCCTTTCAGCGTGTTCTCCCAGTGCTGTTATAACCCTCATGAAGAAGATACTGATCCTCGCTGGAGACAGACAGTGTGATGTGCTCTGAGATAAATGAATACTCTTCATTCCCCCCTCCCTTATAAAGTGTCCTGGAGCATGCGTCCCTTGCCATCTTCCATTTAAGGAAATGTGACCAGAGCCATACATTCTTTGTTCAACCAACCATTCAGCTTTAATGAGATGATTAGTATTGTTTAACTCTCCCTCTTTGTTGATAACCTCCTTTTTTGTTTCCCCTCTCCAGACTCTACTATTTTTATAACCACTGGACCATGCGAGCGGCCACAAACGTCTTTATTTTCATAGACCTTTCTCTTGCCCTGTTTGAGGATCCGGCACTGTTTCCTCTCCCTTTCTTGGTAAGCATTCACCATAAAAAGCCTAGCCAGCTCGTCACAGCGAATATGGGCTCTATGTGGCTTCTGTTGGTTTTTTTTTTTTTAATCTCTTCAAATCTTAGCAAATATGAATTTGATTTTCACTGCTGGAGATTAGAAGAATCTAATGCTTCAATCATAAGATATTTTACATTGAATGGAAGTGTTTGTTCTGGGCACATATACAAAATTTGGTAAGAAAAGTAGAGGGAGTCCTAGGAGTGGAGTGGGCTGGGCTGCTAACCAGAAGGTCGGCAGTTCAAAACTACCACCTGCTCCATAGGAGAACGATGAGACTCTGCTCCTGTCCAGAGGGACCGTCTGCAAGGAGTTACGCAGAGGCGGCCCTGCACTTCCTTACGTGGTCACTCTGCGTCATAATCGACTCAATGGCAGTGAACGACTTCTTTTATACCAAATAGTGTTGCAATGTAGTGTAATATGAGGGGGGCTTAAAAAAAGTTCAGAGGAAAGATAGAATGGAACGATATGGAGCTTTTCAAAAAAGGCTTCTCATTTGTGACTTATTTGTATCTGCCAAGTGTGCAGTTTTTTCATAAGCATAAATCATTTGACTATTAGTGCTTATTAGCTGGATCAAGAGTGGTTTTGAGCAATATGTCCAATTAACATCCAATTAATATGCCCAGTTAACCAGGTGACCCAAACGGGGTCCAGCTTACAGTGACTGTCAGTTCACACTGCTCGTGCCTCGCAAGGGGCCCCAGTCGCTCAGCAGTTACTACGTGCCAGGCTCGGAGCATCATGAGTGTGCTCTCCTGGGCCTCTTAGTAACCCGTGAGACGTGCCCTGCTGTTATCCCGCAGCTGTAACAGACGAAGAAACCGAGCCCTAGAAGTGTTGTATAAGTTGCCCAAGGCCCCTCAGCAACAGGGGCAGAGCTGTGTCCAGCCTGTCTGTCCAGTTTCAAAGCCCTTGCTTTCTAATTTCCACGTGGGCCCTCACTTTGTTTCCCCATGTTTCAATTCTCTGTTGCCATTGAACAAACCAACCTAAACTCAAATGCTTAAAACAGGGGGTTAGAAAATGACAGCCTCTGGGTCAAGTCCAGTCCCATGGCCTCTTTTCTCATAGCCCGTGAGCTAAGGGTAGCTTTTAATGATTGGGGGAGGGGGGATTAAAACCAGAGTTATACCTGGGACGCAGAAGTGATGTGAAATTGAAGTTTCTAGTTGGCAGATAACGTTTTGTTGGCACCTAGCTGTGCTCATTCATTGATCTCGGCTCTGGCCGCTTTTGCGTTACAGTAAGAGTGGAGGAATTGGAAGGAGATGCTGTGACTCACCAAGCCTGAAATATTTACTCTCTGGTCTTTGGCCAGAGCAAGCTTGCCAACTCCTAGCTTGAACAGATAGCAGTCTTTAATTATTTCCCAGGACTCTGTGGAGTGGATTGACTCCACAGGGCAGGTTTTCTGTTCATGTGGTGTTGGCTTGGATGGTAGATGTCCAGATGGTGCTGTCAGGGGCTTCCGTCGATTCAGAATCATCGATGTCCAGAAGCACAGTGGATACTTGAATTGGAAGATCCAAGTCCTCTCCTGTGGCTGTGCCTGGGGGTGACTGTAGCTCTGGATCAGAGTGCCTCTGCTCTTTTCCATACAGCTTAGGCTTCTCCTAGTGGGCAGCGGTGTCCAAGAAGAGGCCTTGTAGTGTGCATCTTGTGCTTGTATCACATTTGCTGATGTCCTGTTGGCCAAAGCCAATCAAATGCTCAAGTTCTAAGTCACTATAGGTGGGAATTACCTAAGGAATTACCTAAGTCAGGAGTGTGGCTTATTGGTAGCTCCCAAAGTGCTGGTTTCCTCTACTTCTATGTTAGTCAGTGAAGCTTATATATGTACATAAAAACTCACTGCCATCAAGTTGATGCTGATTCATAGTGACCCTATGGGATAAGGCAGAACTGCCCCTGTGCATTTCTGAGCCTGTAACTGTAACTCTTTATGGGAGTAGAAAGCACCATCTTTATTCTGACGTGTGGCTGGTGATTTTGAACTTCTGACTTTATGGTTAACTGCCCAATATTTAATCACTACGCCACCTGGGCTCATATATATATATATATATATATATATATATATATATATATATATACAGAGAAAGGAATGATATCAAGAAGTGGTTTACACAGTTTGACAGGCTCCAAGTTCACAGGTCAGATGTTAGGTTGGAGCTTTCTCCCGACTCATGTAGCTATGGGGGCTGATGAACTCAAGTTTGGTAGGAAGACGACAGGCTGTGGCTGCAAAGGCAAATGAATCCAAGGTTGGCAGCTCAGGCTTATCGTCTCAGAAAGTGAGTGGATCTAAGGTCAGCAGGTCAGATGGCAGGCTGATGACAACTCCCAGGATCAGCGGGCAATATGGCAGGCTACTGATTCAAGTCCCAAAAGCCAGAGGTCGATGAGACAGATGCAGGATCTAGACTCAGAATAAAACTAAGCAAGCTTTTCCACAGTGTCCACTTCTATTGGGAGCAAGTCTCCCCCCTAAGGAAACCTCCTTGAAATTGGCGGCATCAGGCTTAGGAGCTGAGTAAGGCTGTTGCATTCCATCCTAATCTTTTAAAACTGATCGGATCCTCATAGCAGACCCATGATGAAGGTGATTCCATTGTGTTAGGTCATATCAGGGGGAATTACTAGGCATTAAACTGTCAAACTATTGAGAATTGTGGATCAGGTAAGTTGACACCAAACCTAACCATCACGACTTCCACATGATAAAGGCTCCACAGTCAATAAATTCTCCAGGTAGAAAATGTCTAGTCGAGTCACTGTGAAAGCAAACACACATTCTGAAGAAGCAGAACGTGCATTCAAAGACGGGGGCCGGCTTGTCCGTGTCTGTAGCAGATGGGGCGTTAGACCACCGCGGCCCAGGTGAGAATTCCCTGAGGTCACCTGCTCTCCCATTGCTTCTCTGTGTGAGTCCTCTCTCCTTCTCCTGGTATTAACCTTGAAAACGTTGGGTTGTCTGCTTGACCTTCAGGGTGCCCCTTCAGGCAGTATTTACACATTAAGTCTCCCAAATGGAATGTGTTATGTGGAAATTCCAGCCTGGATTCTGGCCTTTCCACGCAAGTCTTGTTTTGAGTATGGGGGCAGGGGGAGGTGTGTTCCTGGAATTGCTCCCAGTTCTTTTGCAAATCTGGCCTTGACAGTGAGAGTCTATAGTTCTTCGAGGGTAAAAATGCTGAAAGCTAAAATGATTGTACAGCCCGCATTGCTCAGGACTCGTCAGGGCTGGGGCCAGGGGATAAGGGATTCTGTCACCTGCAGCTTTCAGGGTCCAAAGTCAGCCCCTTAGTACTTGTCCTTCAGGAAATCCCTTCCTTGGAGACCTCACCCTACCCCTTTCCCTCTTCCTAGCTTAAGCCAAACCTTCTCTCCAATCGTTTTCTACCTTGCCACCCCTCTCTCTTCGTTTCTGGAGGAAAGCTCCCTCTTTGGTGAAAGTTAGAATCATGTCTCAACATGGACCTGCAATTCTAAGTTTGCCTCCAAAGAGGAACGGCCTAATAGACTGAGAGCGAGGCAGGCAGCCCTAGAATTCCAGTGTGGGGGCTTATTAAGGGGCTTACTCACAGGTGAGCCGGGGTGGTGGGAAGACAAAGTGAAGTCTCGGTGCGTCTCAGTGGGAGGCAGGGGCCTTGATGACCTTGGTGAATAAAGCTGGCTCCACACCAGGCCTCTGAACTGGGGTCACGCCAGCTCGCGCTGCGTAAGTGTGATTTGTGAGCAGAACCGAGCTCGCAGAAAGCGGGCGTGTCGCTGTAGTCCGCGCTGACAGCCTATTTCTCCTGCAAGACACCAGTCACAGTGCGGTCTCACCTCAGTGCAGTCTCACCTCCGGGGAAATGATGGTCCCCGTGGAGGGCTGGACCTCAGTGACCTCCATTGTCTTCTCTAGTTGCCTAAATACAGGCAGCAGGGAAGCCATGGCAGTGGTGTTTCAGGACTCATCTGCTATTTCAAAGCATCTTCTTTGGGGAGATAGGCTACTATTAGACTACTGAACATCTAGCTATCTCATTCTGAATGTGAAGCTGGGGAATGGGAGAGCGGGGGGGGGGGGCGTGCAGGGTGGGGAGGTACCTGGGCCATACTCACCCTTCTCCATTTCTGGGGAAATGTGCTCTGGCTCCTCCCAGGAAAGGCTGCCAGTAGGGATTATGGAATCCCTGACGAAGGGCAGATATCTTTTTAAGAGGCAGAAACCACTGGAGCCATCAGAGAATTCTTTGGAAGCTTTCAGTATCCTTACGAGGCATGGCTCATTCTTAGAGGGGGAGCCGGAGGCACCCGAGATCCAGCGCGGGGGTGTCCCCGTGGCGGGGTGTCCCCGTGGCAGGGTGTCCCCGTGGCGGGGTGTCGGCTGAGTCTGTGTCTTTCTCTGTGCAGGCTACCTCCCTAGCAGAAGTGCTCTGCCTGACTGCCTTCTTTGGGAGACTTCTACATTTTGCCAAAGTCACCCCTCAGACGATTTTCTGGAAGGATACAAAAAACATCTGCATCATGGTGACTATAGTGGTGAGTGTTTGTTGTTTTGGCTTCAAGAGTTTGCAGTCAGAGACAGAAACCACAAAGAAGAAAAATAGATGGACTTGCCTCCGTTACAGCAACGAGCGCGGACTTTGCCAGAGCAAACACCATGAGCACAAATGCAGGCACAGGACGCGCTGCAGAACAAATATGGCAGATGGGACTGTTAGGATTTTAACACGACAAGGGCCCTTTGAAAGTTCAGACCATCTCTAGGTTAGGAACACCTGGCTTATCAGACAGCTCCCCGTTAACGTCAAATAAATAACTCACTTTGAAATGAGTAAAACAGCCCCTACTCAAAGTAAATGCATCAGCACAATCACCTCCCTTGTTACGGTGCAGCTTTTAGTTATTTGAAAAGGCTTCAACCTTTTCTTGTACTTACCCAAAAAACCTGTCTTGTCAATTCTGACTCATGGCACTGTCATTGATGACTAGAGTCGCTACATAGAGTTTCCAAGGCTATACATCTTTACCCAGGTAAACTGCTTCATCTTCCACTCATGGAGGTGCTGGTGCGTTTGAACCGCCAACCTCTTGGTCAACAGCCCAACCCGTAACTCACTGTGTGACCAGGTCTCTTTTCTTCACACACTAAACTAAGGCTAAATAAGAACTACTATATGTACCTATTCAACATATCTACAAACTTAACTCAGATTTCCTTAGAGTTAAAGACAAAAAAGTAGATCTCATTCATAACCCAGGGACTATCTGCAAAAGAAAAGGCTAAACCTAAACCCATCTCACTGCTATCAAGTCAATTCTGACTCATAGCGACCCCCCGGGAATCACCCTGGGCTTTGCTAGGCCGTATATCTTTATGGGAGCAGAAAGCCTCATCTTTCTCCTGTGAAGCAGCTGACGGCTTTGAACTTCAGGCCTGGTGGTTAGCAGCTCACTATCTACTACATGATCTACTCCGCCACCAGGGTTCCTTCAAGAAAAAGGCAGATTAAGAAAAGGTGCTGAAAAGAAGAAATATAGAATGGCCAATAGGAACGATGTTTCACTTCACACATTAAGAAATCAAAGCAGCAATCGAACACTGTGTGACCTGTAGTCCAACATTAGCAAGACTGAGCGCAGACAGACCTGTGATACACGCCTGGGAATCCTTCAGTGGTGAAAATGGTTACTGCATTTGGCTAGTAACGGAAAGGTTTAAGTTCATCCAGCATTGTCTTGGAAGAAAGGCCTAGGATCTGTACCCCCCAACCAGCCATCACAAACCTTACACAGTGCAATTCTGTTCTGGTACTTGACCTAGTCCTTTTGAGTGTAACCCCCTGATGAGAGTTTGTCTTTTGTCCCAGATAGACTGAAGGAGATTCTACATTTTCACAACCTAATGGGAATCTCATGAAAACATTGGTTCTGATACAGTGTATATGGGGGTATTGAGTCAGTAGACTTGGGATGGACAGGCAGAAAACAAAACAAAAAACCCACACTGGTTTGAAGCCCTGCCCAAGACACACGGAGATGCCAGGAGTTAGAATCAACTTGCCAGGCACCGGGGTGCCCAGTGACTGGTGGGAAGAATCAAGCTCTTTCTGGAGGGCTGCTTGGCAGTTAAAAAGCCTTCCCTCTGCATTCTTGTGCACCTGGACTTCCATCCTGGGACTTTAAAAGAAGGAAGTGTTCAGTGAGGTAGCCACAGGATTGGCCTGGGCCACGTAGTCCATAGTATCGGACAAGTGGACACATTTTTATTTCTGGGCAATAATAAAGCAAACGCCATTACCTCTGAGTTGATACTGACTCTGCTGTCTTAGATAAAATGTGGCATATTTGTGCTGCCCTTTAGAATAGTATTAAATGTCAGTGTGTATGTTTGTTATCAAGGATAGATGCTATCAAGTCACAAGAGCAGATTACAGTACAGCTGGATCACATCTTCGTTAAAAAGAGAGAAAAAGGTTATGCATTCCCAGAAAAATGTGAAAGGGTACGTGCCAAGCAGTTAATGGTTGTCTCTGCGAGAGGCCAAGTAGCACATCGGCCAATCCTCCTGTAATGAGCAGAGAGGCTACTATGGTGATTGGATGAGGATAATTAGCATACAGCACACCAGCCAACATGCTTGAATCATGGTCCCTTGCAGGCAACCCAATGCTCGGTTTCTGTCTCTGCTCTCTGCTGGGCTCATCTATCCACAGAGCTTCTACACACGCCTTTGGTACACAGAGGTCTTCTCTGCACTTATTTGCTCCGACTTGATGCTCGAGTCCACATCAATTCAAACACAACGGAACAAATCTACCCTCTTCTTCCTGACCAGTTTCCCCCTCTGCTTTTGGCTGTGGGCACTCTGTCTCTCGCCATGACTTCCAAAATCGTTGGCATGGTGCCCTCTTTCAGCACCCCCGCAGCCAGCCCTGCCTGAGCTTCTCTTGATGGATCTCTGCAGGGATCTCTGACCTGTGTCTCTGCTGAGTGTCATTCTGTTCATACACACGGTGGGGTCCAGGCCACGTCACCCCTGGTGTGAACCACCACGTGTACTTTATGTGCTGCTGCCGGGTCAGTTCTCCAGGGGGTTAATTTAGATCACGCTCCTCCCAAGTTCAACATGCTTAACACTCTCAGACTGCGAGCATGCCGGCTCTACACTCTCTCCCACCATGTCCCTCCTGGCTTCTCTGCAGCTAAACCGACCTGCCTGCATTCCCGCGTGCCTACTAGATAGCCTTCCTCTGCACGAGGGGCTTCCTGAACTTCACTTTTTGGAGCTTCTGTCTTTGCTTGAAATACCTCTAGGAGTACACTTGTGATCCAAAGCCAAACTCAAGCCCATGGCTATCAGGTAGATTCCGACTCATAGCGTTTCCAAGCCTGTCCATCTTTATGGGAGCAGACCACCTCATCGTTATCCCACGCGGCACCTGGTGGATTGGAACCACTGACCTTGTGTTTAGCAGCACAATGGTTCTGCTAGAGCACGACCAGGGTACCATGTGGACACCATAATGCTTGGTGACCTGCTTGCCTGTTCCTCTGGGGAAGCCCCTACCATCCCTAGGTTTGGAGCCTGGCATTGCAGTGTATGAGCCTCACCTCTGTGTTTATGTGTCCTCTCTCCCACTGGGCGGAGGACTCTCTCTCACTGGGTCCCCAGAGCCTGAAAACCAAGGGATCTGAATCAACACTTTTGATGATGGTGGATTATTTTTTTTAATTTAACAGTTTTGTTAACATATAATTCACATATCAGACAATTCAATATTTCAAACATCTTAACAAGAGCTGTGCAATAAATACCACAATCAATTTTAGAACATCTTGCTCGTGCTCATTATCATAAGCTCCCCTCTTGCCTCAACCTCCCCTGCTATAATGCTAAGAAACTCTTCATCCAATTTCTATTTCTATAGATGTATCCTTGATTTTATATAAAGAAAATAAAGAACAAATTAAACTGGGGAAAAACTTCAATCTAAAAAGAAATCAGTTACAATTGATGTATGGATGGTTTTAAGTGCTGTAAGAGCCCCCAATAAAATGATCTTTTAATTTAAAAATTAGACAATAATAAAAACTAGAACAAGTTTGAAATGGGTCCAAAAGGGAGAATAAATAATATATTATATTTTAACCTAACTACATATTACATTATTCCACTTCCAATGCGCTCTGATAGCAAGGCTGTTGACATCCATGGTCAATGTTCAGAGGGGATTTACCAGAGGTTTAATCCGCAGAGGGATCCTATAAGTGGATTTTGGGCTTTTACTGTCCTTGGGTGGCAGGTGGGGGTGGTCTTTGCCTCATTTGGGTATCAGAGTTTTGCTGGCTTCATGAAATGAGTTTGGGGATTTACTTTCCCTGTCTATATTCTAGAATAGTTTGTGGAGAATTGCTGACAGCTCTTCACTGACTGCCTAATAGAATTCCCCTATAAAGCCATTAGGTGCTGAGCTCTTTGGGTTGGAAGTTTCCTGATGGTTTTCTCTATTTCTTCTTCTGAGTCTGTAGAGATTTTCTACATCTCTTTGTTAATTTTCATGGGTGGTGTATTTCTAGGTAGTTGTCAATTTCTTCTAGGTTTTCAAACTTGTTGGGGTATGGCATTTCATAGTAGTGTGTGTTTTGTTTTTATTTCACTTGGATCTGTTGTGATGTCACATTTTTCATTGCTAATTCTAGATATTTGCATTTTCTTTTTCTTTGTTAAGTTTGCCAGCAGTTTGTCAATTTTGTTCATCCTTTCAAAGAACCAACATCTTATTTCATTGATGTTTCCATTGTTTTCTGTTTTACAGTTCATTTATTTCTACTTTGATCTTTCTGATTTCCTTTCTCCTGTTGTTGGGCGTTACTTTTGTTCTAATTGTGGGAAGTGTTGTGTTAGGTGCTGATTTTGGATTTCTCCTCTTTTATTTGTGCATTGATTGTTATAAATTGTCCTCTGATAATTGTTGTATCCCAAGGTTTTGATATGTTGTGCTATTGTTCTCATTTGTTTAAAGAAATTTCTTAATTTCATCCTTTATTTGATCTATTATTCAATCGACTTTTAGTAGCATTCTGTTCAATCTCCATGTGTTTGGCTTTATGTTCTTGTTCTTTCTATTATTCATCTCCAGTTTTATAGAGTTGTAATTTGAAAAAATGGATTGTAGAATCTCAGTGTCTGAATTTATTACAGCTTGCTTTGTGCCCTAACTGTGGTGTGTTCTAGAGTATGTACCATGTGCATAGGTGAAAAGTGTAAACTGTGTTATTGTCAGGCAAAAGAATTTGTATATGTCTAGGAGGTTGAGCTAGTTAATTGTATTGCTTAGCTCTTCTGTTTCTTTATTATTTTTCCCCTGTTGGTTTGCCTTATCTTAAGCATGATATACTTATGGCTTCCACTTATATTGTTGATCTATTTCTCTCTTCAACTCTGTGAAGGTTTGATTGATATATTTTGAAGGCCTCCCATAGGGAGGGGGCTTATATGTTTAGTGTGATTATTTCTTCTTGTTCTATTATGCCTGTAATCATTTTGCAGTGTTAGCTCTTGTCTCTCGTTTTGTTGTTTGCCCTGGTCAGTCTAACCTTGAATCCATCGTACCTTGAATCCATCGTACCTTGAAGTCAGTATTACCGCCCCTGCTCTTTTATAGTTGCCATTTGCTTGGTAATTTTTTTCCAACCTTTGATCTGTTTGTCTTTGAGTTTAAGACGTTTCTCTTGTCAGCAGCATCTAGATGGATATTGTTTTCTAATCCAGTCTATTACTCTCTGTCTTCTGATTGTTATGTTTAATCCATTGACGTGTAGTGTTTTTACTGATGTATGTGGGTCTTTTTCTCTCATTTTGCTGTATTTGTTTGTTTTTCTTGTTTTGTGTGTGGTTTCATTGGTGTCCTTTTCCCAACTCTAGTTCCATGTTGTTTTGAGTGTTACTTCCATTGTGTTGGTTTCTGAGTGGTGGTGTTCTGGATGTTGACCTCAGGTTTGGCTGCTGCTCTTGTTGATTCTCTGTCCATAATGATCCAGAAAATATTTTTTTTATGATGCTGGTCTAATTTTTAGGAATTTCTTCAGTTTTTCCTCATCTGGAATTATATTTTCCCTCATACTTGCGGGAGAATTTTGTTAGGTATAGGATTCTTAGTTTGCATTTTTGTTTTTCCTGATTTGATATATGTCACCATTGTTTTCTTACTTGGGTAGTTTCTGCTTAGAAATTTTATGTATATCACCACTGTCTTCTTGCTTGGGTAATTTCTGTCAGTTTTTCTTTGTGAGTGACTGTCCTTTTCCCCCTTGCTGCCCTCAAGATTCTCTCCTTTTCCTGGAAATTGGAGAGTTTGAGTTTGATATTTGGTGATGCTATTCTCTTAGGATCTGTCCTGTTTGGAGTTCTCCCAGCGTCTTGAGTAGTTCTTTTCTCCTCATTAGTCACGTTGGAGTCATTTTCTCCCATGATTTCTGTACTATTGTCTCCGTAAACGTTTTAATTTGTTTTAATTGTAAAACGTTTTAATTGTTCATGCTCAGGGATCCTGATATCATGTAGGTTGTTTCATTTGGTACTGTGGCACTTTATTCTTAGCCTCTTTGGATTCCTTTGCTTTTAAAAACGGATTTCTCTTGTTTGTAGTCGCAGTAATTGTCTTTGAGTTTGCTGCATTGATTTTCCTTTTCTTCCGTTCTATCACTCTGGTCTTTTACCGTGTCGTCTAATTCAGACCAAGAGAGTTTATCTTGCTGTTTCTATCCTGGTATTCCTTTTAGTGTAGGGGTTCTGTTTTCTCAATTTCTTTTGTGGTTGTCATGAGCATTCTCCTCTTTTAAAGGCACCTAAACACCATTCTTCTGAATTCTATTTCTGGTAATCCCAGAGTCTCCTTTTCAAAGTATTCCATTGGATTTGGCTGATTTTTGATTGTGTTTGATTTTCTTGAATTTTGGTGTTTTCCTGTGGCTGACTGTTGGTTCTTTGCATTGTGGTGCGGCTATTAGTGGTGTGTGGGCTACTGGGTCATGTACAGGTAGTAACATGATTGAGTTACGGGGGGGGGTCTAATAGGAGTTATAAACCATATGGTAGGAAAATAGAGAAAAAGGAGAGAGATGGGAAAGTGGGGAAGATAAGAGGGAAGAAAAGAGGGTAAAAGAAAGGTAATAATGTAATAATAAAGAGGACCAAAAGTTTGTGAAGTTAATGAGAAATGTATTTTAAGAGGTATAATATGAATTAACAGATATCATGGATATATTTCACGAGGAAAAGGAGAGAGGCAGCTGAAAGAGTTAGTGGTTGGAGCAGGAGAAAAGTATAAGCAAATAGATCAGACCAAGAAGATATATTTAAGGGAGGGAGGAGTAGAATTCAGGAAAGAAGGGGAAAAAGAGAATGGAAGAAGACGAAAGAAGAGAGAAAAACAAGAAGGAAATGAGGAAGCAGTTCAAATGTGCAGAGAGGAGAAGAAAAACAAGCAACGGGGTGTGGCTTGGCTTGCGTGCGGATGTGCCCTCCAAGGGGGGCAGGGGGCACTTAACTAAACAAACAAGCAAACTTGGTTTGAGGGGGTGGTCCTGGACCTGCAGGTATGATTGCGACCGCTTGGGAGGTGTGCTTACCTGGGCTGGGGAATGGGGAACCTTTGGTATAAGGATGTAAGTGGGAAATTAAAAGACAACAAAAAAGGACAAAAATAAATAACACTGCAGGTTAGGTCTGGATTTCTCATCTTTTGGCAGTGTTTGTGTGAGCATGCGTTTGCCATGTTGGGGGGAAGGGGGGGCATATGGGGAGAAAAGATTCTGAAGAATGAAGAAAGAAATTAAAAAGAGGGGAAATGTTGCTGGGGGGATGAGGGTGTCTGCACCAAGCTGCCTGCATGGCCTGCTATCCACCCAGGGCCCCAGAGACCAGAGAGGCAAGAGGTTTGGCTGGGTGGTCTTGGATAGAGGCAGGGGAGTGCACAGAAGTGGCTCTCGCTGCTGGGTAATGGTGAAGGGGGGTCAGTAACAGCTGGAGAGGATTGCTGATGTACAACTTTTAGAAACTTTGGTGCACTTTACTTTTAAATTGTTTTTCTGGCTTCCAGAAGCACAGGACTTCCCTCTTGGGGCCCCTGCAGTGGCCGCTGAGGAGATCTTCCTGTGCGTGTTACGGGGTGGGCCATGTTCCCTGAGTCCATAGTTTAAAAAATTGGATTCTTCCTTTTTTGACCTACATTTTCCTAAAATGTAGTAGGTTCCTCTTTTTCCCTGTCCCCAGGTGACGGCAAACCTGACATTGGTAAAGATTTTTCTGTGTTCTAAATGTGCTAACTTTGGTTATTAAGCTAGCCTTCCTCCATTTTACATGCTAGATTGAAGCTATCCCTGGAAGCTTGTAAACATGTCGTTAACAGCAAGGGCTCTGATGGCAGATGGACAGCCAGGGTCCCAGCCCCCGTCTGCCCTTCGCAGCGGTGTGACCAGGAGCTCGGCGCTTACCTTCTGTACTCAAACTCCCCCACTCACAGGAAGTTTGGGTGTGGTGAGTGGATGACGAAATCATCACAAGTGGCATTTATTATACGACCCATGCTGACTCCTCAAATGTTAGCTACTGTCAGCTCCATGAGGGTAACCAGATTGGAATTATGCAATTCGTCAGATTTGTTTTATCATTTAACACATTGTGACCTTCCTTTTGGGCACCTGCCTTGTCACTTCCTCGGTCCGTTAACAGTGTTGTTCTGACGTGCCTGTCCCATGTCTCTTACAGCTGACCTTGGTTGATCTGATTGTCTATGGATCCCTGGAAGCTATTAACATCCATAGTGTCAGGTGGTCAAGGGCCTTAAGGCCAGTCTTCCTAATTAACTTCCCTGAAAGTCGGCAGGTAAGGATACAACAGAGAGGACAGCGGGTGGTTTGGTTTTCAGTGTTTGCAGAAAACGAACACATTTCTTGCGAATGAAATCGAACTCTGTCTTTGCAGATCCGAAGAGCTTTCCGAAGCATCCGGAACACTCTTCCCGATATCCTCTACGTCTTTCTTTTGTTTATGTTCAACATGCTGATCTTTTCCCTGATGGCCTTGAAGCTCTTTGGAAATCGGTGAGCACAATTCTCTAGAAGTTTCCCATGTTTAGGGAAAACCTTCTGGTGGGAGGATCTGTCACCAGAGGTGATCTTCCTATGCACACACTCCAAGAATGCTCTGGAAAACGGAAACCACAGCTTCCTCTATTTTTGACTTTGTGTTTTTGGTTCCTCTTTAGGGGTCTTAAGACAGTGGAAGGAGCTCCCTACTTTACGGACATCCTGGAGATCATATTGGAGCTCTACGTGCTGGTGACAACTGCAAACAGCCCGGATGTCATGTGCGTACAGCCCTGCTTCACGTGTATGGACCTCGCTGCAGCCAAGTTCACTTGACTGAAAGCAGCCTTCTAGCACTCAAAACCCCTCAGTGCCATCAAATCCATTCCAGCTCCTAGTGACCCTATAGGACAGAGTAGAACTAGCTCCCCTCCGCCCGCCCCACCCCCCACCCCCAGGTTTGTGAGGCTGTAATTCTTCACAGGAGCAGAAAGCCTCGTCTTCCTTCCAGAGTGCTGCTGGTGGGTTCAAACGACCAACTTTGTGTTTAGCAGCCTGATGCATAGCCCAGTCTGCCACCAGAGCGCCTCCTCCTAATAACTTACAGGGCTGAAGGAGAAATGGAGAGATTTTTCTCTTGATTCATACTCATTGCTGTTGGTATTGTTTGTTTTTTTTTTAAAGGAAGGATATAAAATGTTTGCCCAAGTTAAATGAAAAGAAAACCTTGGCCGATGAGAAGATCGTTTGCGTGTGTGTGCATGCGTGTGCACGTGTGCGCGCATCCCGAGTGTGTCCGGTGGCTGGTTTCTGGGGCCCCACTGGGTGGCCTCAGCCCTCCGCGTCCCGCTTCACTGGCGAGAGAGGGCCCACTTGTACTTCCCAGGGCCCTCACACCAGGGACAGACTGCCCGACCTGCTTACTACGTTGCGGATTCCTTTACAAATGGAAAGCAACAGGAGACATCTTTTGAAAAACAACAAGCATTTGAGCTACCTTCTCTAGTAGGATTGGCTTTGAGTCTTCAGTTTTTATACCAAATATACTTGTTGTCAAGAAATCATGTCTCCAAAGTAGTAATGTGGTTTTCTGAGTCAGCGTATCAGGGAGGAGATGGATAAGGGCATCGTCTCCCACTTCCCATCTTTCCCAGTACCTTTCCACACTCCACACGTCAATTCTTTACACATATGGGCATAACTTTGGAAGAACACCTTGCGTGGCAGGTCCTAATGCCCTTCTTCCTACAGATTGACCTGGTTCATAGCGATACAGCAGTGCACAGTGTTGTTCCGAGCAGTTCGCGCTCAGGTTTAGAGATCAGACAGAGCTCTAAGGGACAGTAATTCATTTCTCACCGAATAATGCACTTCTGAGCAGGGGGCAGTCTTTGTGTCCTCCTTTTAGCTGCAGGTCCATGGGTAGCCCTGAAGGTTCGAACTCAACTGTTGATCTTAAAATTGACGGTTTGGACTCCCCCAGCCGTCCACGAAAGGAAGGAAAGGCCTGGCAATCTGCTTTCCTCGACGTTACAGCCAAGAAAGCCCTATGAAGCCATTCTGTGCTATAGCACGTGGGGTGGCCAGGAGTCAGGAGGGACTCCATGGTGATGAGTTTGTTACTGGTTCTTTGGATCAGCTTGGAAGTGGTGGTGCTCACTCTCAAGCTTGGCCCTGGCAAAACCAAGGGGGATGTCCTGCCCCTCACCCTTGGGTGCCTGTGTCAATCTAGGTTGTCTAGAAAGACAAATCCAGGACACTCATATATATGTAAGAGAGCTTTATATCAAAGAGAAATTGTCTATGAAGAAAACATTCCAACTCAGTCCAGATCAAGTCCATAAGTCCGATATTAGCCCACATGTCCAATACCAGTCTAAAAATTCCTCTTCAGACTCACACAACACATGCAATGACACTGAATGCAGGAAGATTACAGGCCAGTGGGTGGGAAGTCTTCAGGATCTAGTGGTGGTAGAAGCATCTCAGTGCTGGCGTGGGTCTCCATATGGCTCCTCCAACTCCAGGGCTCTGGCTCCATCAGTGTAGCTCCATGTGACTTGTCAGCCAGAAGATGAAGTGGAGAGTATGGTCTGGCCTCCCAGTGAGCTATTTATCTGCATTGCGCCTCCAAATCAGGTTTTCAAGCTGCGAACTAACTGATTGACCGGCCAGATTCCACCCCTTCACTCTTAACAGTCTCAAGTTGACACCAGATTATGTAACTACCACAGTGCCCTTGGATCTGCCCCACAGACTGTGCTGCCCCAGATGTGCCAACATCACCCACCAGTTTCCATGAAGGTGGAGTGAGCACTGCTGGTGTGACCACTGTCCTTGGCCCACTGTGGGTGGGACACTAGCCGGCCCCCTCCAAAGGCATCCGGTGCCCCATGCTCAGCTTTGAGTACAAATTTAAGGCACATTTCTGATTCCCTCTGTTACTCTGGGCAAGCTCTTTCCCCTCCAAGGCCTCCATTCAGGAAAACCTAGGGAGGAGATTGGGGTGGGCGGTTCCCAAAGTAACCTCTGCTCTGGAGGTTGGCTGAGTGACTATTTAACGTTAAGATTGGTGACGGCTTAAATATATATATTTTTTCTTATTTTAAGAAAAAGGTTTTCACTGTGAATTCAGTAAGGATTTACATATCAGATCATCATTTTTGTACTAAAAAAAAACTTAACTTATCCAGCCGATAGCTTACCCTGTCCCGCACCCACTTTTTGCCCTCCTGTGTCAGAAGCTGCGGCCCCATTGCCCAGCCTGCAGGAGAGAGGTAGAGTGGAGGAAGGGCTTCCCACCTTTGTGTCCACAGACTATGCACGTGGGGTCCTGTCCATGTCAGTGGATACGTCGTGAGGAAACGGGTGTGGAAACCATGAAACACCGTTGCTGTCGCTTTCTTTCAGGATGCCAGCCTATGACTTCAACCGTTGGTATTCTTTGTACTTTATAACATACATCATCATCAATACCTACATCTTCATGTCCGTCTTTCTGGCCGTGGTCTACAACAATTACAGGAAGCACTTAAAGGTATGTAGCACGGGTGAACTGGGAGCCGGGGCGGGGCAGTGGCAGGGCAGGTGCTAAGTATTCGTAAGTCCCCTTTGCTGCATTGACCTTGGTGGCTCTGGAGGCTGGTTCTGTGTCCTTGTGCCTTTTGCTAAGCAGGGAAATTCCTTACATGTCTTCGTGAAGGCTCTGACCGCGTGTCTGAAGAGATGCTGACGGGCAGAGAATGGAGCCGGGGCAGCGTCTGACCCGTGTCCTCGTCTTTGGTCTTAACTCAAAGAGCTCATGGCCCTTCAAAGGCTTTGTGTACAGTTGAGGCCCAAGGATGTCTTCCTCAAGACTGCCTCTGCCTTTCCCCCGGAAGCAGACACAGAAATGTCTGGGAGCCAGCAGTCTTTCCCCTGCCACCTGCCTGCTGGGTCTCTCTGGAGAGTCCTGGGAAGTGTTGGGTGGCCAGCGGCCCTGAGGGCCTGGGGTAGACGGAGCCTGACATCCACGGGGACATCCCAGATACCAAACTGCCCTCCTTCTACAGTCACCCACCGACACAGACCTCTGGTCGGCTGGCTGGTATTTCCAATTGGATATAGAGACCCCTCTCCTGGGGGGGGGGGTTCTTTAAGGGAAACACAAGCCAAGAACGTTTGATCCTTCCCTCTTTTGAGCTCCTTCTGTTTTTCCTTGTTTAAGGGTGCTCACAGCAGAAGACACATTAAAGAGAGAGAGAGAGAGAGAGAGAGAGAGAGAGAGAGAGAGAGAGAGAGAACTAAACAAAAACAAACTGTCTAAGGAAAGCTTCCATGCTTGCAGCTAAGGAGAAGGCGGTACTGAGGCAGAGACTGAGACTTGGCCAAACTGGGCCTGGGAGGGGTTCGCAGTCCCCAGGCCAGGAGGCTTCTATGTGCTGCGGAGCCTGGGCTGCCCCTGACCGGGGCCAGGCCTCCTAGAGGCCCTGCGACTTCGGATTTCCTCCTCCTGGGTGGAAAGCGGCAGTCCCCGTGTGCGTGTCTGCTGTGCCTCCTCTCCTGTTTCATGGCTGCTCTGCTCCCACCTTTCCCCCAAGGGAAGGATTTCTTTGGCCCCGCACCTCAGACGTTCATAGTCTGCCTGCCACACGGGTCAGCCAGCAAGTATGGTAAACACGTCCCCTGACCAGTCACCATAGAAGTTTCTAGAGGATTAAGACGGTGCAGCTGTGTTATCAATGACGTGATGACTATGCGATGAGAATGGGGACATCCCTGACGGTCGGAGGACCGACTGTCACTGGAGGAAGGCTGTTTGGCTTGTCTCCACTTCTGGAAGTTTCCATGTAGTCCGGCTGGATGGCAGCTCCAACTCTCCTTCCTTTCCTCAACCACGTCTTTCTGGACCACTTCTCCCCTGGTTTCACTTCCTGGCTTTCTGTCGCCTCCTCTCTCCTTACCGGTGGATCTGTCTTCCGTCTCCCTGCTGGGCTCCTTCTGTCAGCAGCATGCCTGATTCCCAGCCTCTATGGAATCTCTCCTCCCTGCCGGACAAAGTTGGGAATCACACCTGCCTCCTATGACTCTGTCTTCGCCACATAGATTATCCTCACGTGCTACCGTTTCAATGTGGTAAGGTGCATTCTGGTGATGCAGAGAAAGCCCCCACCCAACACTGCCATGGGGTTGATGGGGACTCATCTGGACCCTCTAGGACAGGGCAGAACCGCCCCTGGGGGTTTCTGAGACTGGAACTCTTTACAGGAGTAGAAAGCTCAGCCTTTCTCCTGATGCAGAGAGGGGTTAGCTCAATATCCCTGGGGCGGGGAAGTGATCATACACCTTGATTTCTAGCAGACCCATTCATGATGTCTTGGCATGCCAATGACCTTAGAATGTTGGGGGTAAAGGAATGAAGCTTTCTGGAAACGTTCTTTAAAAAGGAAGGAGAGAGAGAGAGAAAGAAAACATTCAGCTGTTGTATTTTGTTTGTTTTGCTTCTAAGAACGAGATTCGAAAGCTGGTCTACCTGAAACGTTACAAGATGATCGAGGCTTTCAACCTCCTGAAAGTCAAGGTGGGCACCGAGTTTGTGGTCAAGGAGGCCGAGTGGAGGCGGCTGACAAAGGTCGTGGTGCCAGACATCAGCAGCTCCCACCTGGAGCTCCTATTGAGGATCTCCGATGAGGGGCAGAAGGGATACGTGGGTAAGGAGCCTTGGCCCTCTAAAGTTCGTCTTGCTCGCGTGCTGCAAACTGGGCTGCCCCTGCAGGCTATGGGTCTAGCCAGCCCAAGCCTGTTTCGCTGGCTGTCAGGTTGACTCTGAGCCCCTGCAGCCCTGCGCTCCGGAGGACTTTCAATGCCCCAATTCTGGGAAGTGCCTCTCCAGGTCTTTCTTTTGAGGTACTCCTGGGTGGCCTCAAACCTCCAGCCTTTTGGCTAGCTGAAGTACTTTAAAAATATTTACCCCCTTACTCAAGCACTCCCTCAATGCATGAATACTTTCTTCTATTAAATTGCCATTCTATGATGCTCACCCTCCCGACACAACCACTGAAGCCAAAGCGGGTGAACAAGCAAATGTGGTGAAGAAAGCTGATGGTGCCCGGCTATCAAAAGAGACAGTGTCTGGGGTCTTAAAGGCTTGAAGGTAAACAAGCGGCCATCTAGCTCAGAAGCAATAAAGCCCACATGGAAGAACACACCAGCCTGTGTGATCACGAGGTGTCTAAGGGATCAGGTGTAAGGCATCATCAGAGCAAAAAAATCTTACCATAGTGAATGAAGGGGTAAGTGCAGAGTGGAGACCCAAAGCCCATTTGTTGGCCACTGCAGATCCCCTTGCAGAGGGGTCTAGGGGAGGAGATGAGTCAGTCAGGCTGCGATGTAGCACCGATGAAGGATACAGCTTTCCTCTAGTTCCAAAATGTTCCCCCCCCACCCCTCCACCCAACTATCATGATCCGAATTCTACCTTGCAAGTCTGGATAGAGCAGAGGATTTACACTGGTGCAGGTAGGAGCTGGAGGCACAGGGAATCCAGGGCGGATGATCCCTTCAGGACCAGGGGTGTGAGGAGCGATACTGGGAGGGTAGAGGGAGAGTGGGTTGGAAAGAGGGAACTGATTACAAGGCTCTACATGTGACCTCCTCCGTGGGGGATGGACAACAGAAAAGGGGGTGAAGGGAGACATCGGACAGGGCAAGATATGACAAAATAATAATTTATAAATTATCAAGGGCTCATGAGGGAGGGGCCAGCGGGGAAGGAGGGGGGAAAAAGAGGACCGGATGCAAAGGGCTTAAGTGGAGAGCAAATGTTTTGAGAATGATGAGGGCAAAGAATGTACAGATGTGCTTTATACAATTGATGTATGTATGGATTGTGTTAAGAGTTGTATGAGTCCCTAATAAAATGTTTTTTAAAAAATTTCCCCCCTAAATCATCCAATCAAAGTGTATTTAGGTACTTTCCGCTGGCAGTGAATCACACTGATCTAGAACAGGAGGAGGGTGTTGGGGTTCCCTTTGGAGCTCCTGCCCCCAAGCCCTGCCCTCGGGTGGGGTGTGCGGTGGCACTTTAGTGCAGAGTCTCCATCTGGTGTTGAGAACTCCTCTTTGATGTTTCACTGCCATGCCTACATGATTCCGACGTGGAAACCTTGAAGCACCTTTTGGCGGTTGTCAGGTGCCATCGAGTCCGTTCTGACTCACAGGACCCTCTGTCCGACCGAGCACAACACGGCCGGCGCTGCACCGCCCTCACTATTGTTCCTATGCTCTATCCCATTGTAGCCACGGGGCGATCCAGCTTGTCGAGGGCCGTCCCCTGTAACCTGCCCCTCCACTTCAGCAAGCATGATGCCCTTCCCCGGGCACTGGCTTCTCCTGATGACCCCCCCACCGTGTGTGAGACGAAGTCTTGCCATCCTGGCGTCCTTCCCCAGCACAGATTTGTGTGCTCTTTGGTCCGTCCTGGTGCCTTCCCTGTTCTTCACCAGCACCGCAATTCAGACGCATCCACTCTGCTTTCGTCTTCTTTCTTTAAGGTCCAGCTTTCACAGGCATATGAGGCAACTGAAAACTCCATGGCTTGAGTCAAGCGCACGTTAGTCCTTAAAGCCGTGGTTCTCAGCCTTCCTCATGCCACGACCCTTAATACAGTTCCTCATGTTGTGGTGACCCCTCCCCCAACCATAAAATCATGATCGCCTCTGAGGAGGGAAGTCGGGTGGGAAGCAGGTGGGAAGACGGTGGGAGCTGCTGAGTAGTGAAATCAGTCTTCAGACCTGAAGTAGCAGAGGGCCTGGGCGAGGCCAGTAGGGAGGCCTGGGGGATAGAAGGCTGGCTCTGCCACTCCCTGGCTTCTTGGCTTTGAGGCTTCAGACCTTCTTCTCTGACAGAAGGTCAGAGTTTGCCCCATCCTGTCCCAGTGGCCTTGAATTTCAGGTTGTTTTTTGCATTGCAGACAAAGCAAACTTCCTTCGCTTGGCTGACCTCCTCAACATCCAAGTGATCACCACAAGCGTCAGGAGGCATCCCCTGGAAGCCTGGATGCCGCATGCGTACAAGTCTTCCGGGAGCCTCTTCATCCAGAAGGTCGTTCAGCACAGGCAAGTCCCACCTGGTCGGGTTTCTCCCGGTGGCATCAAGCAGTTGTTGGTGCTTCATCCTGCGGCTGCAATCCCTCCCCCCGCTCATTGCTCGTGGTGTTTTCAAGAGATGCTCTGCTGGACTGTCAAAAGGGCAGGCTTCCGGAGGATGGTTGCTTCCGCAGTGTGTCCTAAGAGATTTCAGGGCAGGCAGATGTTCTCTCTGGGCCAGGGAAAGGGACCACTCCCCTCATTCCGGTGAGAGTCCAACCCCATCAGAGTCAATAAGAAGTCGAGATCCTGTTGACTGCGGGGTAAGAAGTCAGGAGCTGGTGCTCTTGGAAGGATTGTGAAGGAGGTCAGTTAACCATTTCTATACCGTCAGCTTTTATAGTGACTTGAGCAGGTCTCTTTACAAAAATATGAATCGATTCTCTTCCCAGGTGATCATTGTCCCTGGTGTGGGAGCTTGATTTTGAGCTATCGTAGCCTGGGACACCAGCACCAAAGGCTCATCTTCAGCCACGGTGGCCTCCTGCTTTCTTCGAACTCATCTTTTTTCGACGTTTATACAAGCAGATGGTTCAGCAGTCCTTGGAAGCCGTTCAGTCTATGAGGTCTCCCTGTCTGCCACCCACAGTTTTCAATTGATCAGAGCTTTTTATGTCTTGGTTCTTTGCCGTCAATGCAAGGAATTGGTGGGCTTCCCATGGTGGCCGTCTGAGCATCCACATGCGACACCCTGGGGTGTCCTGAGTGGACTCTAGCAGTGACAGCTTCACAGACAACGCTGGGGCAGCCATGTCCTCCAGGAGTCCCTGGAACCTGGGGAGGGCCACCTGAGCTCCCTGGCCTGCTCTAGAATAGAAGCGTCGAATGAGGCCACTTATCCTATATTTGTCTTTAGCCACATACACCTGGAGCTCTGGTGGTGTAGTGGTTACAAATTGGGCTATGATCTCCGTGGCCGGCAGTTCAAGAAAACTAGCTGGTCCGAGGAAGAAAGTCTGGGCTTTCTCCTCCTGTAAACAGGTGTAATCTTGGAAACCCACAGGGGGTTGCTGTGAGTCAGCATTGATTTGATAGCAGTGAGTTCGGTATTTGTTTTTTTACACCTGTAACTCCGTGACGGAGATGGAGATGCTAGCCCTCTGGCAGGCCCTGTGTACATTAGGGGTCAAGGCTTTGGGAAGCTTTCTTAAGGAAAACGTCTTAAACATTAGCTATATTAATTTGTCAGGGACCACGAAGTAGAGGTACAACTCTCTCTGTACTGCAAACCCTTTCTCTGTCCCCATCACTTGATTCTGCCTAAGCTTTCAACAGATTGCAGGTACTACACCCCCAGAGAGGAACCTGAGAAACCCACTGGGAAAACCTCAGTTCCGCCTGCTCCCCTCTCTCTGCCTTTGTTTTCTCTTGAAGGGCTGTGCCAGTGCCCTCCAGGAATATGTGAGTGAGTGTGAGTGAGTGAGAGAGTGAGTGTGTGAGTGTGTGTGTGAGTGAGTATGTGAATGTGTGTGAGTGAGTGAGTGTGTGAGTGAGAGTGAGAGAGTGAGTGAGTGTGTGTGTGTGAGTGAGTGCGTGTGTGTGAGTGAGTGAGTGCGTGAGTATGTGTTTGTGTGTGTGAGTGAGTGAGAGTGTGAGTGAGTGAGAGAGTGAGTGTGTGAGTGTGTGAGTGAGTGTGTGAGATTATGTGTGTGTGTGAGTGATTGAGAGAGTAAGTGAGTGAGTGTGTGTGTGTGTGTGTGTGTGTGTGTGTGTGTGTGTAGGGGAGGGGTCCTGCAGTCATCATGAGTCTAAGAAGAAGAGGAGCCAGGCTCTGAGCATGTCGCGTTCCTCTCACTGACATGCACGGTGACAGACTCTGTCTTTCCCCCTCGTCCCAGGATTTTCGTCTGGATTTACGATGCCATCATCCTCCTCAATGCCATCTTCATTGCTCTGGATGACAAGAAACCCCACATCTCCTATGCAGAATGGCTTTTCCTCTCCCTCTATGTGATTGAGATTCTCCTGAAACTGTACACGTATGAACCCAAAGCCTACTTTGGAAGGAAGCAGTTCTGGAACTGGTAAGCAGGTGGAGAGGGAGGAGAAGGCGGAGGGGGGCATCACAATGAGGGGAAGCGGGGTGTAGTTCTCCCAGCCCCATCTCCCTGCGTCTGAGGATGGCATCAGCATGAAAGCTGGGGTGAGAGACATCTGGTTTAGCCAAAGTGGTTACTCGTGAGAGGAGTGTGAACCCACCAGGTAAACTTAGACGCATCAATCACGGTCTCTTGGATTTGGAAAGGATCTTAATGTTTTAGACTCAGTGAGGCAATTCCTTCCATAGCTGCCTTGGCCTGCTTCCTGGTCTCCCTGTCAGAGAACTGGGTCAGTCTGCATGGCTGGACAACAAGCCGGATGGAAAGTTCTTCTTGGGCGGAATGGGGCTCTCTGTGGGCCTTCTCTTTCCCAGGCTACAGAATATTATCCCCACACTGCAACCAGCCAGCGCTGGGTGCTCCATGTGCAGTTCTACTGCGTGCCAATGTGTGCCAGGCACTGCAGGGAGCCAGCCCTGTCTTAAGTGAGGCACAGCTTATGTAGGGGAGTGGAGGTGTGCTCTGAAGGGGAGCCTGGTAGAGTTGTCAATTGGTTTCTAGTCTCTTGGGATAATTGTCAGAGGGAAAAGTAACAACTTGATGTTTTGTTTTGAGTTTAAAAGTCTTAATGTATTGAACTCAATTAATACTAAGAATACTGTGTGTTCTGAAAACCTGTCCGAATATTCTAACAAGTACCATATTGTTTATATACAACACACACACATAACTAGCGCATGCATGTGTATGACATGCATAGGAAACTAACATGCAACAGGGTTGCCTAGTTAGCAAAAACCACAGGTGCAGGCTTTTGGCCTAAACATAAGCTATGTGATTATTTTGGAAGGAATTTGAAGTGGATGTGAATTAACTGATTCCTTATAAATTCCCTTACGTGATTCATTGGCTCAGCCCAGGAAAGGTTGTTGATTTGTTCGAGCAGCACTTCTTGATTCGTACTTCTTGTCTGTAAATGACCTAACCCAGCTTTTATAACGTTTGTATATTTTTCACTGTGGTAAATAAATATGTGACAAATAGCTTGCCTTTCCAGCATTCTTCACGTGTAAAATTCTGGGACATCAGTTATGCTTTATCACGCAGTTCAACCATTCTTTCTTTATTGGTGGGTCATTGCTTTGTAAACGCTACTGAATTCGCAGTTGCCTCAGAATTCATGTTCTGAGCTTGACGGCCCTTTCCTTGACTCGTAACTGACTTGGCTTTCCCACTGTTAGGTTTGATACCCTGATCATCATTGCAGCCCTGGTGGCCACAGTGGCCAGTGCCACCATCCAGTCAGGTCAGTGCCCACCCCCTGGACTGAACTGGATCAGTGGTGTTTGTTGGGAAGTCACCGTTCCCCTCTGAGGTGTTCGGGGTTTCTGCCCATGAAAGTCCTGAAGCCAGGCCAACCTGGTTCACATTCCTGTACGTTAGACGTGTGATTTGTAGACGTCCATCAAACAAAGCACTCACCTGGCCACCTTCCTTCCAGAACTGGCCCTTGGCCTCAGGGATGACCTGGACATCTTAGACCCATGGCTCCCATCCAGGCCCTACCATAGCAGGTGTGCCTCTGCCTGATTCAACTGTACCCAGGAGCCAGGGGCACTCTCTGCAGTGTGCCCAGCCCTCCGCCCTCCTTCTACCCTGCCCGTATCCCCAACCCATGTAAGGACACTCCTTCCTGCTGATGGCAGGTCAAGTTTGGGCTAGAGCAGGCTTCATGTCATGGATCTGTGGAGTGACTGTGGGCGAGGACAGCTTGTTGGAGTACTTTCTTCTGTAGAACTGGATCCATATTCACTCTTCGCTGCTGATCTGAAGTCAGTGCCCACAGACCCACTCCTGGCCCTTGGCCTCTGGGGCTGCAGCAGAGGAGGGAGAGCAAGAAGCCTTTAGTAGCACCTGCACCTGCTCACCCAACTTGGCTTTGACTTACAGGGGCGGTTAGTGACTCCAGGCAGCGCTGGGTTCCTTCCTGCTCAGCACCGTTGCCCCATCCCTACAGTGAAGCCCAATCAGAGCCACCCTCCTGCTCTTGCTGTGACCTCCCGTAGTCGCTCCCCAGGGCAACCAGGGCTCCCAACGCCACTGCCAAGGGACAAGTCAGAGGATTCAGAACATGGGCTGTCCGACAAGTCTGTTCTCTTTCCAGCGAGAAAATACAACAGCCAGCAGATCCTGGATATTGTCCTGGTGTTGAGAATCCTCCGGCTCTTACGGGTCATCGTCAGCATTCAGAGGTAGGTACGGAGCCATGGGAAATTGCTGCCTTCAGGGGCCTGCCCACATTGGGGGCTGGTGGGAGGCACTTCTACCTTGACTATGGGCAGACCGAACTATGAGCCCAGAATGTGACTGCAGAGCAGGGGTTCTCAACCTTCCCAATGCGCGACCCTTTCATACACTTCCTCATGTGGTGGGGACCCCCCCCAACCATAAAATTATTTTCGTTGCTACTTCATAACTGTCAGTTTGCTACTGTGATCAATTGGGTGCCCCCTGTGAAAGGGTCATTCGATCTTCAAAGGGGTCTCGGCCCACAGGTTGAGAACCACTGGTATAGAGGAATGGGGCTCTCCGGGAAGGTCAGGGGAGGAGGGGGGAATCTGTGCAGATGGAGGAAGAGCATGCAGATGGCAGTTCCCCCGAGAGCAGGGGTTCTGTCCTCAGTCACGCTCATCCCTGTGACCCTGGCTCCCTTGGCCTGCGTAGATATGGTTCTGGTTGAATATCAGATGCTGTCACGGCAGCTGATGTTCCTGGGAAATAACTGCTGTCTGTGCTGTCGCATGAAACCCACCAAGCCACGCTGACATGGAGACCTGCATCAACCCTGGTTTACGGATGACGACCCCAGACTCAGAGGCTGAGCGACATTCTAACGTCAGAAACATACACATGCAGAGTAAACCCTGGAGTCTGACCCCTCAATCGAGATAGGCCCCACCCCCAGAACTGCGCAGTGGACTCTTCCATCAGAGGACTGGCCTGTTGTCAGAAAGCGTATAGGCCTCCAGGACCCCCTTAAAACCGTCTTGTTTTGGGGGGAAGAAGGTGAAGAAGGAAAGTAGAGGAGGCTAAGTCATTTTTCCGGCCTCACACCCATTCGTATTTTATTAGTGACACATGACACACACCGAGTCCCAAACCATGGAGTCAGTTCTGACTCCCGGTGGCCCCATGTGTGCAGGGCAGACCCACCCACTCGAGGGCTTTGAAGGCCTTTCAGAAGCAGAGTGCAGACTTTTCTTCCAAGGCCCCTCTGGACGTGTGGACACGGCCCACCTGGGGTCAGTGGTTGGACTCTAAACCATTCAGACCACCCAAGGTTTGCGGTTACCTTTCTTACACTGGGCAAGACGGCCCCGCTTGGATCTCTGGGAAACTACCAGTTAACTCATGCCCCAGTCTGCAGATGGAACACTTCTGACGTCGTAAAGGCTAATTACTGAACCATTAAAGCAGAGAATAGGGCTGGGGAGAGTGGGGTATTAAACGCAAGCATGCTGGTTGGCTGTCTTTTGCTTTACCTCGGATTCCTTGTTTTATTCTAGATTCCGGGTTATAGTGACCACCTTAATTAACATTGGCCCCACGATATTGACGTTTGGTGGACTTGTCTTGGTAAGTGCCTGCTCACAATACTAGTCTATGTGAAGTTAGTTTACTCTTCATAAGCCTTATTTTACGTCATGGAAAGCAAGGGGAACACATGTTTCAGTCAACTAGTGCTGCAGTAACAGAAATACCATAAGTGGGGCTTTCACAGGCAGAATTTAGTCTCACAGTTGAGGAGGCTAGAGGTCCACGTTCAGGGTTTTCTCTTTCTGTTGGCTCTTGGACCAACAACTGATGTGTACACACTAGTCTGTTAAGTGTGCAAGAGAATTATGATAAAGTTTGGAACGTTGTGAAAATTACCAACGTGTGACAGAGCGAGCACATGATGCTGAAACAGGGTACCGATTGACTGGTAGCAGCTGCCACAGACCTTCCATGTGCAAACAACACTATATCCGCCAGAAGCAATCAAACGAGGTGTGTCTGTCTCACCATGATAAGTTCAATGACTACAGAAGAATCAAAGTGGGCTCTCTGCCACCCGTTCTCCTCCTCCACACTCCTCTTTCCCAGTAACAAGCACCGTTCTTGCCATGCTTCCTCCAGATTTCCATGCACACAGTAAGCACATCACATCCATGCAGTAGCTAGTTTCTTCTTTACCCAAATGGGAGAACTCATGCAAAATGCTGTTACACAACCTTATTCTACTTCATGTTTCTTCACAGTTATGTGTTGGCCTTTGAGCTGCATGGTCGGCAGTCCCAAATCACCCAACTGCTCCGAGGGAGAAAGACGGGGCTTTCTACTCCAATAACCAGTTAAAGTCTGGAAAACTCACAAGAGGTTGCTATGAGTCAGCATTGACTTGATGGCAGCAAGTTTGATTTGGGGTCGTATGTTAAGGGTGAAATGAGCCTAACTTCCCACTCTACTGAGAAACTCCTGAGAGCTTTTATACTTTGTCATTGTCAGTAATATCCATTTATCATGATGTCCCATTATTAAAAACAAAAACTTAATTGGCATATAAGTCACCCATCATGTAATTCAAGTAGTTCAATCGTATTAGGAAGTCTCGTGCAATCATCACCACAATCAATTTCGGAACATTTCCTTCTTTCTTATAGTTATTGTCAGCTCCCCATCTCCTCCCATGTCCCTAGGTAATTATTCATCCAGCTACTGTCTCTATAGATTGACCTATACTGGATTTCATATACAGAAAAACATACAAAGCAAAATAAAAAAGAACCCAACGAGGATGACGTCCCCTTCTTGTATATGTATCTCCGTGTACTTCTGTCAGCGTGTCCGTCTGTCTGTCGGGTAGATTCCTGGGAGCAGAAGTCAGCCTGAGCCAGCAGGGAAGAGGGGGTGTTGCTAGCTGCTGTGGCGTTGACTCTGTTCAGTAGGGTTTGCACGATGGCGATCCAATGGCTGGTTTTCTGAAATAGTTCATTGAGTCCTTTCAGTTCGTCCTAGCATGAGAGCATCTCTCCAGCCTCCATGGTGAGACACGCAGGGCTTGCATGGTGCATTCACGGCACAACAATCAAGCCCAGGCTCCCTACATGGAAGGTGTGCATTTGGCCACGGAACTCCCATGGTATCCCTGAGTGCCACAGCTGGTCAAGCAACCACCATTCCCTGAAAGGCTGGCGATTTGATTGACAGAACAAAGGCCTGGTAGTTCTACTTCTCAAAAACCATCCATTGAAAACTCTGCCTTGATCTTCTCGGGGTCACCATGGATTGTTGACTCGGCCATGGGAAAATTTGGGTAGATGCCGCTCGACGGCTTTCCAACAGGTGGGCTTCCATGGTGATGCCAGCAGCAGAGTTTGGTGCCATCTGCTTGGTGGCACTCCTCACGCTGGGTTCCACCCAATTGACAGGAGGGAAATGGCATTTGGTTGTCTTGACAAGCATTCCTTTAGTTATTAGTGAGACTGAGCATCCTTGCTTCTTTGGGCCACTCATGCTTATCTTTTGATCTATGAGTATCAGCTACTCATTTTCTTAGATCCTTCATTTATTCATTTTAGTTTTAGATGATTTGTAGCTTCTAAGGAAATAGGACTCAGTTGTTGCATGGTAAGGACGAACAGGGCCAGGCAAGGCTTTGTTCTGTTGTACTTTATACGTCAGTTGGTCGTGAGTCAGAGCTGCCTCCATGACACCTAGCAACAAGCTGTGAAAAGAGGAGTTCTTTTTCGTTGTCTGGCCCTGGTTGGCTGACATAAAGGGTGACTTTGTTTTGTTTGGCTGGCTTTCTACCAACTGCCATTGAGCCCATTCGGACTCTCAGTGCCCCCACGGGACAGGCAGAGGTGCCCCTGCAGGTTTCTGAGAAAGTAAGGGACAGGCAGAGGTGCCCCTGCAGGTTTCTGAGAAAGTAACTCTGGGACATCAGAGAGCCTCGTCTTCCTCCTGGGGAGCAGCAGGGGGATTCCAGCCACTCACCTTACTGTTAGCAGCCCAGCGTGTGTCCCACTATGCCCCCGGAGCTCCTTGGTTGACTGTAATGAAGTTTTACATTTTATAGCTTTAGGTTTTATGTCATGTGGAGCAAGGTTAGTTTCCACCCATTTTACTGCTGGTGGTTTTATTTATTTATTTGTTTTGGGCATTTTAAACCTTCAGTACCTTTGGAATTTATTTTGGCGTCAAGAATTTGGGCGTTTTTAGAGCCAAGGATTAAACTTTTTATTTCGTATGGAGCATTTAGCCCGTTGACTTGCTAGCAGCTATTATTTCTGACTCTGGAGGTGAAGTCCAGGGGCTGTCAGTGTGTGGTTCAGTTAGCTGGCCCTCTGTCCTTCCACGGGCAGCTCAGGCTTCTCTCACAAACTGACAAAGGGACCAGCTCTTTCTGTCCCCCTTCCCGGAGCCGCGCTGACCTCCTGGCCGGGGAAGGTAACTTCCGTCAGCTCTCTGATGGAGGGCATTCAGACCTTGACCTGCTACAGACCTGAAACGAGGGCAGACCCACGCCCGGGGAGCTCGGCTCTTGTGCTTGCTCCTTGGCCTTCAATTTGGCAGCCTTGTGTGGCCACTGACGGCTGGGTGTTGCCCTAGGTGGTCTACTATACATTTGCGATCATTGGCATGGAGGTGTTCCAGGGCAAAGTCCGCTTCTTCGACTCCAATGTCACCACTCCGGATGCTCTGGTCTGTGGGAACCCAGCCTTGAAAGACGCAGCCTTCGCCCGCCACAGGTACTGCAAGAACAACTTCAATGACCTTGCCGCCTCCTTCGTGGTACTCATGGAGCTCACCGTGGTCAACCAGTGGCACAATATCCTTTTGGGGAAGGCGCTAAGATTCACAGAGGGCTGTCTGTCCCAAGTGTGGGGACCGGGGAACGTGGGCAGGGGCTCCCAGCGGGACTATTAAACGGTGGTACCTTTGAGCCCTGCGGGCACCTTTCCTCACGGTGGGGCGGGTTCCTTAGCTACGCACTCATTGCGGAAGGCTTTGCCCTGGTGACCCATCCGACGGCAAAGCTCTACTTCATCTTCTTCCACATCGTCGTTGTCATCCTCATTGTTAAGTAAGTTGACTCCTGCCCGGTGAGAATGTTTTCATCTCCATTTCTGCCTCCCTCCTACCATGTCTCTGGTCCCATCCCGGCATCGACTGGGGGTGTATCACATTTTCCCTACCGGATGCCGGGTCCCTGGAGGGCGAAGTGATCTATGTTTGCTCACACGCGTGTTTTCCATCGTGCCCACCAGCATCTTGCACATCCGCATAGCATGCACACCTTTGCTTGAATGGGAAGGAACTTGGGGTCCCGGCCAGGCTCCCCCTCTTCCTTCCCCACAGAGATTCAATCCTCTCCAGACCATCCGTGCCACACTGCCAAACACGGTCTGCCTAGATCTCTCCCGCGCCTGGGCCTCAGTAGCACCCAGGGTGTTTCCATGTTCTGGACCAGGTAGAAAGGAACCACGCCGCCTGGAACCTTCTCTTCAGTGGTTCCAGCTCGGTGCTGCCCTTTCTTCCGTGGGATGAGCCAGGAATCTTTGAAAACCGCTCTCTCAGCCCTCAACGTGCCTGCGTCACCAGCGGCAGCGGGGTCGCTTCTCTCAGTATTTTCATAGCTTTCATCCTGGAGGCGTTTTTCGTGGCCTACTCGCTGGACAAGAGTGACATCGAGACGGCCATCGAGAGGAAGATCCAGGAGCTCGGAGTGGGCGTCCAGGAGTGAGTAGTGCGCTGTCTCAGCTTCCCCCTCCCCTGGCCCCCGACTCTGAGCGCAGTAATGTGCACGTCCGTGAATGCCTAGAGCACCCTGCCCAATCCCAGGGACCCACCCTGCCACATGAGCACGCCCTGCGCCTGGCTGGGAGGCCACGTGCGGGTGTGGCTAGGTGGCCTGACCTGGCTCGTGTGTGTGTCCTTCAAGGGAAGAGGTGCAGGGCGCGGATCTCATCGACCACACGGACACCAACGACAGTTGCTTTAATGAGGACGAGCGGGACCGGAAAAGGAAGGCCTTGAAAGGGTCGTACTTCCGGATCGCATCAAAAAGTAAGTTTCAGCCCAACGCAAGACCGAATGCGGTACCAGACAGATGTTCCCCTACACCACGGTGTTAGGCCGGCTCGTCTACAGAAACAAGCCAGTGACACCCATCCAAGTCTCAGAGCGAGCTTTCTATCAAGCGACTTTACATCCAGAAGGCAAGCCCAGCACAGACAACTCAAGTCCGCAGGACTGATGTGAGCCGGCCTGCCGCAGCCTCTCCCAGCTGCAGGCTGATCACGCAGAGAGGGGGAGCGGGAAGCAGGGAGATCACAGGCTGGCTGGTGCTGAGTCTTGGGGATCCAAGGTTGGTGGAAACATGGCCCCACGCGGGGCCACCCCAGGAGGCAGACACAGAGTCTCAGTGAAGTCCCAGGAGGAGGAAGGTGAAGAAAGAGAGAGAGAGAGAGAGAGAGAGAGAGAGAGAGAGAGAGAGAGAGAGAGAGAGAGAGAGAGAGAGAGAGAGAGAGAGAGAGAGAGAGAGAGAGAGAGAAGCAGTTCCCAGAGCCCCTCACTCTCATGCAAAAGGCCACATCCGTAAGGAGGTGTCATCAAGCACCAAACCACTTGACTGACAGAGTTGACTCACTCTTTAGCCAGGAGTATCTCATTGACATAAAATCGTCAAACTCCCACCGCTGCCCTCCTCACAGCACCTGGGGAGGAGCTCAGCATGCACCTGGAGCCTCAGTGGCTTCCTGGTGCTCAAGGGTGGAGGCGGGCACCTTACCCCGGCCCGTGGAGCACCCACTGGGTTTGCTCCACACCGCTGCCTCTCTTCCTTCCGCCGTGGCCCGTTGTGCCTGCTGTTCTTCAGCCCTGCTGAAGAGCCTTTCAGCTCCATCTGCCCTGGCACCTGGGAAGATGGGCTTCTTCGCATGGCTGCTCCAAAGCCCCATCTCCTTCAGGTCTCTGGTGGCGCAGCCCTGCTCCAGGGATGCCTCGCTCAGCCTCCTACGGTGCACACTGGACCTTTCCCGACTTGAAACTCATGCCAGTTGCACCTCCATAGTCACGTGTGCTTTGGATCCTGCCTTCTGCCTCCCTTGGACTCTGGAAGCTTCGGATGCTGGGGACCTTGCCTTTTTGGTCCTCTGTGGATCCTTAGAGCTTAGCAGTGTGCCTGAGACTTATGGGCCCTTCAGAACGGTTTGCTTGGTTATTTAATCATCAGTGAGTTAGCTGTGTAAACCCAAACCAGTCTGCATCTCAGTCCAGGCTCCAGCTGGGATGCCTAATAATGAGCTTGGACCGAGGGATAAGTTAGATTCCATGAAGAAGGTGGTGAGCGCGCGCGCACACGCATACACAGTCATCCTTATTCTCCTCAAGGAAAGCCTTTGTGATCGCCAGAGCTTGCTGTGGCCAGTGAGCTCCCTGGGAACAGGTCTAGGTTGGCGGATCAGAGACACAGGTCTCACCTCTTCTGCCCTTCCTCCTAGAGTATAAGACAGTGGACGCACTGCTGCAGCGGATGTTTGAGTCTGAAATTGCTCCGGAAGATGACGGGCCTTCCTTGGATGAGATTCTGAGCTTCTCCCCCAGTGACATATATCAAAGGAACCCCAACTTTGAAAACAGTGCATGAAACTGAGCTTTCGAAGGACCCACAAGTGGGGCCAAGCTGAGCTGTCGTCAGATTTGACATATGCTTCCCGGAGATTGCCTGCCCAGCCTGGGATCCTCCCTGCGTTCTCCTAACTCCGCAAATGAGCCTTACCTGTCCTGAGGAAAGGGTGTGGAGGCACTGCCCCTGTGCACCTTGTCCAAGGAGCCTCCTTGAGTTTGATCATGAAGTGAGAAGGGAAATTCATGAAGAGATGATCAGAGCAGAGCATTTTTTATACACATGCATGGACATGGGTAAAGCTTTTTCAGTGGGGATATAAAAGTTTTTCATTAATCTTTATACAGTATTTTTGCTATTCTATAAAACTCATACTGTGTTACAACAGTATATGAATGAATTATGGGCATTTAAATGTGGCAAAGAAATATGTTCTAGTATAATAGCTTTTAACCATAGTGTCTCATGAAAATGGGGGAAAAAAGGATGTGAAAACACAATGACATCCCCGTTGCGTTCGATCCTCCACCGCCGCCATGGAGTCAATCCCAGCTCATACTTGCCCTGTGGGGCAGCGTTGTTTATCTCCCTCAGAACAGCTGGTGGGTTCAAACTGCTGGCCTTGCAGTTAGCAGCCAGGCACTTAACCCTCGACACCATCAGGCCTCCAACAGTCTGTTGTTGCTTGGGGTCAACAAGTTGGCTCGACTCCTGGGGAAACTCAGAACAGGACACTCCTGCTCTTGTGTCCTCTGCACAGGCGCCATGCTTGACCCCATAGCTGCAGCCACTGTGCCCACCTGTCTCACCGAGGGGCTTCCCTCTGCTTTCCCAAACATGACGTCCTTTTCCACGCACTGGCCTCTCCTGATCACAGGTCCTCAGACCCACCATCTGAGGACCTTTCTGGTCATACTTATTCCAAGACAGATTTGTTGGTTCTTTTGAAAGCCCATGGGACATTCAATATTCTTCCCCATCCCATAATTCAAATGCATCAAGTCTTCCTCAATCATGGTTCAGGTTTCACATGCACATAGGAGCTAATTGAAAATACCTGGCTTGGGTCTGGCGCACCTTAGTCCTCCAGATGACAGCGTTGCTCTTTAATGCGTTAGAGAACTTTTCTGCAACAGATTTGCCAGCCCAGTGCAATAATAGTTCATCTGACTTCTTGACTGCTGCTTCCATGAGTGCCAATCATGGATCTAAGTAAAATGAATCTATGACCATTTCAATATTTTCTTCATTTATTACAATGCCGTCTGTTGAGCCAGTTGTGAGGATTTGGTGTTTTTTATATTGACCTATGATGATTTCAACCGATGCTGGAGGCCTCGGTCTTGATCCAATGGCCAGAATTCCTCACCCTGGGTTTACTGAAATATCTCAACTGGTATTTTGTCAATTTCTGGAACCTTGTTTTGGTTTTGTTTGTTTGACTAATATCTTTCATGCAGTTTGGACTTCTTCCTTTAATACCACCCATCCTTAATCATGTGCTGCCTCCTGAAATGGCTGGCCAAGTCTTTTGGGGACAGTGACTCTGTGTATTCCTTGCATCTTTTGATGCTGGCTGCATACTACGAGGCTATCTATAAAATCTTGTCATGTTACGACTCAAGGCCTGAATTTGTTCTCCAGTTCTTGCAGCTTGGGAGCCTGAGTATGTTGTTCCCTCTGGGTTTCTGACATCAGGTCTTTCAATGATTTGGCTTTTACTCTCCAGTAGTTATTTCATGTTGATGTATGTTTGTGTATATGTACACATAATAAATTTAAATGTTATTTTTAAAACATTGTCAAATATTCCATATCATCATTTCATAATTAAACCCATACCTGTTGATGAACCTACATGTTGAGCCTGTGTTTGGCATTAAGCAATAATGGGATAAGTCTTCTTAATCAGTATTTTTCATGTGTCTTCAGTAGATACGTGGCTCAGAACGAAGATTATTGGGTCAAATGACCCTAGAAACCTCAGTAGCACCATCTCGCCACCAGGGGGCGCTACAGCCGTATCCATCTACCTAAGACTATAGTTTGGATATACATACGTATAATTGACCACTTTCTTTGGCTTCACAATAAAAATGCACTTCAGGAGAACATTAACGGCTATTTTAGCGATCTAGACAAACGCACCTGGACTCGAGGAGGGCTACATGGCTGAAGAGGTTGTGCTCAGCGGAGAGCAGGGCTGGCTTGTCTGCAAGGCCATGGGGAGCGGAGAGCTGCGCTGATGTGGAGGGGAGGGAGGGGTGTGCTACTTTGGAGGAGCTTACAGATTTGCCTTTGTGCTTCCTGACCTTGATCCCAAGTCAGACCCTATTGCTTCCTTAATAATTCACGTAACAATAAGTAGTGCTGGTGAGTTATGAGTGGCATTACAATGGACTATTGAACCAAGAATAGCAGTCGTGCCACGGGAGGAGCAGCTGGTGTCAGAACTGGTTTTGTCAAACAAAAACCCCTGAAACAAAAATCAATTGGGTATGCAGTAAAACTTCCAAAAGTCAGAACCGGGGTAGGGTGGAAACCTGTCACAGAAGAAAAAACCATTTTCCACGTAAACAGGAACACTGTCAGAAGGCAGCCCTGCTGAGCTCTAGCTCTCGCGGGTTTCAGTGTGTTTGCTCGGGCCTGCTTGTGCACTTGGTGCATTTGAACCAGACTCTGCAGTTAGCAGGCCAATGCAGTAAGTTCATAGAACCACCAGCACATGAAACTCGCTGCCATCAAGTCGATAGTGACTCTTAGCAACCCTATTGGGCAGAATAGAACTGCTCCCACGGGTTTCCTAGACGGTAAGCCACTATGGAAAGAGACTGCCTCACCCTTTTCCTGCAGAGTGATTGGTGGTTTGGAACTGCTCGCCTGTGGTTAGCAGCCCAGTGCATAACCCACTACACCACCAGGGCTCCTCCCCAGGACATGAAATCGACCCCGTTTTGTGATGAGCTTTTTTCTACCCTCTCTCCCTTTTGCATAACTTCAACTTTGTCACAATATGTAACTTTTATATCAGTCTTTCACCCTTATGTATACATTTTAGTCTAAGAGACACATTTATATCTGTCTCAGTGATGCCCATCTTTATTGCATATGTTCAGTATCTTGAAAGTGGTTCTCATATATTTTTTCTTTTTGTTCAAGTGGGTGGGGAAATTTAGTCCCTATTAAGCTATCATAATGGAAAAATTAAATAAGGTTTGAAAAAATTGATTTTGTACCTGATTCAAAATTTAAGAGAGAAAGCTATCTGGGATAGTGACAGAAATTAGTTATAAAAGGGGTGGGGGAAGCCTCCTTGCTATAAATAGTCATTCTTTTTGGGGAAAAAAAACAATCTTCAATAAGATCAACTACTTGGTAACCTAACAAAAAAGAGAGAAAGCAAGCATATATAATGAAAACAAAATACAAGACCACAGAAAAATGAAATTTAACAAACAATGGACATTTCCAGGAACCTCACTGTTTTTGCTTCTCTGGAGAACTCAGCCTCGGACGTGGAACCCACAGAGTGGCTGTGGTGGTTGCCTCTGGCATGTGGAACAGGGTGGCTGCAGTCAGAGCTGAAGGCAGCAATGGGCTCCTCTCTGGCTCTGCGCCTTGTGAGAACGGTTTCCGCTAGAGTGCTATGCACAGAAATGAGGGAGGGGTGGAAGCAGGAAGGTCAGTTTAGGGTTAGGAGGGCCCTTCCAGGCCCTTTTGCTTTAAAAGTTAATAAGTGTAAAATTGAGTGTTGTAGCTTTAGATTGAATTGATTTATATGGATTATAAGATTATTTTAAAGATCTGAGGTTGTTTGAATAGTTCTTAAAAAATAGAATTTATACCTGTAATAGGTAGCAATGAAAAACAGGTACAATAAAGGATAGACAAACTTTATTCATAAACACCTTAAGTCCTATGAATAGTTACAGAACTTCACTATTTTAAACAAACACAGTATGCCTAATTGCTATCGCGGCCCTTTCTAGTTTCAAGGTAGAAGGTGTGTAAGAAATGATTTCTAGGTCGCGTTCGCATCCAAATGATGCTCATGCATGTGTGCCCGAATTCTCAAGGAGCCAAATTAGCTGCTCTACGGGGACCTCACTGTGTTGTATCCTGTTGAAATAGCTACAACTGTGTTGCATGAATAAAGGTTATCAACTTTATTTTAACAAACATTTACACAACAATGCGGACAACGTTAGATTCAAAGGGAAGCCAGCACTGACGGGGTCATTTCTGAGGAGCGCTCCTGCCCATTGCTATTTTCGCGAGCGCTTGCATTCTAAGAGCAGCACAATCAGCCTATTACGCAGACTCCTGATCTTGTTTGAATAGTGTTGGTGTAACACATTCTTCAGCTTTTGCCTTAACAAATCCAAAGAGGGAAGCTGATGACAGTCTGGTATGTTCAACATGGTGTGAAAAAATTCATTCCACATATCCAAATGAGGAAGCCTGAAGAATAAAAGCAAAATTAATAAATAAAATGCTGCCTTCATCATTTATGTCAATGCTATGCCCATCACCAACCCTCTGAGTTCTATTGGCTTGAATAACTTTATACAATACTCAACAAATGCAACTTAAAATACCGTAAATCAAGAATGGGAATCTACTATTAATAAAGAATTTCAGATCCAATTAAATGTCTATATACGCCTTGTTTCAAGGAGAAAAAAACCTGTCAATATTTACCCCAAAGCAAAAAAATGGGAAGCTAAGGGGTAACAGGGAGAGGTAGGGAAGATAGATCAACAGAAACAGAACAACCAGAGTAAAAATAATGAGAAGGAAGAGACATTACGAATAACCCCCCGTGCTAAGGAGTCAATTCTGACTCACAACAAAACCATATAGGGTTTTTCTTTTTCTTTCTTTCTAAAAAAATCATTTATTGGAGGTTCGTACAACTCTTATCACAATACATTGTGTCAAGTACATTTGTACATTTGTTGCCATCATCATTTTCAAAACATTTTTTTCTACTTGAGCCCTTGGTATCAGTTTCTCATTTCCACCTCTCTCCCTCCCTCTCTCACGAACCCTTGATAATTTATAATGATTAATTTTTCATGTCTTACACTGACCGATATCTCCCTTCACCCACTTTTCTGTTCCTCTGGGAGGGGGTTTAGGTAGGTCATTGTGATCGGTTCCCTCTTTCTCCCCCACCTGCCCCTTCCCCTCCTGGTATGGCTACGCTCTATTGGTCCTGAGGCGCTTTTCTGTCCTGGGTTCCCTGTGTTTCCAGCTCTTATCTGTACCCACGTACATGCTCTGGTCTAGGGGATTTGTAAGGTAGAATTGGGGTCATGATAGTGGGGGGAATGAAGCATTAAATAACTAGAGGAAAGTTGCATATTTCATCGGTGCTATACTGCACTCTGACTGACTCATCTCCTCCCCACGACCCTTCTGTAAGGGGATGTCAAGGCTGTAAATCTTTACGAGTGCAGACAGCCTTTCTCCTGTGGAGCAGGTTGGTGGATTGAACCTAAGACCTTGTCAGAGCTAGTAGCCCAAGACTTTAAATAATAGCACCAATAGGTATAGAAATTGTTAACTAATATGTATCAAAAGATATGCATAGAAATTGTTTTTTGTGCAATTAACTTGTACAAACTTTTACCAAAAACACAAAAAGTAATTTTTTTAAAGACATAGTTTTTCAGTAATAGCTCTTCAGTGAGAAAGCTTTCTCAGTGCACATATTTGAAACAATATCATATTTGTTTTGGGCTACCTGGATATACTGCTACAACATGATAATTGGTCACATGGTTCTAGGCCTAATTTGCCTGTGTGCCAGGACCAGGTAACCAGGCTGGGGCCCAGAACAGAGCTCAGGCTTATGTGTCAGCTGCTAAATGCTATCTGTCCAGTAATATGGAGATAAGGCCCTGGGGCTCAAGTGAATTCCAGTCAGGAAAGCCAGTCTCCGGCCACTGGACCTGCTGAGGTTAAGCAGGAGTGCACTGGCAGGCAGAATGGTAGGCCCACAGGGTCTTGCTGAAGAACAAAGTATCTGTTCCTTCAATTATGAGCAAGAGAAAGAACAGAGTATTTGCTGAGTCTGATAAGTCATTAGAAAATACAGGGAAAACTCAGTGCCACTGAGTCGATGCTGACTCATAGTGCATAGTAAGCCTATAGGACAGGGTAGAACTGCCCAGCGGGTTTCCACGGTGTAAGTCTGTATGGGAGCAGGAAGCTTCATTCCCTAAAATATAGCACCCTTGCTATAAAACTTTCTTCTACGATTTGAAGCTATCTATGTACAACATATCCCACTTCACAAAATCATTCCAGGTTCTTAGATCTGCATACGTTTTTGGTGTGTGAAAACATCAATACCTGGCTTAAATTTGTTTTTTATAAATATTTGCAAAATCCCACCAGACTATATGCTCAAGATAGGTGTACATTTTGGTATTTTTAATACCTTAAGGGAAAAAAAGAGTATATTTGTAAATAATAGAATGAACATCCACATAACATACTCAGCATAAACAACGATGTCCAGTTCACACGTTATGCTAGGTCAAGCTCTAGCTAGTCTTGCTACCTCTTCACTGTGAGTTTATAGATGAGGACACGGTCTAAGAGATACTGAAGTCACACGTCACTGGGGTATAGTTAGCTGCCTCATTATATTACTTTATAAGTTATCATTTAAATTATATTACTGTATAATTTACATAGCACTTTTGCATATACAGGAGCCCTGGTGGTGTCGTGGTTGTACTTCCAGTTGCTAAGCAAGCATAAGCCAGCAGTTCGAAACCTCCAGCGGCTATGTGGGAAGAGAGGAGGCAATTCTACTCCTGTAAAGAGTTACAGTCTCAGAATCCCACAGGGGTAGGAGTTCTACCCTGTCCTACAGGGTCACTTTGAGTTGGAACCGTCTCGGTGGTCCTGAATGTGGTTTGGTCCACATATATTATTTCTTTGCATCTTATCATAAGCAGTTGAAGTAGGATCTGCTTTATTCCCACTGATGTAGACAAGAAACCCTCAAACAAAGCAACAGCCTGAGGCTCAGCGACTGTTAATGGATTTCGCCAACCTTTTGGCCAAGACCCTTCAATGGCTCTAAGAGGGCACTGCCTGTCCCGGTTTCAGAAGTGGGGGCGCCAGGGGAAACTATGAACCTTGCTCAGGGTCACAGTGTCACGGCTGGGCCCCTTCACCCTCGTGACGAAGGCATGGATTTACGTGTAGTGGCAAAGGCCAGCTCTCCACCAGAACTTAGCTTTCTCCCATATTTATGCTCCCTCTCTAACACCAATGCTGATAGCCATCTTTTTCTTTCCTACAACTCTGATCACAATCCACACACACACACACATACATTGTGTAAAGCACATTTGTACATTCATTGCCCTCATCACTCTCAAAACGTCCGCTCTCCACCCAAGCCCCTGGCATCAGATACTCACCTTCTAAAAAGACCTTCAGGCTTCCAGACACCTCCTTCATTTTTCACTTTCATGTACGTACCAAAGAGCATGCAGTATACTGTTGCAGCGATTCCAAAGTAATCAATCTGTAAAGAAAACACAGGATTTCAGTGACAATGGCACAAATGTTTATTAAAGCGTCACTCTAACTTAGTGGTTCTCAACCTGTGAGTCATGAGCCTTTGGGGGTCAAATGACCCTTTCACAGGGGCCGCGTGACTCATAAAGTAGCAAAATTACAGTGATGAAGTAGCAACAAAATAATTGTATGGTTGGGGGGGGGGGTCACCACACATGAGGAGCTGCATGAAAGGGTAGCAGCATGAGGCAGGTCGAGAACCACGGCTCTATCCTAGGATTTCACTCTGTTTTAGTTTTGAATGTTTGTTTTTTGAAGTGATTTGAGTGACAGCAACAGAACACATTCATTTTACATTCAACAACGTGCACACTTTTTGTTTGTGACATTAACTGCAATGTCCTCAATGTTAACGTCAATTCTCGCTTCCTCTTTGGGTTTCCCGTTCCAATTTGCCCAGCTTTCCTCTTCCTTCCTGCCTCTTGAACTTTGTTTTTGGGCGAATATTGCCCATCTGGTTCGGTATGGTTGACTGCTCCGAGGAGCACATTCCTCCTGAGTACTATACTACTGTGCCCTTTGCAGGCCTGCTGTTTGGCTACAAGGAGTGAGTTCTGCTTGTGGTGATAGTCTTGGGGTTCCCAGCTGGCTCTGTCAGAGCTGTAAGTCCCGTGTCACTCTATGAGTGTGAATTTCGTTCTACTCTGCCCAGGGCCTTCTATTGTGGTCCTCGTCAGGGAGAGTGGTACTGGTAACTGGGTACCATTTCATGCTGCTTGTTTCAGGCTATTGGAGGCTTTGGTTTTGGAGGGTAGGTATTTTTGTTTTAAATAGAAATATCACTGTCTTAATAAAGGAAAATCTCTAACAGCTTAGGTGAGAAAGGAATCCTCTTCAGGAATCTAATCTTACCCTAAGTTCCATCAGCCTTACTTACAGTTCTAGCCTTCTTTCAACTGCTGCTCAAGACACCGGCGCAAATAACTAAAGTCCCTGGATTTATTGTGAAAATGTAAGAAGTATATAGTGAAAGAATTTTTTTAAATCCCCAAACCTCTCATTTTAGTGCTATACCTGGTAGGTCCATTGCTTCTTACTGAGCATCTCAATACACTGGAAGCCAGATGTTTCACACTTTGCTGTAAATGTAGTTCCTTTTGGGAAAAGTTTCATGTCTATGCTCTGCCCCAGGTCAATCAATGCCAAGCCCGCAGATAAATCATCGTCGTCACCGTCCTGCTCTAAAAATCTGTATTAAACACAAACACGTGTGGGGCTGCATGAGACCACGGGGAAAAAAGGCTACTTGAGAATGTTCAGTAGATAAGCGGAGATTGATTTTTGTACATATTTCACGCTTTTCTACGAAGTGATTAAACAAGCCAAACCCCCCCCAAAAAAAGAGAGAGAGAGAGAGAAAAAAAGAATGTTCAGTAAAGAGCCCGTTACGTGATAGTACTTACTTGTTTCCAAGTATGAAGTTGTCTGGCTTAATGTCTCCGTGAATGATCTCGCAGTCGTGGACTTGCTCCACCATGTGGAGCATTCTGACAGCAAAAGAGAGGACCAGCGCTTGAGGCATCACTTTCTCAGGGGTGTTTTTATAGAGGTTAATGGCATTCTAGAAACAACGGGAAACGGAACCCTTACTTGGTGTTATAGATTAGTGACCTTTCAACTCGCTTTGCTGCTGGTGAAAGCTCTAATCATGGCAGGTGCAAACATGTGCTTTAGTCACGGCCACGTCCTCAAAGTGAACATACTCACTAATAGCGTCCCATAGCTGTACAGCTCTCCCACCAGGACACTGCCGTTCTGGAAAAAGTGGGCAGAGTAGAATTTGATAAACATGTGTCGCATACTTGGCTTTAGTCTCTCCATCAGCTGAGTTCCAATGTAAAATTCCCAGGGGTTGGCGGGCTTCTGGATCTGTAAATCAGGTAGGGGACATTCGTGTCTAGTCTCACACTCTAAGCAAGCAGTCCCCATCCCAACAGTGACGTGGAGTGGAGAGTGAGGGCAACCTATGAACTGCTGCAGCACTGAGAGATTTCCTCCAAGATGGTTTTATTAGCAGAATAATTCTGAATCCTTATAGGGTAATTTTTAAAAAAAATTGTTGACTATTGGTCTGAATGTCATCACTGTCTTAATAAAGAAGAATAAAAAAGCCGGCAAACTCAATTTTGCCACCCTACACACAAAACTCCTCAGTACTTTTACCTTTAAAACAAATTTCTGCTTGTGCTTGGTATCATTCACATCTTCTTGGGTGGCTTCATAGACTTGGGCAAAGGCTCCTTCTCCAAGAAGGTGATCAACATAAATCACAAAGGAACCTTGGAAAAACATGTCAAAATGACAAAAGGGCTCAAGATATTTGAGACAAAGCATTCTTGGTGGCTAAATTTTATTAAATAAAATTAATATGGCTACAAAATGTTTGACCAGAAATAGATGAAATTTAAGCATGGTCCCCCAAAGGGCCACCCACCCCACCCCTGCGCTCCCATCATCAATCGCCGTGCCGGCAGACACCACAGCTTGGCCTGGCCTCAGGGCTACAACTCCCTGCTACTGAACACTTTTCTTGCAGATTAAAGTGGGTATTAATTATGCTGCCTGCTTGGCTGGACTATTGTGATGCTAAAAACATGCAAAAATGCTTTTGTAAATTGTTAATCACACAATTGAAAGCATTTTAATTACATCAGAGTAAAAAGGGCAAAGTACAACTAACAATATATTCCTAATGAATGATTTTTTTTATTCTGGAGTTTATTTATGTAAACCACACTCAGTTCCCTTTGTGGTTAACTTTGATATACTCATGGTACACATAACAAGTAAGGAATAAAGATTGTGTATAGTGATTAAACTTATTTTAAATTTCATTTGTTTTACCCTCTTAATGTTCCAGGGTACATTAATTTAGTTGCCATGTCTCTTTAGTCTGTGACAGTATCTCAGACTCCCCTTATTTTTGATGACCTTGACAGTTTTGAGTACTGGTCATGTATATTTTATGATGCCGCTCTATTAAAATTTTTTTTCTCTATTAAATTTTTTCTTTTTAAACCCTTGGTTACCTTGGGGGAGAAAGACTTCAGAGGCGACATTCTAATAGACTCGTTAGCTAAACATTTTTAACAGAACTCATATGTTTAAAAATCAAATACACATGGGACAATGACCAAAGGTATAATAGATGCATATTGGGAACATCAGAAGATATGAAAGAACAGAAAAAAATCTTGAGGGAATAATAACTTAGAATTTTATAAAATTAACAACAGATCAGGGAACAGCAAGTAGGACATATCTCAGGATATTACACTTGGGTACATCATATTCAAACTGTAAGAAAGCAGAGGTACAGAAGTTCTAAGAGTCAGAGAGAGAGAGAGAGAGAGAGAGAGAGAGAGAGAGAGAGAGAGAGAGAGAGAGAGAGAGAGAGAAACACTGCGTAAGAAAGAACAGAGATAAGAATTATACCAAGTATCTCTCTAGAAGTCATGCAAGTAATTGCAGAATGAAGTGCGGTATTTAAAATGTTGAAAGAAATCTAGAATCTTGTATCCAGTAAAATTATCTTTCAAAGGTGAAGAAATTAATTTTCTTTTCTTTTTTAAAGAAATAATTTTCTTATAATAAAAGATGGGTTTGTTACCAGTAGAACTTCCTTGCAAAAAGAGTGAAAAGAAGTTCTTCACGGAGAAGAAAAATCCTATCTACATAAATAAAAGAACATTAGAGAAAGAATAATGAAGACAAAGTACAATCTTTAATTTTTCTTCTTCTTAATTGATCTAACAGATATAAACTCAACCCCTCCCCCAAAAAACCAAACTCACTGCCATTGAGTCAATACTGATTCATAGCGACCCTACAGCAAAGGGTGGAAGTGGCTGTGAGTTTCTGAGACTGTAACTGCTTACAGGAGTAGAAAAGCCCAAACTGTGGGCCTTTTGTAGGTACTAGTTGATGCACAATAAGAGCAGCAACAGTGTATCCAGCAATTATAGCTTATAATCAAAATGCAAACTCACTGCCATCTTGTCAATCTCTTGTATGGTGCCCCTATAAGGCAGGCAGAACTACCCCTGTGGGTCTCCAAGGCTGAAACCCTTGACTGGAGTTACAGCTACACTCCCAGGGAGTGTCTGCTGGGTTTGAGCTGCTGGCTTTGCACTATACCCGCCCTGGGTGCTATCTTATAGAGAAATGAAATGACTGGAAGACGAGAATGGTGAATACGCTGTTTGAAGGTACATAGACTGCTCATAAAGCTTTAAAATATTATTTGAAGGTGAACTCTGATGAGCTGTGAATGTGTACTGCAAACTTTAGAACAACCAGCTTAAGAAAAAAATTAAGTGTGCTTGATGTGCTAAAAGGGAAGAAAATAAATCATGACTCTATTAAAGCTGGAGAAGAATAAAGTGTAGAAGACAAATAAACGTGCAAAAGAAAAAAGACAACAAATAAAAATTGGTTATAATATGGAAAACAATACAATTCTATCCATAATCACTTTAAACATGAATGGTCTAAGTATACTAATTTAAAGAGTGACTATTGAGGTGAATAAAAAATAATACTGTCTATAAGAAACATACCTTAAACATAAATACAGATAGAATGAAAGTAACAAAATGGAAAAAGATGTTCCATCATTGCCCTAGCAAAAGAAGGCTGGCATAGCTTCCTTAATTTCAGATAAAGAAGCCTTCAGCGCTTAATAAATAGGGACTAATCTTCCAAGAAGAAGTAATAATTCTTAATGTGTATACCCCTAACAACAGAGCATCAAAATATGTGTGAGAAAAATCAACAGAGCTTCAAGTAAAATCCACAATTCCAGCTGGAAACTTTTTAACAACCTCATACAGAAAACTAACAGATCAAGTAGGCAGAAAACCGGCAATGGCACAGTTAACTGCACAGCACAATTAACGAACTGGATCTGGCCCATATTTATAGAACACTTCATCCAACAAAAGCAGAATCCAAGTTCTTCTCAAGCTCACATGAAAATTCACAAAGACAGATCACATTCTGGGACATAAAATACACCATATAGAAGAGAAATCATACAACGTATTCTCTCAAACCATAATATAATTAAACTATAAATCAGCCGAGTTGAACTGGTGGCTCGCGGGCCACACGTGGCCCCCGAAGTAATATTTTGTGGCCCGCGATGCTTTGAAATAAACTGTAACAAGGGAATTGCGTGTGCGGTATTGCCTCCATCTCCCCTAGGCGCTACTTTCTTCATAGCAAGTTTTTTTTTCTATTTTCATTTTATTTCAGAGCACTACTGATTCCACAGACATTTAAGGGAAGTTAAGGAATATTTATAAACAGTTCTATAGTCACAAATTTGATAACGTAGATGAAAAACACAATCTATCAAAATTCCTCACAATGAAAAATAATCTGAATGGGGTTATATTTATTAACAACCTTAGATTAATAATTAATAACTTTCCAAAATGGAAAGCACTAGGCTCAGATGGTTTTAAAAAATGATACTAATTTCCTATAACCTCTCCTAGAAAACAGGAGCAGAGGCAAAACTTCCTACTAAATCAGATGATCCAAGTGCTACCCTACCAAGAGAGGAAACAACATTTAAAAAAAAATACAGACTATTAATAAAGATGTAAAAATCTTCAATAAAGGCAATGTATAGAAATAATCGAACAGCATGTACTCTACAAAGTTATGTAGTATTACTCCCAAAGTGATTACAATTCTACAGCTTAATTTACAGCTAAACAAAATATTCTCAGTTTAATACTATATATACAATTGCTATTTACTGTAGGGGTAAACAAAGATAAGAGGAGAATCAATAAGAGGAGAATCCCACACATGTGAACTCATCAGCTTTCCACACAGACAGAGATATTTAAAGTGATATTGCCCACATAGTTCTTACCCAACTGAAACCCCGTCTTGGGTTTGACGGGTGGAAGTTTATACTGCCACTCAAAAGCATTTGGATGGGATTCCACTGGCTTCGGAAGCCCCTTTAAAAGTTTGCGAATCAGTGTATTATCCCATGGGTTTTCAACAATGAAGTCTTAAAAGAATGGGAACAAAAAAGGAAAAACAAATTCAGTATCCAATAATTTTACTGAAGAAGTTATCGATAAATCAAGTGGACATTCATTAATTAGGCTTTGGAAAGCCTTATCCTTCAAGTTTCATTGGTTAAGTCAAAATTGGTAGTGCTGCACAAATGGCCAATAGCCATTTAGATCCATAAATTTAGAGCAGTGTTCAAGTGTGACAAAAGATATTAGCACCAGAAGCTGTAGTGTGGTGGGGGTGGGAGAGTGTTTTATTCGCCTAATCTCAGTTCTCCTGCTACAAAACCATTTGTTCCGCTCACCTGGAAATGCTACTGCTTTTCTGTAAAATGTAGACAACTATATTAAAATGAAAAGGTCTGGCACATTCTAGATGTTTACACTATAATTTCCTCTTCAAACAGTAGGTATTTTGTTATCTTCTGAAATTAAAAATGGATCCATTTTCTAACTGGGTCTGAACTTATGGTTCCACCCACTGATATTCAAGCCCTGGTTCTCTGAGCTTCCTTCGCAGGTTTCCCCAAGCTACCGCCCTCATTCCACTGCGCAATTAAAATGAAGGATGTGTTCACACTTGAGCACATACACTCTTACCTGAACTGCTGTGCATCTGCTCTGCTGGGAGCCCAGCACCGGTGTCAGGAGGGTCCTCTTCCATGGCAGCATCAGGGTCTGTGAGTTTACAAGCCTCCAGGCTTTGCGCTGCTTCACTGGTAAGCAGACCGTCTGCAGCAGGCTGGATCACACCGAATAAAGGTGCTGAGGGTATGCCTGTGGTTAATGCTTGTTCTGGGCTTTTTTCTTGAATTGGACTGGATGTGTGAAGGGACAGAGAAGAGGTGGGTAATGTCAGCTACAGTCATATAATCTAAGTCTATATGCACACACACAAACACACAAATATAGATACACATGGATACATACATATGAATTTATATCGCAACTTCTGATGTTGCTATTTTCACTTGTCACAAATGATTTATTTTACTACACTGTTTTTTAAAATAAGACTTTTAATTCTGGAATAGTTTTGATTTAAAGAAATGTTGCAAAGATAATAGAGAATTTCCATATATTCCTCAGCATTGCTCATGTACTACAGACTAAACTTTAAACCTAACTGGATTGTCAGAGTCATTTTTCTGCTGTAGGATATACTCAAGATACCATTCACATTCTCTTATTATTTTCTCATATATGATGTTTCTAAGTCTTTTCTTAGTTTCCAAGTCTTGAGGATTGGTGGTCAGGTGTTTTGTAGGATGTCTCTTAATTTGGGGTTTCTAATGTTTTCACAGCACTAAACAGGAGTTATGGGTTTTGGGAAAAATACAGAGATGAAGTGCCCTTGTCCTTTCCGGGTGTAGTACCAATAGAACTCATCACTGATGAGGTGGCTACTTGGTAAAGGTAGTATCTGCCAGGTGTCTGTGTCCCCACGGACTTTAATGACTGCACATAAGTTAATCCATGCTTTTTAGGTGTTAAAAATGTCCTCAGTACTTCATATTGTTCACACACACACACACACACACACACACACACACACACACACACACCAGGGTGTTCGTCTATGTGCCTTGCTTGCTACTAGTAACCTGTGTCCAAATGATAAGGACACATGAATTATGAACACAATTCTTTCTCCTATTGCATGAGTGTGACCTTTGTTTAACTTTCTCTTTTTCCCTGGAAACCTGAAATGCCAGAATGTCAGTTTTATCATATGGTAAAAACTGGGAGAATTGTAAAGACTGAAGAAGCTCTGGTGGTTCTGGTGGTTCCTGTTAAGCAAGCATTGGACTGCTAACCTCAAGGTCACTGCTAACCTTAAGGTCAAACCCACTATTTGAGGTAGAAAGATGGGACTGTCTGTTCCTATAAAGATCTAGAGCTTCAGAAACCCTATGTAGTCATTATGAGTCAGAGTGGACTCAACAAGCAGTGGGTTTCCTGTGCAGTCACAGCTTCAGGTTTTCTTGACTATGATAACTCATGTATGGACCTGTCCCTTATGGAGAACCTGGAAGCTAACTCTTGGAGTGATTCAGATCTATAGAAATAAGGCTTCAAAAAAAGTTAAATAATAACATTCAAAATACAACATGAAAAAGGTTAAGATAAATAAATAAAACCCAACCTGAATAGATTAAAAAAAGAGAAAAGAAATAAGGCTTCTGGATAAACAAGCAGCCATCTAGCCGAGAGGCAACAGGGCCCACATGGAAGAAGCACAAAAGCCTGTGTGATCATGAGTTGTCAATGGGATGGTGGTATCTGAATCAAAAACCCAAAACAAAACAGAACAAAATCATATGGATGTGAATGAGGGGAGGGCAGAGTGGAAACCAAAGAGCATCTGTAGTCAGTTGGCTATCCCCTTTCAGAAGGGCCACAGGGAGCAGACGAGCCAGTCGGAGTGCAGGGTAGCACTGCCAAAACACACAATTTTCCTCCTGTTCTTTAATGCTTCCTACTCCCCCACTATCATGACCCGAATTCTACCTTAAAAATCTGGCTAGATGGGAACATATACACTGGTACAGATAAGAACTCACAACACAGGGCATCCAGGACGGATAAACCCCTCAGGACCAATAATGATAGGAACAATACTAGTAAGGAAAGTTAGAGGGGGGGAAGGAGGGGGCAGTGATGAGGGGGAGCTGACGTTGATGTAGAAACCTCTCCCAGGGGGACAGACAGTGGAGGGGTGGGTCAGGGGTGATAGCGGCTGGTGTAAGACATGAATAAAATAATAATTTATAAATTATTGGGGGTTCATAGGGGAGAGAGGAAAGAAAGTGAGGGGTTGATACTGAGGACTCAAGTAGAGGGAAAGTATTTTGAGGATGATGATGGCAACAGATGTATAAATGTGCTGACACAATGGATGTATATATGGATTATGATGGGAACTGTAAGAGCCCCAAAAAAATGATTTTAAAAAAAGAAGAAATGAGGCTTCTGAACTAGGGAAATCTGGCAGCTGGACTTAACAAAATCATCATTTCCTTGCAACTAAACTGTCACATTGTGGGGTTTGGGGGAAAAGAGAGGAATCCCAAAACAGAAAGACCACATAGTTTCTTGGACAATGTATATCTTAGTGGGAACTGTTTTTTAAATCTTTCTAAATTAGACTTGTGCCAAGTTTGGCTTTTGGAAGTCTGTGAGTCTAAAGGTTTAGTTAAATGTAGAAAGAAGGCAACATGTACTGTGCTTGTTGGGTACAATTTTTAAATCAAAAGGTAAAATTTGTTTTATTTGTACTGATTTTAATGAGCTAGCCATTTATTTATATATATTATTATTTACTTTTTCTTTCCTAAATTTTGCTCCTATCCTTTATTCACCCATCTATTTAGTGAGATCTTAAGTCAGAAAATGCTTTCAGTAAGGAATTTTGATACCAAGTGACAGGCAATACAGGACAGTGGTGAGAGAAACCTAGCCCAAAGCCACAGCCAGTGAGTTGATTTCTAAATGACAGACAGCAAATCTTTATGGGCACAGACAGCCTCAACTTCCTCCCATGGAACAGCGGGGTAGGCTTGAACTGAAAAGTTTCTAAAATAAGAGATACAGGGCTCAAATTCTAGTTCTCACATTTAGCAGCTTGTCTGACTTCAGGTTAATGACTTAGCCTTTCTGACACATGAATCCTTCATCCATAAAGGGGGGGCGGGGAAGAATAGTTACAACTGCTAAGGTTACTGTACGCCTGAATTAAAGGACACAGTATATGAACAGCACAAGCACCTAGCATATAAACAGTAGAAAAAAAAGAAGAAAACAAAAGGGCAGTAGTTACTTTTTCTAATCTACTACATTTACCAGTCTAGTCAAATGTGGTGGGATTATACTTCGGCAAAGCATTAATTTATGGCAAGTCTGCATTTTGCACCAGCATTTAAGAAGCTTAACCATTTCTGCCTGTCATCTCCTCTTCAGTTTCCTAAATTTTAATTAGAACAAAGAAGCGATTAGGTGCTTCCTCAGTTCAGCAACAATCAGGCTACTAAAGAGGGTGTGAATCAGCACCCCGAATGAGTAGAAATTGGTCACAAGATAATGCTCTCCCAGAATTTCTCTAAGATCCAAGCTTTTCTCTAATCACCCTAGTATACCACCTGTCTAGAGCCATCACTGCGTTTGTATGTACAGAAAATACTCCCTAGTTTTCAATAAAAAAACAAACAAATATAAACTTTTATTCATCTTTAAGGACTTTAAGAATTAGGTATTCTACACAATTTTAAAAATTACACTAAACTGGAAATGGATAAAATAACAGAATTATACACACACACATAATACCTGAACTTTTTAGTTTTTGAGGGGTCCGCGTTTTCTTCACAATAGTCTAAAGTCACATGCTTGTACAGGTTTGATACCAGATTCTCTGAAATAGAGAAAAATTTTAGACAAATACATTAGAAATACACACAATTTCATACGGCTATGAAATTTAGGATTTTTTTATAAACTGACTTTTATTAAGACTTCCATTTTGTGAACTTATGGTAAAAGATGCGATTGCTACTATTCTCTGGTGCTATCAAGTGGCTCCAATTCATAGCAACCCAATGTAGACAGAATGAAACACTGCCTGGTCCAGCACCATCCTCCACTGTTGCTATGTTTGAGCCTGTTGTTGTATCCTCATGTTAATCTTTCTCATTGAGCGTCACCTTTTGTACTGATCCTCTGCTTTACCAGTCATGATAGCCTGTCCATGACATCCTCTCCTGATTAGATGTCCAGAGTACATGAAATAAATTCTCAGCATCACTGAGTCATAAGGTTGCTTGCTGTGGGTCAGAACCAGTTCGGTGGCACCTAAGAACAGTCTGGCTATACTGTTTCCAATCCCATGAAAGACCTTAGCCTTTGGTCCAGTCCTCTTCACTTTCAGCAGGCAAGGCTGCATCTCTTGCTTATCACGGCTTGTCAATGAGTCCGCTTCCAATCCTGATGTCAAAGTCATCTCATGTAGTCCAGCTCAGCTTCTCAGATTATTTATTCAGCATCCAGATTAAATACGAATGGTGAAAAGAAACAACTGGGGCACACTTTTCCCAACTTTAAACCAGGGAGTATCCCTTTGTTGTGTCTGTACAACTGCCTGTTGGTCTATGTGTAGGTTCTTTGGTGAGCATGAGTGAGCTGAAATTTCCATTTTCACTTTATTTATTCAAGGGTTACAATCCACAGCTGAATATCCTTGCATACTCATTTCAACATAGGGAAACATCTTTGGGGGATTTTCTCCATCTGGTATCAGTACTGATATTCTTTTTACCATGTCCACTCCCAAATCTGGCTAGAATTTCTGGTTTCCTGACTATGTTGCTGTAAATATTTTAAACTTCTCCTCAGCAATATTTTACTTGCATGTGACATTAATGATATTGTTTGATGATTTCTGCTTTCCATCAGATCACGCTTCTTGGGAATGGGTACATACATGGATCTTTTCTAGTTGATTGGCCAACAAACTTTCTTGATACAGGCAAACACTTGCTGGATTGTATCTAATTACTGAAGCATCTCAAATGGTCTTCCCCATCAACTCCTGGACCTTGTTTTTGCCAATCCCTTCCAGAGCAACTTGGACTTCTTCCTTCAGCAACACTGGGTTTTGGTCTTATGCTACCTTCTGAAATGGATGACTATCGATCAATTCTGTTTGGTAAAGTGACTTTGCGTATTCCTTCCATCTTCTTTTGATGTTGGTTGTGCCATTCAACGTTTTGCTTGTAGAATCCTTCAATATTGCAACTTGAGCCTTGAATTTCTTCTTCATTTCAGCTTGAGAAAGTCTGAATGTGTTAGTCCATTTTTGGTTTTCTAACCCCAGGTCTCTGTACATATTTCAATATATACATTATTTTGCTTTCTTGAGCTACACATACATTCTTGGTTGAACGGTTTTAGTTCTTTTCTTCTGTTAACTTTAGATGCTTTACTTTCAAGAGTCTCTTATTGCATCCACTTTATTCTTTCCTCTTTCCTTTTATGTTTTTTTTTAGTTTATTCATGTATGTTGTTTGATGTCATCTACTAATTCATCTGGTCTTTAGTATTTGCTGCTCAATGTGCCAAACCAATTCCTAAGAGGTAGTCTCTAAATCCTGAGGGAATATCCTCAAGGCTATACTTCGGCTCTCATCGACTTGCTTTAATTTTCTTCAGCTTTAACTTGAATATGAACAATTGACGGCTTATTCCCATCTGACCCCTGGCTCTGTTCTGACTGGTGCTATTGAGATTCTTCATCATCGCATACACAGAAACAGTTGTTTTGATCCCTTATGTATTCCATCTGGCCAAGTCCAGGTGTTTATTATTGTCTATGTTGTTGAAAAAAGGAATAGCTGATGAGTAAGTTGTTGCTCTTCCAAAATTCTATCATCTGTCTCCAGCATTATTTCTATGGACAAAGCCATTTTTCCACCATTACTACTACTTCTTCACTTTTTTCATATTTTGATGACCAATTACATTTTGACGATCAATGCACTCTGTTCACATATTTGATAAATACAAAAGTTGGTAAAATATTCCGTTTCTTCTTCATCTGTGGTATTAAAGGTTAGCATGTAAATTTTGAGTTATAGTTATATTAATTGGCTTTCCTTGTTGGTGCATGGATATTATTCTGTCACTGGTATCACTGTACTTCAAAAGAGATTTTGAAGAAAAAAGAGAGAGAAAAATCTTTCCCCCAATGAATGTGGTGCTATTTAGTTGTTTTTTAAAAATCACTTTATAGGGGCTTGTAAAGCTCTTATGACAATCCAAACATTCATCCATGGTGTCAAGCACATTAGCACATATGTTGCCATCATTACTTTCAAAACATTTTCTTTTTACTTGAGCCCTTGGTATCAACTCATTTTTCGCCCCCTCATGAACCATCGATAAATTATAAATTATATTTTTCATATCTTATACTGACTGATGTCTCTCCCTTCACCCACTTTTCTGTTGTCTGTCACTCAGGAAGGGAGTTATATGTAGATCATTGTGATCGGTTACCCCTTTCTCCCAGAACCTTTCCCCTAACCTCCTGGTATGACTACACTCATTATTGATCTTGAGGGGTTTATCTGTACTGGGTCCCCTGTGTTTCCAGCTCTGATCTCTACCAGTGTACATGCTCCTTCCTGTCAAGCCAGATTTGTAAGGTAGAATTGGGATCACGATAGTGGGTGGGGGGTGGGGGGAGGAAGCATTGAAGAACTAGAGGAAAGTTATATGTTTCATTGGTGCTATACTGAACCCTGACTGGCTCGTCTCTTCCTTGTGACCCTTCTGTAAGGGATGTCCAGTTGTCTACAGATGGCTTTGGGTCTCTACTCCACATGCTCCCTCATTCACATTGATAAAAAATTTTTGTTCTGGGTCTATGATGCCTGATACCTGATCCCATCAACACCTGACGATCACACAAGCTGGTGTGCTTCTTCCATGTGGACTTTGTTGCCTCTCAGCTAAATGGCCACTTGTTTATCTTTAAGTCTTTAAGACCCCAGGCGCTATATCTTTTGATAGCCGGGCACCATCAGCTTTCTTCACCACATTTGCTTACGCACCCATTTTGTCTTCAGTGATCTTGTCGGGAATGTGAGCATCACAGAATGCCGGGTTATTAGAACAAAGGGTTCTTGTGTTGAGGGAGGACTTGAGTAGAGGCCCAATGTGCGTCTGCTACTTTAACACTTAACATATAAATATATGTACATAGATCTATTTCCCTATCATTATAAATAAGTATATTTACATATGCATATAGCCTGTATTTAGACCTCTATAAAATGCCCTTTGCCTCCTAGTTCTTTCCTCTGTTTCCTTTGACTTTCTTTTTGTCCCACAGTTATGATTGCCTTCGTTCGGGTTTTAGTAATTCCTCTTGGGTACATTGCCCTTGATCACGTCCTACCAGGAATCCTACATCCTCCTCACCATCAATTTTAAATCAGAGGTGTTCCCTTGTCCCTGGGTTTGTTAACACTTGAATATGGTGCTGTTCTGTCTTACGTTCTTATTTCTGGCTTCTCTGGACTGAATTATGCTTCCAAATGTGCTGCCAAGCCTACCCTCTATGCCCGTGGCTCTAAATTCACTGAGGAATGAGTGAGCAGAGAAGACAGGCATCTAGACACAAAGACCTCCTAGGAATCAAAAGCTAAAGAAACAGGTCTTTCTAGAGTTGACAGAGAGGGAAAGCTTTGCCCTGCAGCTATTGCTCTGAATTTAGACTTCTAAACTCCTGAACTGTGAAAAGAATTACTTTGTTAAGCCCACTCATTTCTGATGTCTGTTTCACAGCACTAGATAACTTTGATACCAGCATAATAGACCATATAATTATCTAATTCAAAACATTCATTTCAATTTACAAATCTTCAAGCACTTCACTTCATTTTTGACATTCTGCAATTTTCCTTGGTTCCTGTTTTGTACATTACATATTGCAATAACAAATGCATGTCTGAGGTTGATTCTTCCCAGGTTGAGTCCTATGACATTTATCACATGAAACCTCTCCCCCATCCTCCTCATTAAAGCTGACTTTACTTTGAGGTGTCAACTCTTTCTGGTCAGATTTTGAGTGCCTTCCAACTCGAGGGGTTCATTTTACAGCACTATATCACAAACGAGGTTCCAGTGTGATCCAAGAGGGTTTCACGAGCTAATTTTGTTTCAGAAGCAGGGAGTCAAGTTCTTTTTTCAGGTGTGGTCTGGTAGCTCCGCTGAAATCTGTCTACCCTGGGGACCACGCAGGCACCTGAGATACCCATGGCAGCGTCTCCGACGTCACAGCATCCTAAGTCACCACAGCAGGCGCCAATGAAAGGTAAGTGGGAGACATTTTGCTATTTTTTAAAATAGGGAGAAAATTACTTCAAAATTCTATTATCAGTATGTATTAGCTTTTAAAAATGATATCTATAATCTATAACACTACTTCAGGAAAGAAGGTCCAGAGTATCAATAGACAGGGCAGAAATGTAGAATAAACTACCATGATGCTAACACTTGATTAAATTTTACTAGATATTGCTTCAGTGAATAAGTGCTAATTCTTTTTAGTCCTAGAACATTACCTTCTGTTTGTAGAACCAAAATGACCCATACTCTACACAAACAGCTAACATTTGACTTTTTAAAAGACTTTTGATTATTAAGCTAGTTTTCCCTAGTGGAAAAAGTCTTTTTTAAAAACTTCAAGTGGGAACTTGTGATGGTATTTGACAATGGTTCAAGCTTCAACTGAACTCTCCTTTAAAATTCTAAAAGAAATACAACAGGGAATTTTTCTAAGAAGAAATTCTTACTCCTCCATCAAAATTTTTCAGGTTTACAATGTTTTTTACTTCACATTAGAATATGTTTCTACTTGAAACACAGGGAATCCAGGGTGGATGATACCTTCAGGGCCAGTGGGGTGAGTGGCGATACTGGGAGGGTAGAGGGAGAGTGGGCTGGAAAGAGGGAACCAATTACACGGATCTACATGTGACCTCCTCCCTGGGGGACGGACAACAGAAAAGTGGGTGAAGGGAGACATCAGACCAGGCAAGATATGACAAAATAATAACTTATAAATTATCAAGGGCTCATGAGGGAAAGGGGAGTGGGGAGGGAGGGGAAAAAATGAGGGAGGGGAAAAAATGAGGACCTGATACCAGGGGCTTAAGTGGAGAGCAAATGTTTTGAGATTGATGAGGGCAATGAATGTACAAATGTGCTTTACACAATTGATGTATGTATGGATTGTGATAAGAGTTGCATGAGTCCCTAATACAAATGTCTTTTTTTAAAAAGTATATGTTTCTACCCATGGAAATGTAATTGTAGGACAGATCTTTCATTTTTGCTTAGGTAATACCTGCTTAAAAGAAAAAATGTTAGTAGTAATAGTTTGGCTAGTATATCGGCCACCTATAGTGACCCTATAGGACATTATAGGATTAATCCATAGTGTGTTTTAGGCTGTAAATATTTACAAAACGCAGACTGTCTCATCTTCCCCCAAGAAGTGAATGGATTTGAACCACTGATTTCCTGTTAGTAGCCCAACAGCTTGTATATTAGGCCTCATGTAAATGGTAAGTAGATTATTATATATATTTATAGGCTAGTACTAAATATCTAAGAAGTATGTATACTCAACAAAAAATGTCATATTTAGGGTTCAATTCAACTACATAAAGCTCTTTCATAAATGGTGTCGCACCGGGGTGGGATAGAAATAAGAACCATTTCAAGAGCTTCATTATTCTTTAGACGGTATATGACCAAAACAATAGAAAGTAACAGGAAAACATGATTTTCTGAGTATGGTGTTTAGTTGGCAATACTACATCTCTAAAACACATTTTATCGGGACATAATAAAGAATCTAAAATTGGCTCCTTACAGTTAGTAATGAGAAGATACAGCTTCCCATCACTTGTAGTGGTCCAACAGCCTGTCGTGCTGTTGAGTTGGTTCTCACGCACAGCGACTCAAATGCACGGCGGAGGGGAGCACCGCCGGCCCTGCGCCGGCCTCACCACTCTTAGGCTCGAGCGCTTTGTGACAGCCACTGTCAGCCCTTCTCGCGGAGTCTTCCCCTTTCTTGCCGCCCGCCACTTTACTGCGCATGGTGTCCTGCTCCAGGGGCTGATCTCTCTTGGTGTCTACAGTATGTGAGAGGACGTCTCACCATACTTGCCTCAAAGGAGAGGTCTGCCTGTATGTCTTCTAAGATAGGGTTGTTTGTTCTTTTGGTACTCCGTGGCACTGTGAATATGCTTCCCCAACACCATAGTTCAAAAGAACCTATTTTCCTATTGTTTAATCTTATTCAATATGTCCAACTTTCTCACATGCATATGAGACAATCAAAAATACCATTGCCTGGGTCAGGCATACCTTGGTCCTCACAGTAACATCCTTGCTTTTTAACACTTTGAAGAGGTCTTGTCCAGCAGATTCACCTAATGCAATGTGTCCTTTGATCTCTTGACTGTTGATTCTATGAGCATTGATCATGGATCCAAGCAAGATAAAATTCTTGACAAGTCAATCTTTGCTCCATAAAATAAACATATATTATATAATTGGGAGAGAGATGTTGGTAGTTTAGTAGACTGTTTCTTGTGCCCTGTATCAAAGACCTAGTTTGATTCCCAGCTAACATACCTCACACCTAGGCATTGCCTGTCTGTGAAGCTTCCAGAGTAAGAAGGACTAAGAAAGGCCCAGTCATCTACTTCTGAAGATCAGCCAGTGGAAATTTAGGGATCAGAACAATAAGATAAGCAACCCATCTTGGGGATGGAGAAAGACTAGGCAGTGATTCATCGTGTCTTTGTGGCCTCCCAAGATCAATGCCCAACTTGATGGCAGTTAACAGCAACATATTAAGTGGGTTGGACTTTGTAAAAGTTGCCTTTACACGAGGTACCAAAGGGACCAGGTATAAGGCATCATGCAAAAAAAAATGTATATATATGTATGTATGTGTGTGTGTATATATATATATATATATATATATATACCATATTGAATGAAGGGAGAAGTGCAGAGTGGAGACCCAAGGCCCAAGTGTTGGCCATTGGAGATCCCCTCATAGAGGGGTTTAGGAGAGGAGATGGGTCAGTCAGGGTGTGATGTAGTACCGATGAAGAACACAGCTTTCCCCCAGATCCTGGATATACCCTCCCCCCAACTACCATGATCCGAACTCTACCTTGCAGGACTGGATAGAGCAGAGGTTGTACACTGGTGCATATGGGAGCTGGAGGCACAGGGAATCCAGGGTGGACGATACCTTCAGGACCAGGGGTATGAGGGGCGGGGCTGGGAGAGTGGAGGGTGAGTGGGTTGGAAAGGGGGAACTGATCACAAGGATCCACATGTGACCTCCTCCCTGGGATATGGATGGCAGAGAAGGGGGAGAAGGGAGACTCCGGATAGGGCAAGATATGACAAAATAACAATGTATAAACTACCAAGGGCACAGGAGGGAGGGGGGAGCGGGGAGGGAGGGGTAAAAAAAAAGGACCTGATGCAAAGGGCTTAAGTGGAGAGCAAATGCTTTGAGAATGATTGGGGCAGGGAATGTGCAGATGTGCTTTATACAATTGATGTATGTATATGTATGGATTGTGATAAGAGTTGTATGAGCCCCTAATAAAATGTAAAAAAAGAAAAGAAAAAAAAAGTTGCCCTTAAATTCTGATAGGTTTTTCTCTTATTGTACACTTAGTGTAAATGGCATGTCACAAGAAAAAAATCACACAAGTAATAAAATAAATGAATATTATGCTTTCCAAATCTCTTAGTTAGAATTTCTATAATATAGAATCAGAATTGGCAGAAAATGGACATTTAAATAGTGTCACACGCACCTTTATCTTCTACTGCGTTCACAGAATCTGCGGGGACTTTGTGGAATGGGGTAGATGCAAGCTGAGCAGCAGATGTAAAGTCTCCTGTGCTCTTAGGAATGGGTGCCAGGGTCTTGTTGCAGCGGATTCCCCATACTGTTGAATCATCTAAGAACTCTTCAGCCTGTGGCACTTCCTGAAAGAGAGGATGAAAAGCACCGAGGCTCCTTTTATGGGGTCCAAGCAACGTGATACAGTAATATTTCTCAAGAGATTACAAACACTAATGAAAAACAAAACAGATGCTGAGCCCTGGTTAGTACACAGCCAAGACTTCACTGTTCTGTGCTTTTGCCCAGAACTATACTCCACTGTTAACAGACTCCAAAGGAATCACATCTCTCATGGAAGTATTGAGTGTTTGCTTGTTAAATGTTTGAATTTGTGGAAAAGTTACAAAGATTGCATAGAGTTCCCTTTTTCATTCTTCCTCTATTAATAACATTTTATCATATACATCTGTAAAAGCTAAGGCATCAATGCACACGCTCCTACTAACTGCATACTTGATTTGGGTTTTACCAGTTTCCCTCTAGAATGTCCTAGTTCTGTTCCAGGAAGTCAAGTCAAGATACCCAGTTGCACTTTAGTCATACTTCCCCGTCTCCTCTACCCTGTGACAGCTTATCAGTCTCCTTTGTGCTTTTTGGAAAAAGTACGGGTCAAGAATTTTGTAGATTGTCTTGCTAGCTTGGATTTGTTTAATGTTGTTGCACTAGTCGCTTGCTTTTCGTGGAAGACAACTAGAAGAAAAGCGCCTCTCTCCCATTGGGGGATACAAGACAGCAACTCAATTTATTAGTGGTAAAATGAAGCAATCACTTGGTGAAGGAAGTTTCTTCTTCTTCTGTACTATCAAGTCACCATTTTTTTCTTTTTTATCATCTTTTTATTAGAACCAAATCACTAAATTCAGTTTACACTTAAGGAGAAGGAAATGGGGGTGGGGGGCATTAAAATAAAACAAAAATAAATATATAAATAAATATATAAATAAATAAATAAAGGGAGAAGGAAATGTATGACCCATCTGCTAGAGAGAACATCCAAGAATTTGTGGATGTATTAAAGCCACTTCCGTAATTATTTTATATCTGTATGAATGTAGTTTTATTTCTTAGGTGTCAACCACTTATCACTTTATTTTTTGCTCACATTGTTCCAGCTTCAGGCACTAGTTTGTTTAAATTGGCCGCTCTGTACTTTTGACATGTCCCTATCTTTATAAAATCTTATTTTTAAGTTAAAAAATTATATTTTTCTTGCCCTAGTGCTAGAATGAGCTATTTCTCCTTGAGTGCAGAGGTAAAATTTTAGAATCTGTGCATAAAGACAGAAAATTCAGTCTCCTTTTTGACAAACTATTTTGTGTCCATAAAATTCCACACCTTTTAAAATATACACTGCATTGTCTTCATATATTCCAGGGTATCTTTGCCAAAGTGGGAGGAAAAATAGGTTGGTTATTTCCTTACATGGATATAAATAAAGCAATGGCTTGTATTAGGGTCAAGAAAATGTGTTTTGTTTTTGCTTTTTTACCCCGGTCAAAGAGCATATAATTGGCTTTGCTTGGTAAACTGAACCTGAGAAATACTGCCACTTCATTTGATATCTAGTCTGTTAACTGGAATAGTTTGAAGAAAATAGTCCAACAGTTGATTAAAATGGGTAGAGGATTGGGTAATAGCCTATTCAAAAGAATCCGCTGTGGAATTCAAAGGCAATGTTCAATATCCTACTTTGGTAAGTAGCCAATGGGGCCTTAAAAACACTTGAGCAGCAATCTACAGTTCAACTACTGGTCTTACTCTCTCTGTCAAGAGGAAAAGAGAATCATGAAAATGCAGAGATATGGAAACTATTAGTCCACAGGATTTAAGAAATCATGCAAATATCACTTTCCAGAACCTTGAGGACAGTCGACGATACGGTGGTGCTCGGCTCCCAACTGCTCTACAGAGCATCCCGTCAGAAAGGCTTAAGTAGAGCTTGAAAATGTGGAAAACAGCACACAAACCAAGAAAGGGACCGTGCTTATTGACTGAACAGAGAGAGGTAAATTTAAGCCCCTCTGTCATCCTTTAGGTCTGGAACGGAACTTATTCCCATGTTGGAATATTTAGCCGTTTCAGATCTTTAGGGCAGCATTTACTCAAGAACAAAGCACACAGTATTAGGAAAAAAGGAGGAATGAAACCCACAAAGGAAGTGGGATAAGTGGTGTTACATTATGGAGATTACAATCAGTGACATGAAATAAAATATGTATGAATTATTAAAAAACTGAAGATGTGCTCCATGAACATTTACCAAATTCACAATAGAAAAGTGAAACAAAACCAACAAAAAACCCACTGCGAAATTAAAAACACAAACTAGAGTTTAGCATATTTCTGCAGCAAGAATGACTACAGTACCAACTCTGTGTACCACAACAGCCAGAGTTGCTGAATGGAGAGACAAGTACACAATGGGTAACATTCAAGGCTAGGAGAGAACGGAACACGGCTGTATGTATCGACTACTATAATAAAACAGAGAAAACACGCAAAGCTTGTTTGCTGATGCACATTGATGATACTAACCAGACCCAATTCACTGCCACAGAGTTGATTCCGATTCCTACTGACCCTACAGGACAGGGGAGAAGCGCCCTGTGAGTTTCTGAGACCTAGAAACCTAGATGGGAGTAGAAAGCCCCATCCTGCTCCTGCAGCGGGGCTGGTGGTTTCCAACGGCTGACCTCGTAGGTAGCAGCCAACATATAACCACTGTGCCACCAGGGCTCCTCCAATTTAATTCAGATATTTTCTTCTCATTATCATATTCCATAAGATACATATTCATTACATAAGATTGTCTTGAGTACTTTTCAGCATGGGTTTATATATACTGTTTTATTCGAGGGTCACAATCATGAGGTAATATGAAGAGGAACGGTTGTAAGATTTATTGCATAAACCGATGTTTTTCAAAGTGGGAGATATGGCTCCCACCAAGGGGTGCTGGAATGATCCAGGGTCGTGGCAAAAGCAGATAGCTACACTTTATCCTGGATTATGGATGATAGGACAAATATATATATATATATATCCATACATACATATGTAAAATGGATGATAGGACAACTATATGTGTGTGTGTAGGTGTGTGTATGTATGTGTATAAACATGAAAAAGGGGCAGTAGGCCAAATATGTCTATGGACAAAGAGATTTACTTACATTTGGTTTTGTAGAACGGCTGCTCACAGAGCGCTCTCCAAAGGTCCTAGCTCCAGTGGGTTTATTTTTAGGCTGTGGTAATCTAGGGAGAGTTTTGTAAAAGTATAAACAATAAAGTGTGCTAACTTAAATGAGAGTAACAGACAAATTATTTAAGGAGTGGTATCCCTTACATATACAGCAGTTCTAGTCATGGCATGGATACCGTATATTTTTTAATTCACAGGTCTAGCTATGGAATCCCTCCTTGAGAGTTGGCCATGCCCTTCACAATGCCATCTGTCTCTTGCTATGCCTGCACCTGCCAACAGGGAAAATTCCAGAACTATCACACTCTTCCTCTAGCGATGACTCTAAAGCAATGCCGCTCAGCTTTCTGACACATTCTCTCTGCAGCCTTTCCCATAGAAGCCACTTCTCCTTCTCTACATTATTAATCCTTCAATACAAAGTACTACCATACAATCTAGAGCACGTCTGGATCCCTGTACTGGTGAATTCACTCACATTTAAGACAATTTCAAATCTGTAATAAACTTCTTATTTCTTTTATAGCTTACTATCATACAGTTTTTCTTTCGGGTCTGTCTTCTCTCCAGAATTTATAAGATCTGGAGAAAACTGTTGCAAAAACCACCCCGTCATGTGATCAGAAGGCCCATCCAATGCCAGACATGGTACTAACAAGACAGCATTTTGTCATCACCGCCTTACCACCTTGTCTCCCTAAGGGACCTCATCAGCTTCTCTCTGTTACTCTGAAAATATATCAATCACTGTCATTGAGGTGATTTCAACTTATAGTGACCCTTCAGGACAGACTAGAAGTCCTCCTGTGGACTATAAATTGTTACTCAAGTAGAAAGCCTCATCTCTCTCTCCGTCACAGCAGCTGGTAGCTGAGAACTGCTAGCCTTGCAGGTAGTTAGCAGCCCAACATGCCATCCACTATGCCGCCAGGGCTCTTAAGACATATATATCATCTCCAAATTAATTAGGTGCGTGCTTACCCATAATTTTCTTTGTTTCCATCTTCAAATACAGGAAAAGCAGGAGTCAAAGAAGAAATAATTTTATTGACTCCCCAAATCCCAGATGACTGTGCATTTTCTGAAATATAACAACATTTACCATATTAGAAAAGATTAAGTATAAATTTTATGTTAAACTTCAACTCTAAGCTCTAAACAAATATGAACTTGTCTATGGCTCTCCAACACTCTGCACCACCATCACACTGTGAGAAAGGCTCGTGTCATAACCTGAGTACTAAAACCAGTTGGGCGTTGCTACCCACGGGATTCTGTCCTTCTTAGCATTTACTTATTTAAAAACGAAACAAAACATACCTCATAGAAGACTGTCTAGTCCTGCTGTATTTGTATTTCACACATTCCCCCTGTCGTCATGTGGCAAGTTAATCAAGGGCAAGGCCACATCTTGTACACTAAAGGCAAACCCACGGCTGTGAAGTCAGTTCTGACTCACAGTGATGCTAACGGACCAAGGAGAACTGCCTCGTAGGTTCCCGAGGCTGTACATCTGTACAGAAGCAGGTTGCTCACAATGTTTATGGACGCAAACTGCCATACTGTCCTCCCAGAGCAGATGATGGTTCCAACTTCTGGCCTGCTAATCACTGGTCGCCCATGAAACAGCTGTGCAACCAGGGTTCCTGGACCTTGTGTAATCGCTGATAGTTCCCGTGGCAACCCCCCCGCAAGGCTATGCACTTAGTGAAATGGAAATGCATTTATTACTTTGAAACTGGGCTTCAAATGCATCTTCATTTTGATCTAGAGCTGACCAATTATCCTTGTCGTCAGAAATATCAGGAAGCGTGGGGGCCTGAAACATATCCATGATGAACCCTGAGAAGAACAGGAAGAATAAGAGTGACCATGGTTGACGAGAGGCTTTCAGCGCTTGCTGTAGGATGCCGCACATCTCAACCAATGCTCGCTCTACCTAATGCTTCTTTTGTGTGAACAGTGGGCGACGGCTGCACTTTGGATGGTGTTGCCTGAACCATTCCCAAGGGTGTGTTTGGAGTTGTATGAAAAGAGTTTGTGCTGCCAAACTTCGGTACTTCACCTGCTGTGAAAAGAATCGAGACAAAATATATTAGCAGAGAAACAAAAATTATTTAGAAGTCTCACACTGTAAGTAACTAATTCCACCAAGTGCAAGATTTTATTGTCCATAGTGCTCACGAAGGACCTTCCATTATTACTGCACTTGCATCGCTCTCATCTTTGTGTTTATAACAGCCTGAAGAGGCAGGTAAGGCCAGAATTATCCTTTTAGAGAAAAGGAAATGAAGGTTCAACAAAATTAGCAGCCTTGTCATAAACACCCTTATTTATCTGCACAGTTTTTCAAGTAATGCAAGTTACTAGTCGCAATGCAAATATTAGGCGTGGCTTCCCATCCCGCCCAGCAGAAGTTTAGGCAATGAGGCACAAGACTAGCCCCAGTTCCCTCAGCCTCCTCTTCATCCTTCTTCCCGGCTCGCTCCAACCGCCCACCTCAGCCTTCTGTACTTGCTGGTTCCCTGCTTGAGGCATTTTCCAAGGGAGCTGCAAGGGAGCTTCCTCCATTTGCATCTTTACCCAATTAGCGAGGCCTTTCCTGAAGACCTTCTCTAAAATGTCAAGCCTCCCTTGCCCCACCCCAGCACTTTCCTTCCCTTCCACATGGCCCTTGTTCCCGACGACATCCCTCTTAGTGAGAACACTACCCCAAACTCCAGTGACAGCTCAGTGTCTTGGCTAGCAGGATCTCTAGTTGTTTGTCTTAAATGAACTGTTCATGGAATGTACAGTACAGTTACACAGGGAAGAAGTATCCATTCTGTTTGTCATATAATTTAACCTGCAGACAAATGTTTCTAATAGGGTAGTATCCAAAGGAAGTTTTGTTTAGAAATTTAATAGGAAGTTTCAAAAATAGTATATAATTCTAAACAAATACACGGTGACTAATAAGTGGATCTCTACCTTTTTCTCCTACACTGCAAGTAGGGGAAAGCTAACACCTAGGTTCATTAAGGTCTGAAGCCTCAAAGAACCAGTCATGAGACTGACTTCTGAACAACCTGGAGAAGTCGGGCAAAGTGTGAGAAACAAATGTATTGGGATGAAGTAGTACCTTCTTTCATTTCTGCTCCACTCTGAGGCTTGAATTCATGAGTACGTTTACTCACAGATCTTGGAAGAGAAGATTGAGACACACTACAGAAGAAAAATGCTTGGAATTAGAATTGAATTACAAATCTACTCTTAAATAGCCGATGGAATTGCTAATGAATATAATTTATCAAAATATGTGAGTCGCTTAATACAACTGATGCATGGATTCTTTTAAGTGCTGTAAGAGCCCCCCCCCCAAATGATTTATATAAAAAACAAAATCCATTTCTATTCAGTTGATTTGGACTTAAAGTAACCCTATAGGATGGAGAACAGCCCCTCTGAATTTCCAAGATGGCACATCTTTATGGAAGCAGAAAGCCTCATCTTCTTCCCATCAATCTATTGGTGGGTTCAAACAACTGACCTTGCAGTTAGCAGTCCAATGCATAACCTAGTATGCCATCAGAGAACCTTAAATTTCTTAAAGAAAACGTAATGCTTATAAAAGCCATGTGCTCGGTACTTAAATGGCACAGTGACTCTGCATTCTCATGTCATCATAATCATTTCTAACTATGAACTAGGGCAGAAGAATGGCTTCCCTAATCCAGTTATCCTATTTATAGCCACAAGCTTCAGGGTTCAGGGAATCCAATGCAGGGTCATAATATGAGGAAGGCTTGTTGTGCTTAGTAATACAGGATAGTCCAGTGATAAGCCAGTACACAATGTATTTTTATCCAGACTTAAAAACCATAGTTTTAAAAGAAAATCATCATATACAATACATTTATCAAAGTTTATTTTAAGTACATTGCATTTTGTCTTACTACTGGACATTGTTAGAATTTTCTAAAAATCTTGTTAAGATATAAAGTTAAAATAGGACATGGTATGTACTTTCCCCTTCAAATTTTACACAACCCTATAGAAACATTAGTTAAATAAGCCAGAGTGACAAGATAAAAATTTCCACAGCAACAACCAAAGAAAAAGGGATGTGACTTGATTGTCAAAGTACAGAAAAAGACTTTGAAACTGGTGGAAATCTCCTGAGCAGTGTAGGTGTAGATTTGGCAGACTGTTAATCCCACGGCTAGTTGTCATGGCGGTTAATCCCAAACTATCCCCCCAGGAGAGACAGAAGGAGTCACATGAGATCACAGGTCAAGGAACTGTATTGTCAGCAGCAATCACTCAAAGTTATTTGGTCAAAGTAACTAAGTACATGCAATTTTCAGGCAAATAGTTATTTATTCTTCAGTAACACAAAGATATCTGACTTTTAGGTACTGAAAATTTTAAGTTCAAGAGAAAAACACGAGTGAAGTAAAACAAATATTTTTAAAAATATGGCATATATAAGTCTAAAAGATTTGGGGCCAATGTTTTGGTAACTAGGTTTTTTCAAAAACATCCTCATCTATGTTATTTTAAGAAACAGGGCTCATTCTTCGTTGACATACTGCTCTGGATACGAGAGATCAAGAAGAGAAGCTGGCAGAAGCCAACCACATGGCTATCATCACCAAGACCACCTTCAACTTACCCAGCATCTTTTTGAGTTACTACCAATCCAGAGTCTGTCATTGGCTGGGCTGCCAAAGGCACAGGATGAGCTACCAGCTGACTGATGGCTGGGGACATGAAAGCAGGAGTAACTGCAGCATTTGTCATGGGTGGTATGGCAGAAGGTGGTTCGCTGGGTTTTTCTTTCGTGTGACTTGAGGTCTGTGGATGTATAACTGGAAGAGGTGATTGTCTTGGTTCCTCCTGGGATCCTATGTCTGGCCCCTGGCATATTATATTAACCTTTCATGTTAAGCAAACAGACAAAAACAAAATGATTAAGTCCAGAATATTACTAACTGGTATGGCAGCTTGTCAAAGAGTTCCATTTGTTACAGCACATCCCTTTCAGCTGGAAGCATTCCTTAGGCTCACAAGTACTCTGAAAGGAACCGTCAAGAGAAAAAGACCTCTCTAAAGGACAGCTGGTTTTGTAGCTTCTAAAGGACAGAGACCACTGGCAGGTCACATTTTTTAACCACTGAATCAGTCTTTATGCTTTTATCATATTTAAGGATTGTGTTATTTCTCTTTACTTAACTTTGGGAAAGATCAACAAAAGCAATGTTATCAAGTGATCACAATGGTCTTTCTCCCATTAAAATCTCAACAGTGGTTACTTCCTCTTGAATGAACAGGCAACATGAATATAACCTACACGAGTAATTGCTGGAAGGGAGCCCAGGTGGTACAGCGGTCGCAGGTGGGACTGCGGTCTTCATGGTCGACAGTTCAATCAGCACCACGGGGCTTTCTACTCGTGTAAGCAGTTACAGACTTGGAGTCAGCACTGACTCGATGGGAGTGAGTTTGGGTTTGGGTAGTAATAATTGGAGCCTTGGTGTCGTAGTGGTCATGAGTTGGGCTGCTAACCACAAGGTCTGCAAGGTCAGCAGTTTGAAAACACCAGTCACTCCAAGGGAGAAAGATGGAGCTTTCTGCTCTTCTTAAGAGCTATGCTCTCAGAAACTCACAAGATCATCGACTCGATGGCAGGGAGGGTTTTTGGTTGTTTGTTTGGTTTTTTGGAGTAATCACTACAAAAGCATAGGTCACTTGGGAAGGAAAATAATTAGCTCTCGGTATTAAATATTTGGTTTGTCTGCTACATGCTTTTAGTCAATTCAATACTCCAGTGCTATAAAGGAAAAAGGCAGAATGGTTTATAGCCTCATAAGTATTCTTGCACATTATTAAGGAAAATACTAGACCTCCAAGGTAACAGAAGCTATTTCAAAGAACCGACAGAAGAAAAAAAGGTCATGAAAACACTTGTCATCAAAATATCTTACTCTTTTCTCATCTACTGAATTAATGAGTATTAAAATTAAGCAGAATACTCAATTCTGAAGAAAATTAGAAATATCTATGAAGGTAAAAATATACCAAGATTGACTAAATAAATTAGGAAACATTCATGTAATAGATTATACATGCATATTATGAATCATTTAAAATAGAATTACTAACAATTGTGAGCATTTTTCTAAGTAAGAAAAATTCTATTCTTTTTAACTTCTAAATGACCGTTAAGAGGTAAAGTTTAATATGAGAAAAGACAAAATGACTATGTGTCCATGTGTGTAAGACAAAAGAACCACAAGACACTATATCAAAGCTCACCTCTAAATGGTGAACGTATAATCTTAATTTTCTTCTCATATTTCTCTTTATTTTCAAAGGTTTTATGTAGTGCATATAAGATATATAGTCATAAGGATCAAGAATTCTAGCAGACAAGCCACCTACACAGTTAGCCATATTCTTTTATTTATCCTCGTTGATTTCTCCCACACTCCTATTCTGATCCTTCAAGGAACAAGATGCCTTTATTTGTGAATTATGATGGGGTACCTGCCCCCCCAAAAAGAAAAAAAATTTCAAAGCTATGTATTTAATTTTTTTTTACAAAACAACTTTATCACCTTCAAAGTACCCTCCACTACACTTAATGCATGCCAAATCTGCAATTCCATTCTTGGAAACATTTTCCAAACTCATCTGTTTGGATGGTTGATTGCACTTCCTTCGTTTCTTTTTTGCTTCATCTCTTGTATATCATTGTCAAATCCCTGTCTCCGTTCATGTCCCTTTTCATTTGAAGAAACAAAAAGAAGTTGCATGAAGTGAGAGTCAGGTGAGTAAGGTGGTGGGGTAAGAGAGGAATGCTGTTGTTTTGCCACAAACTGGCGCACGGAGATGGCTGCACGACCAGGTGCATTGTCGTAGTGGCAAAACCAGTCCCCTGTCTGCCACAAATCAGCCCTTTTTGTCACACACCGTTACATAATCTCTTCAGAACCTCTAAATAGAAAGCTTGATTAACAGTCTGATCTGTTGGAATGAACTCCAAATGCACTATCTCCTTCACATCTAAAAAACAAATATGCATCTTTTTTTTGGAGGGGGGGAATGGGATGGTACTCCCTGTATAACAAATATTTAAAGAATAAAAAGCAATCCTTTTCACACTATTTCAAAAGACAGGAGAGAAGGGGACCATTTTAAACTTATTCTAAGAAGTCCACATTAAAATGAAGCCAGACAAAGATAAAAAATTACAGACCAATATCTCTTAATTTATATGTAAATCATAAACAAAATCCACCTAATCCTCACTCACCAACTACTCATCCAACATTTTATATTTACAGTAATATTAAAATATCAACCATCTAACACACTACCCAATATTATACATTACCTAATCCAGGGCACAAGGCAGGAGCACGTTGCTGCTATGGTTAAGTGCTATGTCATGGCCCTTGGTTCTCAGTGGTTTGATAGCTATGTAGTGATGCAACCAGCAGCTACATGATTATGTAATTTTCCAGTTATGTAATAAAGTAGTCGTTTCTCCATTTGTGATCTAATGTGGTCACCCTCCAATTTCCCATACATACTAGGCAAATCAACTTCAGCAGCATACAATGACCCATTGGGGATTATCCCAGGAATACAAGAGTAGGATTCAACATGCAAAAATCGATTAATATATCAAATTACTAGAAAGGAGGAAAATAAACCCAGCATCATCCCAATTGATGCAGAAAAAACAAAACCCAACATCTTTGCAGGATAAAATACTGAGCAACTTAAGAGTAGAAGGGGATTTCCTCCACAAGATAAGGGCTACATCTGAACAACCCATACAAGAAACCCAAACCCACGGTGACCGAGTCTATGCAGGGTTTTCCAAGGCTAAAAAGCTTTGCAGGAACAGAGAGCTTCATCTTGGTAAGTTTGAACAACCAGCCTGGTGATCAGTAGTCCTACATGTAGCCAACAGCTAACATCATATTTAACATTAGACTGAAAGCCGTTCGCCTCATAACAGGAACAAAACAAGGATGCCCACTTTTACTACGTCAAATTAACAAACCATGGAAGCTTCTAGCCAGAGCAATTAGGCAAGAAAAAGACATACAAACTGGAAAGAAAAATATAAAACTATATCTATTTTCAAATAGCATGATCTACATAGAAAAGGAGAATCCATGGGTAGCACTGACTACTAGCTGAAAGGCTGGCGGCTGTATCATGAACAAGCCTAGTAACTTGCTTCTGGAAGGTCAAACCCTGTGGAGCAATGCCACTGTGCACAAATGGGGTTGCGAAGATTCAGAATTGACTTGACAGGAACTAACACATAGCAAGTGGGCATCACCATAGCAACAATTATGAGCATGGTGATGAACTAGGCTACATTCTGTTCTGTTAAACATAAAGACACCACGAGGCAGGGCTGACTCAATGGGACCTAACAAGAATACAAAGAAAATGATAATGCATCCCCACAAAAGCTGTCAGAGCCAGTAAACAGAGCAATGTTACAGAACCAAAAATTTAAAATTAAGCATGCAAATATCAGCTGTACAAGCAGCGAACAATATGAAAAGGAAATTAAGAACACAATTTTATTTACCACATTAGAAGCATAAAATCATTGAGGTGAAGGAGCACAGGCAACGTGAGACCCCAAAACCACCTGCAAGATAATTGGACAGTCCTTCACACTAAGGCCCCACGAAGGGATGATATATCCAGGGTGTAGTACAGCAGTGTTGAAACACATAAGAATCCTCTAGTTCTTTAATATTTCCTGCTCCTACTATTTATTATTAATACTGTTAGACCTGCATATGTTCATTTGTAAAATTAAGATCATTTGATGCACGAAATCCAAGATAGATAAACCCTTCAGAAATAATAATGGGAGTAATGGTTCCCTGAGGATACAGTAAGAGAAGGGGGAGAGGGAGAACTGACAGCAACGATGACTATATAGCCCCACTCGAGGGGAATGAATAGCAGAATGCAGGTAAACAGAGACATTGGATGGTTTAAGATATGGCCAAAAAATAACTATAATAATAATATTCAATATAATAACAAGGGTTTCTGGGGGCTCGGGGGGCAGGGACAAAGGGGAGCGCATATGAAAGACTGCAAGAAAATGATGGTGGCAGCGATTCTACAATCCTGCTTCATCTAATTGAACTATGGATTGTCGTAATATCTGCAAGAACTCCCAATAAAATGGGGGTGGTAGAGAGAGCATAAAACCCCTCTACCTAAAAATAAATGGATGAAAAAAGCATTAAAGACTATGAAGTCTTATTCACTGAAGACTATGAACATCATTGTAAGAAACGAAAGAAGACCTCAGTCAGTGAAAAGGCATCCCTATTCCACCACGTGAAGGACTGGAAGACTTATAAACATTGTTCAGATGACAACACTTTGTTGTTGGTGTTAGGTGTCATTGGATAAGTTTTGACTGACAGCAATCTCCAGTTTCAGCAGAACTCCCCACAAAGCAGCCTTTATGGAAGCAGACCGCCAGGTCATTCTCCTACAGCAGCACGAGGTGGACTTGAACCACTAGCCTATCGGTTAGCAGCAAAGCACGTAATTGTTGGTAATATCTTTTACTCAGGCTTTGTTTTGGACACCTTTCTAAATCAAATTAGTTTAAAAGTTACTTTTAAACTGATCTCAGAACAAACTCTAAAAATAGGGTACAGAATGGAGCCAATAAAAGCTGAAATCAGTAAATGCGTACAGGGAATTTCAACAAAGAGAATATCTATACCTCGGATTTGTCCTGAACGGTTGGCAAGTTCTGTGATGTTTCCACCACTTGATGCAACTTCTTATGAAGCTCATCCATCTTCTGTTTTAATAACTGTTCTTCAAAAGCATTTGCTTCTTTCTTTTTCATATAGTGTCTGTCTTCATTAACTTCAGAATACATAAAAAATTAACGGATTACATGTGAAAGTTTAAATACAGGTGATTAGAGACATACATGTAAAATACACTAAAGGTAATACACTTTAGGATGCTGCTTAGAAATCTTTTCTATATTTATTAGGTTATTAGAAGCACTCAGCTTAAGTATAAATTTTTTCAATTGAAATCATTTTATTGGGGACTCTTACAGCTCTTAGAACAATCTATACATCCATTGTGTCAAGCACATTTGTACATATGTTGCCATCATCATTTTCAAAACATTCTTTCTACTTGAGCCCTTGGTATCAACTATTTTTCCCTCCCTTCCTCACCCTTCCACCCATAAGAACCCTTGATAGATTATAAATTATTATTATTTTGCTATCTTATACTGTGCACTTCTCCCTTCACCCACATTTCTGTTGTTTGTCCCCCTGGCCAGGGGGCGGGGTTATACATCAATCATTGCGACTGATTCCCTCATTCTCCCCTCACCTTCCCCCTACCCTCATGGTATCGCTACTCCCATTACTGTACTTGAGGGGTTTATCTGTACTTTAACCTTAATTTTTATTTGCCCTCAGCAGGATTATACCCTTAAGGATGAACTGTGTCTTCTCTGAAAGATGTCTGTCTGTGGTCATAATCCTATTTAGGAACGGGTTGTCGTTATTATGCTAATGAGGCAGGATTAGTGTGGAGTATGCTCTGAGCCAATCGATATTGAACTAGACGAGATTAAGCACAAGCTAACAGGGAGAGAGTGCAGGAGGGAGAGGCCAAGCTACATGACTATTGCCGCCAGGAGCAGCAGCTCAGACGAGGCAAGACCTTCCTCCGGAGCAGCAGAGAAAAAGCCTTTCCCTAAAGCTGGCGAGCGTCCTGGGGCGCTTGAAGGTAGAGGGAAAACGTCTGTATGTTAAAGGCATCTACTGTTTCAGCAGCACTAAGAGATAGCTTTCGAGAAATAATCATGACTTCAAATGATCTGAAAATAGAAGTTCTGTCTTTTTTGTCTTTTTTAATGAAAATCTCCAGGTGCTTTCTCAAAATAAAAAGTAAGATACGCAAGGACGCCAGGTGCCTCAGGCACACTCTAGTTGGCCCTGTTTTCAACAACTAGGTGAATACTAATGTATTCCATGAGTCACATCATCTGGTTTAAGATTTTAAATGTGAAAGAGAAACGCCACTATACACCACACGAAGTGGGTCCAGTATTGTGATAAGTACTGACTAACTTTTCTTACAGAAAGAAAGGCCTCTGAGTTGTTCTAGCTCTAAGGGCCATGCTGTTAAAACAAAGCCAGTGCAGACACTGGTCTTAAGAACGAAGCTTTTGATGTGAGGGGAAAACCTTGATCCACCCTCTTTGCATAGATAGCATGGCACTTGGTCAGGGGCCCTTCTGAAAGTATCTGGAGTGCTTGAGATCATAAAAAATCTCTACTGAACGCAAGTTTCTGTCCTACTCCATCCAGAGTACAAATAACTGACCTAGAGGCTTAGCACTGCTTATAAAAGTTCACACCAATTAAAATAAATATCATAGTAAAAGGTAAGGCAATAAACTCATATGGATTGTTACCTCCTCAGAATTGTTTCAACTGTAATCCATTCCGTCAAGCCTTCACTTTGGTCCTTGTACAAACATGGCTGCTAGGCTAGTATTGAACAAGGAATTCTAGGCTGGCAATAGAATACCCGGGGAGATATACACACACATACACACACACACACACACACATTTTCAGCATAGAGAACTATATAAAAGTACTATTCAGAGAGGAGGATTATTCTGAGCAGTATTAGAAACCTCAAATGATAAGGTTATAAGTACCCCATTGTTCATGCTTTTTCCGCTGATTATATTTCTGGGCTCTCAGTTCTTCAAAGGAGAATTCTGATTCTCCACGAATAAGCTTCTCTTTGCAATACATAACAACTTGCTTAACATCAGCTTTGGCTGTCGAAGATGCAGAATATTCTGATTTAGAAATCATGACCACTCTTTGTTCCCTATAATGGGAGAAAATATACTGCTGACAACAGTGCACGCGGATAGCTCTTAAAGCAAGTAATGCAAGAATGCACGGATGATACTTGCATATTCGATTCTTTATCACATGTTGAAGATGTACTTCCAGCAAGTTCTGACCCCTGAAAGGACAGAAAATAAATATAAGCATTCAGTTAGCAGCAAAGAAAGACACCATCACCACCCAAAACTTTTAAGTCCAGTGGAATTTTTGCACAATATGTTTGAAGTCCCCTTACGTGAGATGTGACAGAAAGTCACTTCAGTTGTAGTTGACATGGAGGTTAATCATAGTTGAAAAAAATTGAAGAACTGAGACAGCAAGTGGATGTACGAGTGAACCAAGAGAGCATTTCAGTTCCATCCGCAGTCTCCCCTCGACTCCCCAATGCGGTGATTACCTGAGCTTTAGCAAGGCACGCCAGCGGATCCCCCGGGTGTGAGTTCGATCGGATGGCTTGATTTATAAGCTGAGCACTGCACAGAGGGTCGGGGGCTCTGGCTGTGGAGAGACACGAGGAAATACGGAAGGACAAGCCTAAAGCCATGCTAGATAGCATGATTACATGACAGCTTTCGCCTTTCAACTAAACAACATACAAACCCAATCAACTTATCAACCTCTCCAAACTGACAATATAAAACACGTTTTTAGATAAGATATGAAACAATTTTCTGATTAACTCAAAATTCCCAAGCAAGTACTCAAAAGAAATATAAAACTTATCTAATTATTTCGATCAGCTTAGGTTAGTCAATGTTCATTGCTTGAAGTATATTTCTTCAAAAAGTTACTGTACAGATGGAGGAAGCCTCAAAAAGCTCAAGGAAGAATGGAATGAAAATAGGAGTACAACAATTCCTAAGTAAATGCTATCCTTAAACCTGATAGTTTTTTTTAATCTTAAAAATATAACTCAAGCATCATGCTTTTCTTGTGAGTTTGCTTTTCTGAAGTAACAGAGAGCCTCTGATCTCCAGAGCTTTTCATGATTATTATTATGAGTGCCTTTCTTATTACCTAAAAGAATACAACTGAGAACTCAATATATATGCACAGATTTTTGTTTGTTTTAAGAAATTCTAAAAAGCAGCACAAGTCAGAAAATATATTATAAACCACTTAGACATTTTAGGAAGCATTGCTTTACCTGCAGCTGGCAAGTGAGTTTCGTTGAGGCGTTTCTGAAACAACCTATAGATTATAAATGTACAGTTTAATATGTATCTGTATTGAGGTGAAAACTAAAAATTATAAGGAAATTATTTTAAGTAGTGAAGACTGTCGAGAACACAAAGTTGAAATACACAGTTGTTCCAATGTCACAAAAAAAGTCACACCCATGCACTCATGTTAGAAATATTCCTCATCTTGTCCAATTTATGTATTTCTTGGCCTTATATAACAAATGCCAGCCTGTTAATGTCACCACACAATGAGTCCTAACTTTTGGGAATTTTACACACCTGGGTCAGAGGAGTGCTGGTTACTAACAGAAAGGTTAGTGGTTCTGAGGAATAAATGTGTGGCAGTCTGCTTCGGTAAGATGAGAGCCTTGGAAACCCTAGGGGACAGCTAAACCCTGGCCTGTAAGGTTGCTGTGAGTTGGAATCAACTCAAGAGCAGTAGGATGTGTGATGTCTCACTCATGGGGAAAGAGTTGGAAGAAGTGAAAATATAAAACCGCCTCTTTCAAAAGGCTGATGTTTCATGTTTATGATGGTCATGTTCTCTGAGAAGTCCTCAACTATGCCTTCCAAGCACTCGGTGGTGCTGTTGGATAAGTGTTGGACTGCTAACCTCAAGGGCAGTGGTTCACATGCACCAGCTGTGGGTTTCGTCTCAGAAATCCTATAGAGGGTTGATTTGAGTTGGACCTGACTCAATAGCAGTGCATTTTTTAATACCTGGTAAGTAATGTGCAATTTGTAAACCTGACATTTTTGGGTGCTAAGAATCAAATTATAAAAAGACCACGAGTTGTATAAGCAAATGCAATGTGTGGACCTTGTTTCTCAATAAATCAACAGTTCAAAAAACGTTTTTTGGTTACTGGATGGGGAAATTTCAATACTGACTGAAAATTATTTTGTTGGATGTGATAACAGCATCAAAGCTCTATAAGAAATAGGCTCTAGAAATGTTTGTGGACATGTTTAGGGTAAAACATTTTATGGTCTTGCATTTGCTTCAAAATTCTTCAGCAGAACCGGACATCCCCTTACGGAAAGGTCGCGGGGAGGAGACACGCCAGTCAGGGTGCAGTGCAGCAACGATGAAACACACTACTTTTCCTCCAGTTCCTAAATGCTTACTCCCCCGCCCCCCGACTATCATGATCCTAATTCTACCTTACAAATCTGGCTAGGCCAGAGGATGTACACTGGTACAGATGGGAACTGGAAACACAGGGGATCCAGGATGGATGATCCTTTCAGGACCAGTGGTGAGAGTGGCGAAACTGTGAGGGTGGGGTAGAGAGGGGGAATCGATTATAAGGATCTACATATAACCTCCTCCCTGGGGGATGGACAAAAGAAAATGGGTGAAGGGAGACGTCAGACAGTGAGATATGACAAAATAATAATTTATAAATTATCAAGGGTTCATGAGGAAGAGGGGTGTGGGGATGGAGAGGGAAAAATGAGGAGCTGATGCCAGGGGCTTACATGTAGAGCAAATGTTTTGAGAACGATGAGGGTAACGAATGTACAAATGTGTTTTATACAATTGATGTTTGTATGGATTGTGATGAGTTGTATGAGCCCCCAATAAAATGATTTAAAAAGATCAGTAATGAGAGCAGCCATACCAAGAGTGTAAGAGTAAGGTGGGGGAGAATAGGGGAACAGATCACAATGATCTACATATAAACCCCTCCTTGGGGGAGGGACAACAGAAAAGTGGGTGAAGAGAGACATCAAACTGTATTAAGACATGGCAAAATAATAACAAAAAATAATAACAATTTATAAATTGTTAAGGGTTTGTAAGGGAGGGAAGGAAGCGGAGAGAGGGAGAAAAAATGAGGAGCCGATACCAAGGGCTCAGGTAAAAGAATATGCTTTGAGAATGAAGATGCAACAAATGTACCAATGTGCTTGATTCAATGGATGGATGTATGGATTGTGATAAGAGTTGTATGAGCCCCAATAAAATGATTAAAAAAAATTCTTCAGCATAGAAAACAAAATGTCAATAATCTCCTACTAAAAGTAGGAGATTGGTAAATGGAGGTTCATGATAGTTTTTCTTTCTTAATATGTTTGAAGTTTCTCATAAAACAATTAGAAAGCATGAGTACTGTGACAAAGTTAGATAAAAATGTGATATTAAATGTGCTGGTAACAAGTGCAGTGAGTCCTGGCAATCCCCTGGGTAAGTGTTGGCTACTAACTACAAGGCTGATGGATCGAAACCAAGAGCTGTAAGCCCGGGCAGAGTTGAAGGTATCCGCTCCTGTAGAGATTTACCCCTCAGAAACCCTACACAGGGCTGCTGTGAGTCAGAACTGACCCAGTGGCAATGGACTGGGTATCATGCTAGTGAGGGGGAAGTAAAACACTGTATAACCTTTCGAATTGGTAGTTTGGCTACATGGACCAGAAATCTTAAAACTCTTCATACACCCTTGACCTAAGAGTTTCAAGTCTGAGAATCTATCCATAAGAATTATATAAAATAGGAACTACTTTGAGAAATTCTTTTATAAAAAAACGACTTTGATACAAAGCTGCCTATGTATGTAAAGGATGCTTGCAAACTTGTAACAAGCACACACAAAATAATGCCAAAAAGTTTCTTCTCTTTCTTTAGTTTTTGGTACTTGCAAAATTTCCTCAATGAAGTGTATTTAACCACAGAAAAAGAATAATATTGGAAAGAAAATCAAAGTTATGTCATTCTCTATAAAAATTAAAAAATCAAAATGTTGGAAATAAGTTAAATGTCATAGGAGAGTAGTTAAATTAGGCTATGACTCTGACAGATTCCACAACCATTGTGTACGTAGTATAAAAGCTCTTTTTTCTTAAGAGTAGTGTGAAGTTCAGTGTATAGAACCAGACATCTGGTAAGATGTACTGTTAAAACATAGAAACACAAAGATTCACATAACAGGTGTAGGAAACAATACTGAAAGGAAATGCGTGGAAATGTTAACAGTAATATTCCTGGGTGGTTTCTATTTCTTTACACCTGCCTATATTACCTACATTTTCCACATGGAGAATTTCCCTATACAAAGAGATGACACTTTTAAAAAAAGAAATTTTGGAGTAAGCAGTACATGACAAAGTAGGAGTTTTCTCTTATAAGCACCTGTACTGTTGCTGCAGCAGTTCCCTAGGTTCAGCCTTGTTTTGAAGTCCTCTCCGAAAAATAGCACTGGCATGCTGCAGCTCTCCCTGGCCTTCCAGGTGCCCAGCCCAGGCGATGTACAGAGGCGATGACAGGGTCCCAATCCCTTGGTTGTACAGAAACTCAAAAAACTGATGACGGTCACTGTTACACTCAGCCTATGGGAGGCCAAACAGGGGGAAAAACAAAGGAAATCTGTTTTACAGCTGGCCCAGGGTTCATTCAGCCTCACGGCTCAGGTTCCTCAAATGCCTCTGCGATGAAGAAGGATACATGTTTCTTACAGGTGAGATTCCTTCCTATCCTTGACATGCAACAGCCTGAACATTACCCACGGTCTTTCTCAAGGCAGTGCATCCCACGTGAATTGATTACGTAAACTCTTTATTTTGCCTTAATTTGAGCATTATGGCGTTCTATGGGGTGCCTCCCATCTTAGTGTAATTTAGTGAGCAAATCCACGTGTTTTTCGGTTTCATTCCATTCATGATTTCACTACAGCTCACAGACCTTAAGGCTTTATTCTCAGGTTACCGAGACCCAAATCTCTCAAGCCCTAAACCGAGGACATGTTCTCGTTATAGTTTCTGAGTTGAGGCCATTAATTATTCACAATGAATTTAATGTAGCCCCAGAATCCCCCTTCTTAGCTGAGAAGGTTTACTTATTTGGCCCTTCTCCTACGGAGCACAGTTCTATTCCTCAACACATGGGGCTGCCAGGAGTTGGGATTAATTTGAAAGCAATTTTTAGAAATAGTAAAATAATCTTAAAATCTAGGTGGGGCGAGGAAGCAAAAATTTAATGCGATTATAGATTTGATTATACATCTGAAAGTATACTTACAAATTTTAGACAGTAATGGATGAATCTTGGGTCATTGTGATAATTCTTCTTATCTAAAAATGTCTTCATTAACTGTTCTAATAATGCCGTCAAGTATTCTTTACTCTCAGGAAAGTTCTCTTCTACCCACTGCATGTAACTAGAAAAACATCGATAATGTCAAATTTCAAAGCAGCAACTAGTTTGTTTAAAGGAGCAAGATAAACTAAATGCTAACCTTTCCCATTCACCAAGGGGGTCATCACCCTTGTAGTTCTGCATATGGGCCTCAAACATCCTAGGGGAGAGACAAACACGTACATGGAACATTAGTGATAGACTCTAAAAATAGAAATACATTTCATTTATAAAGCATCTATCATTTGAAACAGAAATCTTAATTCAAATGAGACATAAGAATGTAAGATTTTCCAAAATGGAAACAAGACCCCGAGATTAGCCCTAGGAAGTGACTGGGAGGGTGCTGAAGAGGGTCTGCAGCTTTATCTCCAGTGACGTTCCGCGGGCCTACTACCATCCTGTCAACAGTTTGCTCCTCACCCCAATGGGGTGATCAAGGTGTAGGAGTGACTCAGACTTATCGCTAAGACAAGGAAGGAAACAAGATTCACAGGGGACTTCTGACTAGCGGTGAGAGAGCCCAGGGCTTCCTTTTAGGCCTGAATAAAACACAGCATCCCCGAGGCAAAACAAAAAATGGCAGTATCCCAACCGTTCTTCTTCAGAGTCCAGTTTCTAGGACTATCTGCTCAGCATAGCATACCGATGGAAAGTGCAGTGAGAAGATACAATCCCAACGCACACCTTTCCCGATTTTAACCACGCAGCATCCCCTTGTTCTGTTGGCCAACTGCCCCCTGATCCAGGTACAAGTTCCACAGGAGCACAATGAAGTGTTCTGGAATTCCCACTCTGTTATGACCCACACATTTGAATGCCTTTGCATACGTCAATGAAACACAAGTAAACATTTTCCTGGTACTCTCTGCTTTCAGTCAACATCTATTTGACATCACCAATCACATTCCTTATTTCATATCCTCCTCTGTCTGAATCTGGCCTGACCCTTTGGCACCCTGTCAATGAACTGTTCCTGGATGCTCTTCAGTAAAATTTAACTCACGTGTGATATCAATTACGTTGTTCTCTAATTTGAGCCTTCTATTGGGTCACCTTTTTAATTTTTTTGGAATGGGTACAAAAAGTATCTTTTCCTGTCAGTTCTCCAACTAGCTGTCTTCCGAATTTCCCAGCATAGACCAGTGAGTGCTTCCAGTACTCCATTAGCTTGTTAAACCATCTCAATTGGAATTCCATTAATCCTGGAGCTCTGTTTAGGCTAATACTTTCAGTGCAGCTTAGACGCTTCCTTCAGCATCACTGGTTCTTGATCATATGCTATCTCTTGAAATGGCTGAATGCCAATTAGATATTTCAGGTAGTGATTCGATGTAGTCTCTTCATCTTCTTTTGGCGCATCCTACATTGTTCAACATTTTTTCCCATAGAAAGTTTGTATATTTTAAATTTTCTGTTCAGCGCTTCATCATTTCTTCCATTTGCCTTAGCAACTCTATGGTTAAGAGCAAGTTTCAGATCCTCTTTTACATCCACTTTGATTCTTTCTTTCTCTCTTGTCTTTTTAATGATTGTTTGATTTCCTCATGTATGATGTTCTTGATGTCATCCCATAGCTCATCAGGTCATCTATCATTAATGTTCAATACATCAACTCTGTTCTTGAGATGTTTTTGAAATTCAGGTAAAATATACTCAACATCATCTTATAGCTCTTGCCAACTTGTTTCCATTTTCTTCAGCTTTATCCTGAACTTACATAAGGGCAACAGATTCTCTGTTCCACAGTGAGTCCCTGGGGTCTGGTTTTGGCTGCTGATCTTGAGCTTTTTTATCACCTCTTCCCATAGATGTACACAAACTGATTTTTGTATATTCCATCTAGAGAAGTACATGTGTATAGTCACCATTTGTATTGCTGAAAATTGCTAGAAACAAGTCTTTGGTCTTGCAAAATGCTATCATGTGATTGTCCATTTCATTTATATCACCAAGACCATATTTTCCAACTTAACTTCCATTTTGTTTCTGACTTTTTGCATTCCAACTTCCAATAATTATGAATGCATCTTGATCACCTATTTGATCAATTTCTGACAGAGGCATTGGTAGAATTCTTCATCACACAGTATACATTCTTCTCCAGTGCACACAGCATACACTTTAGAATAGAGCACACATTAGGCTACAAAGTAAGCTCCAACAAATTCAAAAACACTGATATTCTAAACCCATTTTCTCAGATCAGAATGCTATAAAACTGGAAATGAACAATGGAAAAGAATTGGAATATAAAGATAAATAGACACTGAATAACATATTACTTAAAAACTGGATAGTAGATCAAATAAGGGATGAAATGAAGATATTCCTTGAAGCAAATGAGAATGATGTGTTAGGCCAGGTTGACGAGAGAAACAAATCCAGGGCACTCATATAAATCAATATGTCCTTCTATATCAAGAATGCATCACAGCCTAGTCCAACTCAAGTCCCTTAGTCCAATGCTAGTAAATAAGTCTCTTTCAGATTCATGTAGTCACATGCTGCTGACACAGAAGCAGAAAGTCACAGTCAGTGCTTGCAGAGTCACGTGGCTCTAAGGAAGAAACATGGCAAGGTAATCACCACTGTCAGGGTCGGATGGCCCACATGGGGCCATCTCTGGAGGCAGACAGTCTGAGTGAAGTCCCAGTGAGGAAGAAGACAAACTGGCAGAGAGAAAGCAATTCCCAGAGTCCTTCATTCTCATAAAAGTTTACACACCATAGAAGGTATCATCAAGCTATCACATAATTGACAGGTTTAGCTCCACCTCTAGACAGAAGTGTATAGTTCACATAAAAATCATCCAACTACCACAAACGACAACACATACCAAAGCCTTTGGGACACAGCAAAAGCAGTTATGAGAAGGCAATTTGTAACAATCAATGCACATATGAGAAGAGATTCAAAATCAGCACCTTAACAAAGCACCTCAACAGACAGAACAAAGGGAACAAAATAAACCCTTATTGAAAAAAATCAACAAGAAAAGTTGGTTTTTGCAAGGATTAACAAAATGTATCAACTGCTGACAAACTTAACAAAGACAAAAAAGGGAAGATACAACCATGTAGAATTAGGGATGAAAAGGGTGACATCACAACAGATCCAAATGAATAAAAAGAATAGTCACACAACACTTCCAAAGACTGAGCATGTTTGCTAATCTAGAAGAAATGGACAAACACCTAAAAATACACCATCTACCCACGTTAAAGCATGTAAAACACCTGAAGAGACACCCCCCCCCACACACACACACAGAAAAACAGAAAAGAAATAGAGGTTATCAATAAACTTCCAGTCAATAAAAGATCAGATGGCTTCACAGGAGAATTCTACCAAGTATTTAAGGGACAGCTGTCACACAGACTATTCCTGAATACACAAGGGACAGCAAACTCTCAAAGTCATTCTACGCAGCCAGCATAACCTGGATGCCAAATCCAAATAAAGACCCTGTGGTAACAGAAAACTACAGACCGGTATCCTTCCTGAAAATACATGCAAAAACTCTACCACAATTCTGGCCAAGAGAATTCAACAACATAAAAAAATTAACCATGCTCAAGTAGGATTCTATTTGCCAAAATTTGGTTGAGAATTTTTGCATTAATAGTTAATCATTAGATAACAATCAAAGTAATCCACCATATAAACAAGACAAAGAATAAGAACTACATAATCATATTGATCAATGCAGAAAAAGCATTTGACAATATCCTACTCCTATTTCTAAAATGAACACTCAAAACAGGAATAGAAAAGACATTTCTCAACATAAGTAAGGCCACATACAAAAATCCATCAGGCCAATATCACACTCAATGGGGAAAAATGGAAAACATTTCACCAGAAAATGAGAACCAGACAACTATCTAGCCCAGTATCGCCACTCTTACACAGGATATCTTAGTTGGAATCAGTAGACAACAAAATTAAATCAAAGAAATAAAATTGGGCAAAGGAGAAGTGCAGCCTTGCTATTTGTAGACAATATGATTTTATATAGAAAGACTCTCAAAGACTCCACAAAAGAGTGTTGCAAACCATTGAGGAATTTAGTATAGCAGGGTACAAGATTAACAAGTAGAAATCAATCCAATTCCTATACACTGGTGACGAGAGCTCCAAAAGAGACATCAAGAAAACAATGCCATTTATAATAGCCATACAAAAGTTTAAATACTTAGGAACAAACCTACCAAAGAAGCAAAAGACCTACACACAGAAAACTATAGAACATTATTACCAGAAACCAAAAGAGACCTCCATAAATGAGAGAATATATTGTGAGAATGTCAATACTTCCTAAAGCAATCTACAATCACAACTCAATTCCTATCTAAATCTCAAGTTCATTTTTTAAAGAAATGAAAAAACTAATTACCAACTTCATATGTAGAGGGAAGAGGCCCAAGAAAAGCATAGAAATTCTGAAAAGAAGAATAAAGTAGGAGGCCTTGAACTTTGCACTGCCTGACCCATAAACTCACTACACATTCACAGTAGTCAAAACAGCCTGGTACTGGTACAATGATACATAGACTAGTGAACAGTACAGAAACCCTAGTAATAAAACCATCCACCTACAGGCAAAAAAAAGGAAAAAAGCATTAAATGGGAAAGAGACATCCTTTCCAATAAATGGTGCTGGAAAAATTGGATCTCATCTGCAGAAGAATGAAATAGAGCCCATACCCCACCCCATGCACAAAAATGAACTCAAGATAGATTAGAGATCATCAGAAATGAACTCAAGATGGAGTAGAATCATCAAAAATGAACTCAAGATGGATTAGGATCAGCAATGAGAAAATATGGACAAACTTAGGGGTCCTATTGCAGGGCACACACAGACTACCATATGTAATAAAGGAAACACAGAGTGGAAGACAAAATAGATGACTGGGACCTATTAAGAATAAAATACTTATGCACAAAATCTCTAGCAATGGCACAAGGGATTAATTAATAAAATCTACAAAATTCTATCACATCTGAATAAGTAGAAAAGAAGTAATCTTATTAAAAGATAGGGAAAAGCCATGAATATACAATTCACAAAGGACAGCACTTGAATGTCTAACAGATCAGGAAATGTTCATGATCACTAGTCATCAGAGAGATGCAAATCAAAACAATGATGAGGTATCACCTTACACCCACAAGGGTAGACAATGGAAAATAAAACCAAAACAAATGATGGAGAGGGTGTGGAGAGATTGGAACTTTAATATACTGCTTTGGGGCTTACAAATTATGTATAACCACATGTCGCTACCTAAAACAATCAGGAATAAAAATGACAAAGCCCAGCATACTTTTGCTGGACATATACCCCAAAGAAATAAGAGTCAGAACAAACAGACATAGGATCTCCCATGTTCACTGCACCACAATTCACAATAGCAAGAAGCTGGAAATGGCTTAAATGTCCATCAGGAGAATGGATAATGAAACTCTGGTACATACACACAGTAGAATACCATGCATCTCTAATTGAACAGCGATGAAACCATGAAACAATTCAGGATATGGATAGACCTGGGAACCATTATGCCAAGTGAAATTAGTTCATCACAAAAGGGGAAATACTGCATGAGTTCACTACTCCAAAGGTAAAGCCCAAGAAAAAGGTAGGCTTCTGCTCTCAGGTCATGTGATCTAATCTGGTCGACCATGCAACAGGGTAGAAAGCCTGCCTAGAGCCCATGAACCATATTTTCTCACCCCCTTTATATTTTAAAAACCACCTTTGACAGAGGAGACCTCAGCTCAGCTGGAATCAGTTTTTCAAGATGAAGGGAGGGGGAGAAGACCTTTCACTTACTGTTAATGCAACACTATGCTAAGGTTACCCGAAATTACCTTGCTGGAAATTCAAGTCAAAATGTGAGGAGGGAGGCATGTATGTCTCCCAGAAGGCAATTATAGTTCTGTTGGTGGGTAAGCTGGGAGGAGCAACCTATATTTAACAATATTTCTATGTACCCCTTGGTGACCAGTCATTTGTTATAGAATTCCGAGACTTCCCCCCAAATTCCAAACTCAATGCCATTGAGTCAATGCTGAGTCATGGTAACCCTCAGTGGGTTTCGGAGACTGTAACTGTTTATGGGAGTAGAAAGCCCGGTCTTTCTCCTGTGGAGCTGCTGTTGGTTTCAAACTGCCGACCATGTGGCTCGCAGACCAACTGATAAACGCTACACCACTAGGACTTCTTCTCTGTCTTTTCGAGGCACGAACCATCTTCATAGGCCACACTAGATAAATTCGATGTGGAAACCCGACTATGTGGACTGGACTTTACTTCAAACTTACTTGTAACAGATTTAAGGAACTGGTAGACTCCCTTGTACTCAATGTTGAAATACCCTAATGTGAGAAGCAGATGACTACTATCGCAAGGTTCAGGAATTGGCAGTTGCTGGACTGTGGTTTAGAGCTCTTGCGTTGAGGGTGCCCAATGAATGGTGGCTCTGTAGTACCATATATTTACTATTTTAATGTCCTCCTTGCTTTCTTTTGACATATATTAATCTGGTAGGCATGGTTCTGTCTTTGTGAATTGTGTAGTTATACGGTGTCAATTTCGGACTTGAGAGTATTAAGAATGAAGGGGTGGAGTTTAGTCTGTCAATCGGGTGATAGCCAATGTGGCCTCCGTGTGGGTATGGCCTTCTCCTGAGAATTCTGAGAAATACGGTATTTTCCTCCTTGGAGGCAGGAGACATCTCTCTCTCTGCTCACTCCCTTGGAGACACTCTACTGGCAAGACACAAGGCTGACTTGCTGTGAGACATCCCTGAGAAGCCACATGGACCTACCCTGATGCAGCCTTGGGTGCTGGAGAAGCCACGTGGAGACCCCTGCCAGCACTGAGATGCTTACAACGCCACTAGATCCAAAGAATTTCTACCTACTGGCCTGTGATCGTCCTGCACTCAGTGTTATTCCATGTATTTCATGAATCTAAAGAGGACTTTATAGATTGGTATCGGACATATGGGCTAATATTGGACCTACGGACTTGATCTGGACCAGGCTGGGATGTTTCCTCAATATTCAACTGCTCTTGCATATAAACCTCTTTCTCATACACGTATGAGATTTGTTTCTCTAGTTTACCTGGACTAACACAGAATAAATGTTACTGAAAGTTCTGCCCAATCACCATCACTACTGTTTGCCACTTAACAGTTTTATTAGTACAAGTCAACAATTTATGTATTGCAGTCTATAATCTTAAAGTCAAACATTAGTTTATTTAGCTTAACTAATATAAATGTCTGTCTTGAACATTATGCTCTTTTAAGAACTACCTATAAGGGGAACAAAGTGATAAAAGCAACTTGAAAGATTAGATAAGGAACCTCATGGTGGAGGATCAACTCAAAAAAAGGAGGGTGCTTAGAGCTGCATTCCTGGGAGAAGGAAATAGAAATCACTAGATTTACCTGCAGAAATAGTTGGGCTTATGAGAAAGATGAGGCTGTCTGCTCCTCTACAGACCTACAGCCTCAGAAACCCTCAGGAAGCCTATTCTATCTTGTAGGGTGACAATTAGCTAGAATCAACTGGATGGCAGTGGTTACTGGAAATAAAAACAACAACAAAACAAACCCCCAAACCAAAACCAACAAAACCCACCAAGCAGAGTCAAAAGAAATCATAAAACCTGGGGTTGCAAAGGGGTTTCAAGAAACTGGGTCTTAGGGTCAACCCAGTTTTAAAAAGGGGAAAAGGCATGAAAAGCCACTTGTAGGAATTTTGTAAATCGTAGAAATAAATGGATTCCAACACAAAAGGATGTTCAACCTCTCATTGTATGTAGCAGTTTACCTACCTGAGATCCACTTTCTCACACACCATGTTAAAAGTGTATTCTTGTTAGTCAAACGAGAGAAAGGGTTCTCTCCACCTTGCTCGCAGGACCGGGAACATGCTCAATCCCTGCACTGAGAAGCCCCCGCACAGCAGAAGGGCTGCTGGGACCCTGCATCACCCGGTCACTGATGGCGGGCAGGGTCATGGTGGGTGCACTGGGTGTTCACTGATTTTACATTAGCAGTGGGTCCAAGTGCAGAGCTCGGCTGAAACATGGTTCAGCGTCGTAGAGACGCACACACGCCTCCACTATCGGGGGCGCAGATGCCGCTCAGGAGGTGCATTCACCTGAATTGAACTCGGGTCTCCACACGGAAGGCGAGAATTCTGCCAAGGAACTGGGATAAATCTAACCAGTTTGACTTTCGGTCGCACCCGTTTGATTTAACTACTGTAAACTATTTTGAAACGCAATCTGGACAGATCATCTAAGTAATAATAATAATAACAACAACCAAAACAGGAGCAAGAACCTGTAAAATTATTGGCAGGCTGGAACAAATGACCGAAGCAGCAGCAAAGCTTTCTTTCCTTAAAGGTACACTGTCTTCAAAGCGCTTTAAAGTGGACCGTGGGATTGTGGGTAGGAGTAATTCTGTAGGATTTGGGGTCCAGAGAGGTTCTGTTAGGTCGGGCGTGTTTCTCTCGCGTGGGCGGTCCGCTCCGAGGGGGTCCACACAGGGGCTAAGCGAGGGCCCGAAACCCACCCACCCCGCCCCAACTGTCACCGAGGTCGCAGCCCGGGCAAGGGCGGGGCTGGGTTCTCGGCCGGCGGCTCCCGGTCGCTACTCTGCCCACGGCTCTCGAGAGGCGCTCGGCCTGCGGGAGGGTGGGCCGCCGTGGGATGAAGTCCACCGCCAAGGGGAGGCGGTTGGTGCAAAAGGAGGCAAGGCTGAGGCTGGGGCCGTCAGTCGGCCAGGCCCGAATCCGTGGGGTCCCACCCCAGCACCCTCCACCGCCCGCAGCCCGGGATCGCGCCCCGCACTTACTGAAAGACATTTTCCGCGTTATCCATGACGCAAGGACAGGGGCCAGGCAGCGGCCACCCCAACAGCAACACAACGACGACCCGCCGCCGATTCAAACCTGCTGCGCAGCCGCAGTTGGCGCACCGGGCGTTTGCGGCGTGCCTGGCCATTGGCTGGGCTCCAAGGGAGCTGACCGATTGGTCGAACCGTTGCCGAGCGACCAGGTCCCGCCCCCTGGCGTCGCGCTGCAGGTCCCCTGGTTCTCCGCAGGGCGTCAAGGCCAAGAGCGCCTGCGGAAGGCGGACACTGGCCCTTCAGGTTACGGAGGAGCTTTGTTTTGGGTTTACTTTAGGCGTTTAACGTTCGTCTGCTTTACATAACTAACTCCAAATGCCCGAGTCGGAAATGTTGTGCCTCAGCACTTGCCTCCTGAAGATGGCGCCTCTTGGGCCCCGTTCCGAAAGCTGTCACCGAGAATCACGCTGACGGATTCAGGAGATGGACGCCCTCCTATTTGTGGGGCAGAAGAAATCGTGTACTCCGCAGAGCTCGGGAGGTTGCGGCCCTGCGGCTTAGGAGACCAGCGGGTGTCGAGAAACACGCAACCCAGCCCAAGGAGTCGGGCGCCGCCCCTTTCCTCCGTTTTCTGTTAAGCTTCTCCAACTGCCACACCTCTAAAATCCTCGTCCCAGATCCTGAAGAGGTGTGTCACGGAGTTGGGATGGGACTTTAGGGCAGAGCGTGAGTAACACCTGTGACTTAAAAAAACAAAACATGGATAACTCTGGATTTTGTTTTGGCTTAGTGACTGCACCGCGAGGGCACGTTCTAACGATGACAGTTGAGAGGTGAAGGTATGTGGAGGCGATGGTTTGCACTCTTGTGGTCCTTTATTCTTTCTTTGTTTTGTTTTTCCAACTCCCCTGAAAGGCTGTGTGGGCGCCCTACATTCCGCTGGTAAAATAAAACAGAAAAGTCTAGGTAGATGAGAGCATGACGCAGGAAAACTTTTTAACATTTTTGTACGCCTAGCCTTGGTGATGTAGTGGTTATGAATTAAGCTATGATGCACAGGGTTGTCAGTTTGAAACCACCAGCAGCTCTGAGGGAGAAAAACTGGGCTTTCTACTCCTGTAAATAGTTACAGTATCAGAGACGCACTTTAACTATGTCATCATTGACGATGGCAGTGAGATTTTTTTAAATAATCATTTTATTGGGGGCTCGTACAACTCTTCACAATCCATCCATCCATCCATTGTGTCAAGCACATTTGTGCATTTGTTGCCATCATCATTCTCAAAACATTTGCTTTCTGCTTGAGCCCTTGGTATCAGCTCCTCATTTCCCCCCCCTCGCTCCCTGCTCACCACTCCCTATGGAATCTTGATAATTTATAAATTATTATTATTTTGTCATATCTTACACTGTCCAATGTCTCCCTTCACTCACTTTTTGGTTGTTGCCCCCCCCAGGGGGGGGGAGGAGGTTATATGTAGATCCTTGTAATCAGTTCCCCCTTTCCACTCCACCCTGCCTATATCACCACTCTCACCACTGGTCCTGAAGGGGTCATCTGCCCTGGATTCCCTGTGTTTCCAGTTGCTATCTGTATCAGTGTACATCCTCTGATCTAGCCAGATTTGTAAGGTAGAATTGGGACCATGAGGAAGCATTTAGGAACTAGAGGAAAATTGTATGTTTCGTCATTGCTACAGGCAGTGAGATTTCTGAGGAGCTCTAAAGACCAAGTCCTCTTGAATCATACAATAAAAAAATAAAGACTTGTAGAGGAGTCCAGAGGTCTAACAAGGATGGTGTAATATGTTGATGCTCCTTATCTATAAGTGGGTTGGAAAAGAGTTACTTCACCTTCTCTTTTGTCTTTCTCCCCTTTGGTCTCAATAACTTCCCATTCTACTTCTGAGGATATTTTCAAGGGCCACTTGACAATGCAAGTAAAGAATGAAGAGCTCTTCAGATGATGACTTCCTTCTTGAGGGAAGATTGTGTATATAAGTATTTGGCTCCCTAAGGCCTCTTAAATTAAATAATTTTTTAAGCCTCTTCTGGAAGTCTTGCTGCTCTCAAAGTCCTGATTTTTTACTTTTTTTTTTCAGGTTGGACATCAGTTTTGGTCTGTCTAAGTATCCAATGCTGTCAAGAGTGTGTTTACTCTGAGGGCTTTAGACCAGTGGTAGGTTTAAGTGACCATCACAGGAATTAAGATATCTTCATCATACAAACTGCAGTTTTGTGTCTGGTAGTGGCTCAATTAGTAATTGATTAGGAAATCTTGATAGAGGACCCATCATGTAAATTCAATTAGTCTCAGAAGGCTGGCAAGTTTTATAAGTCAATATAAGCAGAAAATGCTAAAGGGCCAGTATCTTATAATTTTAAACATATTAGCTAATTGTGACCTGTGTCTTTGACAACATGCCTTCTAATCTCCCGTCTGATCTTTCCCCTGCAAGCCTGTATTTCAACTGAAACAATCATCATGGATGATCTGAAAACCTGTTAAAGAACAGCCTTTTATTCATTTATCTATCTCTCCCTTTCATTTTTTTACTGTTGCCTTAATTTCTTCTTTTTTTTCTCAAAACCCATACCAGAATGTCAGAGAGGAAGGCTGGTGTGGTAGTTACACAATCTGTTAACTTGAGAAGGGGTGGAGTCTAGCATGTCAATCAGGTCACACCCAATGAGGACTCTGTGTGGTCATGACCTTCTCCTAAGGATTCTGGCAACTCTCTGGAGGTGGGACACACACTCTCTCAGTGAGACATTCCTGTTGACAAAGCACATGAAGCTACACTGATGGAGCCAGAGCCCTGGAGCTGGAGTTGGCCACGTTGAGACCCACACTAGCGCTGAGATGCTTCTACCCCCACTGATGCACAGACTTTCCACCCACTGGCCTCTGGTCTTCCTGCATTCAGCACCATGGCATGTGTTGCATGAGTCTGAAGAGGAATGTATAGACTGGTATCAGGTAAATGGGCTAACATTGGACTTACGGACTTGATCAGGACTGAGCTGGGATATTTTCTCATTATACAGTTGCTCTTTTTTATAAAGCTCTTTCTCACACATATAGTGTACATGAATTTGTTTCTCTAGTCTACCCGTACTAATACATTTTAGTACCAGAAGTGGGGTACTAGAGAAACAAATCATGAAGATGGAGAGTGGGTGCTTGTTTGACCCCTGCTTCATGGCAATTTTTCTTCTTTGGTTCGTCAGAGGTCAGATATGGCCATGTAGTCTAATGGGCTGTTTTTTGGAGAGTATGGGAAGTTAAAGTTTTTATTGTTTTGTTTGGTTGTTGTTTTGTGTTATTCCTGTGTGAAATGATAAAAAGGAATGTGATTCATGTATACCGTATATACTCATGTATATGCCAAGTTTTTCAGCACACAAAAAAATATGTGCTGAAAAACTGGGGTTCGGCTTATACACGGGGACGAGCGCTCGTTAACTCGTGGGTGATTGCTGTTCATTCAAAGCCCCGCTGAACAATGAAGGTCTTTGAATGTTTGTTTACTCACATCTAACCAATCAAAGCCGTCCTATGACGTGGACAACTCAATTCGCAGAAGCACCCGTAGTAATTCACTTACGCTGGCAGCTGAACTGGGAAGGATGTATCTGGCTACACTGTCTCTCCCCTTTGGTCTCTGTGTTAATTCACATCCTGCATCCCCCACCTGCACGGACTCCCCCACCTCCTCCCAGCTAACACGTCACGGGGAGGGGGGGGAAGCGGGGGGGGGGTATTACCTTGAAAGTTCTTTTTCAAAGTCTTGTTTTTATAACCTATTAGAAATGGATACTCTTGAACCACAACAAATACGCCGGTCATATGAGGCTGGTTTCAAAATGAAGGTTGTGTCAAGAGCAGAAGACAGCAATAACAGTATTACAAGTAGGAAATAATGTGTTGATGAAAAGCAAGTGAGGGAGTGGCGGAAAATGAAGGCTGACTTGGAATAGATTCCAAAAGCTAAAAAAGCTCGTTGTGGTTTAATGTCTTTTTATGGGGCTCTAGAGAGCGAATTGCATAAGTGGGTTATGGAGTGTTGTCAAAATGGTTACTGCGTAACACGTATGGGAATCCATATACGTGCTCTACAAATAGCTAAGGATGACAAATGTAAAGCACCAGGCATTGAAAAATTTGCTGCGTCAGCAGGATGGTATACCCGCTTGATGAACAGATTTGGCCTACTATGTTTGAGACAAAGAACAAAGATTTCCCAGAAATTGCCACAAGACCTTGAAGAAAAATTACGTCATTCTAGTCATTTATTATAAGACAAAGAAGGATTCATAATTATGACCTGGCAGGTATTGGGAATATGGATGAAACTGCCATGACTTTTGATCTTCCAAGCAACAGAACTGTGGCAAGTATAAGAGAAAAAAACATTTTTCTCAAAACCACAGGAAATGAAAAAAAAAAGACCACTTTATAGTTGTTCTATCATGTTTGGCTAATGGAACGAAGCTGCGTCCTGTCATTTTTAAAAGAAAGACCTTGCCTAAAAAGATCAATTTCCCACCAAGAATTACTGTGCGTGCACATGTGAAAGCCTGGATGGATGAAGACGGAACAGAAAGATGGCTGGAAGAAATTTGGAACCGACGACCAGGAGCAGCCTTAGAGAAAAAGCCATCGTTACTTGGTTGGGTTATGTTCAGAGCCCATCTATTGGATGACATAAAAAAATTGGCAAAATCTAGTAAAGTTACTTTAGCCGTTAATCCAGGTGGGCTTACATCTATACTGCAGCCTCTGGATGTACCTTTGAATAAGCCTTTTAAAGACCGTGTGCGAAGGATGTGGCATGAGTGGATGTCATCTGGTCAAGCCCGACTAACAAAAGGAGGAAATCTCATGAAGCCTGACATAGAGTTAATAGCAAAGTGGGTTCAAGATGCATGGGAAGACATTCCAGAAGACATGGTGCGACGTGCTTCAGAAATGTAGTATTAGTAATGCTATGGATGGCAGTGAAGACTGCGCTTTGTATGAAAATGACAGCAGTGATGCTGATGACGGCGATCTCATTGAGGACAACATCTATGATGACCTCACACCAGCTGAAGCTCTGCATTGGGATACGGATGATGATGAGGAATCCAGTTTTGAAGGATTTTAACTCTTTACATTTTAGCTTGGTTGCTTATTGAGCTCAGGGAATAGTACTCTTAAGGTATCATTGTTGATACCTTATTGTTTTTGTTGAAACTATTTTCTACTAACTATGTTGGTTTACTAATATTAAATGACTTGTCCTTTTATGTTTGTTTTAATTTAAAATAAATATTTAAATACATTACCCCACTGATGTCTCAATTTTTAGTAATTTTATTTTCATTTGTTTTGATTATTAAAACTCACCAATAGCTTCTGCATTTTCCACCCTAGGCTTATACTCGAGTCAATCAGTTTTTCTGGTTTTCCAGGTAATAATTAGGTACCTCGGCCTATGCTCGGGTCGGCTTATATTCGAGTATATACGGTATTTTGAGCTTAGGGGACGAAATTGCCCCTTTAATATCAGAACTGCTTAGTGCAAAATGACTGACAGAAGGTCAAAATTGCTGATAGAAGGCCTGATCCTGGCTTGAGGAAATGCAGCCAGAGGCCTGAGGCAATATTTTGTATCAATGGAATAATTTAGATAAGGATTGAGATAAGATTTATAAGGATTGAACTTGACTGTTAAGAATTGAGTTTAGGATTGGGCTGTACTGATATGGACTGTTTTCTTCTGCCTATTGTTCTTGATATAATGATTGATAGAAATTATTGGGAAGTAAAAATAGAGAGTTTGGAAGGCTACTTGCCTTCAGCCTTTAAATTGGGCACACCTACACAGAAGGTTCTAAAAGGATAAGCTACAGCAGGTGTTCAAGTGCTGAGGACATTTGAAGGTGAAGAGACTTGCCTAGGGGCCTGTTGACAGACTGAAGTAAAAATGAACTCTTTGACTTTTTGAATTTTGAACTAGTGATTTGTGCTTGAGGCTGGAAAAATGTGGACCGTTGGAAGGAAAGCTCTGCTCTCGGACTGGACTGTTAAAGGGAGCCTGTGGGCAGGCTGAAATGCTTGCTGGGTGGCCACCTGCACCCAGTTGATGTGTGGAAGTGAGAGAAGTGCAGCAATAGACGGGTTGAATCTGGCCACTGACGCCTGTGGACCTGGTTCACCAGGACTAGAGGAGAAGAGGAGAGCAGGTTGACTGGTCAGAAGTTCATGACCTAGCACAAGGTAGGCTAGGGTTGTTGAGAATTTGGCAGGCAGCCAATGGACACCTTGTTGAGGCTAAGTGAGGCAGCCCACATTGAGTTGACCAGAACCTGACCAGATGAAGAGAAGGTATTTCAGCCTGTGAACTGGTGCGTGTTGCTGCTGACTATGGATGGCCTGTCCTGATTTGACTTTACTAATGGATGCAGACTTCACAAGCTTCCAACTGGAATGAAGATTCTTCACATCAAAGAGTATGATTGTCTCCTAAGAGCACTGGGTTGATTTAAGTGGGCAGTATAGAAATTCAATACCCAAAAATGGGCAGATAAAGGCATGAAATGGCAGGCTTATAAATGTTTATAAGTGGGGGAATATAATCATAGGATTATGGTATAGGCATTCATTTAACTGCAATTGTTAGCATAGAATATTTTTGTTTGTGCACTTGTGATTTTGTTATTGTTTTGTTTTAAAAACAATACAAAAACTCTCAAGAGTTGCATAAGAGTGTCAAGTTGACAAGGGGTGGTCTCTGGCAGTTCCATAATCTCCCATCAACCTGCAAAGGGGTGGAGTCTAGCCTGCCAATCAGGCCATAGCCATTGACGTGTGTGGACATGGCCTTCTCCTGAGGATTCTGGGAACTCCTATCTTCCTCTCTGGAGGTGGGACACACACTCTCTGCTTCGTCTTCCTGTTGACAAGACACATAGAGCTATGCTGATGAAACCAGAGCCCTGGAGTTGGAGGAGCCACATGGAGACCCATGCCAGAGTTGAGATGTTTCCTTAGCCAATGGATCCACAAGACTTTCTACCTACTGGCCTGTGTTCTTCCTACATCCAGTGTAATTGCACGTGCTGCGTGAGTCTGAAGAGGGATTTATAGATTGATATCAGACATATGGGCTAATACCGTATTTATGGGCTTGATGTGGACTGGGCTGGGATGTTTTCTCAATATACAATTGCTCTTTTACATAAATATCCTTCTTATACACATATAAGTGTCTCTGGATTTGTTTCTCTAGTCCACCCAGACTAACACATTGAGAAGCAGTTTGTCAACTGTAAAATGTTAACAATGTGTATTGAGGTAATGTAGTAATATAACTTACAATACTTTGCTAATATAGTAGTATAACTTGTGATATTTTGCATTGCATATATATACATTCCTTTGCATGATAAAGACATTTGTAAAGCATAGGCAGAAGAAACCAAGCTCAGTTTAGAGAAATAAGCCAGAAGCATGGCCTTAGAAAGGCCCTGTGTGCAATTCAATAGACTTTCCCCTTCCAGTCTCCACTCCCCAGAAACACTATTTTACTGGAGAGAATAGAGATAGATAAATATAGATATCAAAGTAGGTGTAGGTATCTACACAGACATACCTATACTGCAATTTAAAGCCGATGCAAAATTTCCCAAGGGGCCACAACAAATCATGTGAGGGCACCTATTACATTTTGGTAAACACTGGGAGCATTTGATTCCTCCCTGTTGCAAACTCCATTTATGAAGGGTCTATTGTGGGTGATTGTGGCCAAGAAGGTGGGGACTCCCTTTACTCCCAATTTCCAGTCTGGGCCTCTGACTTCATCAGAAGAGCTGCAGAGTGTCCGCATCTCTCATCCTCCTCCCCGGCACCATGTTGCAAAAGTGCTCTTCCGGGCATGGTAAGTGTAGACAGCTGAGGGTTCCTTTCCCTGCCCAATTCCCACCCACAGAGCTGGGACACTATCCAGTTACAACTGGCAAGAATGGTTATTCCGATGATTTAGTCTCAGTTCATTTGTAGGGCAGAGTTTCCATGCTAGAATGGTCAGGCCAAGAAGATTAAGGGCTACCACATCCCAGTGACCATTTGTAATGCATGAGTACCACACCCGATACTGAAGTAGACCACCATCCTCACCTCCAACTTTGGTGCAGTGGCCTGGAGGTTCTGCCCAGGGACAGAGATGGCTGTAATGATGAAGAACTCTATACCGCTGCTTAAGGCAATTGGCTTTATTTGGAACAAAGCCTGGAGAGGTTTATGCCTAAGAGCATTGCTGAAAGCAATGAAGATCTTGGTGTCCAGCAATGAAGAGGCTCTGTGGTAGTATCTAGCACCAAGTGAAATGGCAAACCAGACAATGATTTAACAGAGAACTGAGAGTGCTTTAGCAAAGAAATGCGATCACACTTAGTCCCCTGGGGAGCTAGAATACTGTGTACATGCACTAGACTACATCTACTCAGAAACAATTTGGCAAACTTGAAAACACCCCCAAGCAAAACATATTTTATTAGCAAAAGACAGATGCCTTAGTGGCTCAAGGGGCTTAAGCATAACCCCTGACCAAGTATTGACCGAATAATTGTTATTCTGATTCAGAGAAACTCCTGAGAAATTACTTAAAATTAAAACTTCATCTTTGTAGGTCTGAAAGACTGTGCACACGTCTTCTAAGGAGTGATTGAATGAACTTGGTAAAAAGTGCAAACATCCTGATTTTTTAAAACGGTCTCCAAGTTATACACACATCTAAAAATAAAGCATGAAAATCTAAACTGGCTCAAAAGATTTATGCACAGTCTTTTACCAAATAAGTGGTTTATGGAGCTCCGAGGGAAACTACTAAGAAGCCAAAATAAAAACGAGGAACATCAAAGTAGCAGACGGCAGGGGATACAGGACTTTAAAGAAGGAGTGTAATCAGATCACTGTTAAACAAATGAGTAAACAACAAACTATATGCAGGGACAGCTCAGTATCCAGAATTACTACAATATTGTCTAAAATAACCAGTTTTCAGTGCAAAAATTATGAGACATAAAAACATCAGGAATATGTCAAATGGCACTGAGAATGAGAATGGTGCAGGACTGAGCAGTTTTTCTTTGGTTGTTTATAGGATTGCTAGCACTTGGAACTGACTCAGCAGACTCACAAAACAACAGAGAAGACAAACAAAACAAAAAACAAAATAAGCAAAAACAAGTCATGGAAAGGGCATGGAGGTTGGACTTTGTAAGTGAGAATGTCCAAGCAGCTATCATAAATACATTTAAGGAATTAAAAGAAATCACTTGTAAAGAATTAATAGAAGGCATAATTACAACACATTACATAAAGAATATGAATAGAGAAACTGAGGGAGGAAAAAGCCAACTAGACATTCTGGTGTTGAAGAATAAAATGACAAATGAGGAACTCAGTAGAGATGCTCAATAGTAAATGTGAGTTGGTAGACAACATATTCAACATGCTGAAAGAAAAAGTGCACCCCACCCCATCAAATTGTAAATGATGCATCTATATCTAGCAAAGATATCTCAGAAATGAAGGTACCCTAAAGACATCTCAGGTGAACAAAAACGGAGAATTCGACCCCCCTTACAAGAAATATCACTGTTGAGAAGAAATCAGTAACTTTAAGGGCACATGAAGAGATTGTGCAAGCTGGCGAACAGAAACAAGAAAGAATGAAGAAAAAGAAACAAAGTCTCAGAACTGTGGGACACGGTTAGTTATACCAACATCACGAGTGTCCAAAGTAAGGAAGATGAAATCTCTCCATCTTCGCTTCTAAGGAGCATTCTGGCTGTACTTCTCCCCACGCAGACTTGTTCATTCTTCTGGTAGTCCCTGATACAGTCAATATTCTTTGCTAACATCACAATTCAAGTGCATTATTCTCCTTTAGTCTTATTTTTTTATTGTCTGGCTTTCATATGTATATGAAGTGACTGACAAAAATCATGGCTTATGTCAAGTATACCGTAGTCCTCAAAGTGACATCTTTGCTCTGACGTCATTAAAAGGGTCTTTTGCAGCCATTTGCCCAATGCAGCATGCCATTTGACAACACTGCTGCTCCATGGGCGTTACCTGTTGATCCAAGTGGAGTATAAGTGTTGATAACTCCATTTGTTGGGGTCCGTTGATCATGACACTGTTTAATGATACAGTTGTGAGGATTTTCATGTTCAGGTATAATCTACACTCTACTCATGGTCCTCAAGTCAATTCACGCTCATGGTGACCCTTCAGGACAGGGTAGAACTGGCCCTGTGGGTTTCTGTGGCTGTACATCTTTACAGGAGCAGAAAGCCTCATCCTCCTGAGGAACAGCTGGTGGTTCGAACAGTTAGCCTTGTGGTTACCAGTCCAATGTGTAACCCAACCCCTATACTACCAGGACTCCTGTAATCCATAATAAAGGCTTCAGATTACTGATTCAGGATCATCTCATTATGGTTTGCAAAACTGATGATTTCAGAAGTTGTCATTCGTCCACCCTGTTGCTAGGTGCTCTTGAGGTGCTTCGGACTCGTAGTGACCTTGTGTACAACAGAATGAAACACTGCCCAGTCCTCCACTGGTCTCTCAAGTTGTTATGTTTGAGCCATTGGTGTGATCAGTGTTAACGCAACCTGGAGGCACCTGCTTTGAGCCTGCCACCTGTGGTGTGTGTCATCGCCACTTGGTACCATGTGTGCCTAGGGGGGTCGGTGAGGGATCCCACTGGAGCCCATTTGAAGAAAACCTCCATCCTGTGGAAAGAGGGTGGCAAGTATATGATGGATGTGCTTTCCTGTAATGGAGTCCTGGTGTTTGGAGGGGAAAGGCATTCCCCAGGACAGAGTAGTGGCTGATTTTGGAATCTGTTCCTTCCCTCTCCTGGGAAATGGCTAGCTTCTGGATAGAAGTTGCCAGAGTTTCCCCATGAAAACTCTACTTGAGGGCCCTGTTTACACAGTGACTGTCTGAAGGAAAGCCATGTTTCTGGGCACCCTGTCAGCCTCACTCAGGGCTGTTTGTGGGGTCAAACAGTGTCCGGTAGGGAAGACAGACGGTTCAAGACCAACTGGGAGCAACCCCTCAGAGCTCCTAGAAGCATGGATGCGGAGCTCATCAAGAATCAAAGTCTCCACGTGGATGTGTAAGGCGCAAGGCAGGAAATTCTGAGTTACTATCTTTACGAAAACTCCTAAAGTTCTCCGACCAGGGAGATTGGCAGCATGGGAGCACTATAAAACAGTTTCCAGGATCACACCATTTTTTCCTTCTGTAATTCCAAGTACGGTGCTTAGAATAGCGGATTAGAGGTCCTGTCGATTGGCTGTGCCCTCCAGTGTGGCCGGAAGAGACTGGCTGTTTGGGCTCCCAGAGATGATATTTTACAGTTCCATGAGTTCTACAGAACAAGCTGAAATGCCCCTGAGAACGACTTGTGCCTTATCGCAGAACCTCGAGTCCTAGAATGTCAGGTCTGTGCCCCAGGCACCCAAGTCAGTTAACCTCTGAGCAGTGACCCCTGGGCAGCAAACGGAGCAGCTTGGCCCCGAATTCATGGGAGAGAGGAGGGTGCACTGGGGCAAGCCACTCTCCACCAGTGATGCACCCAGGAGCGCACTCCTACTGACTAGATCCCAGTGAGGAGGTGACTTGCTAGACACCATCCAGAGGGTCTTAACAGGGGTGCAAGTCAGGACCTCGATTTCATTTCTTGCCCCCCCCAACTGAGGTTTAATATTTTCCAAGTAAAAACACTTCTCATTTATATCATTTACTGATAAAAGCAGCAGCAACTGCCTCTTCCAACACTAAAAGACCCCGAATGTGTCCTCCTCATCCTTGCTTGCAAAAAGGCCAGTTGTTTTGTAGGCGCATTTCTTTTTATCCAGGCACAGTCAATAGCAACGAAGAGGCAAGGCTAACTCTGTGTATTCAGGAACTCCTCGTGCAGTGGCTCTTAGCCTGTCATACAATTCCTATGCTGTGGTGACCCCCAACCATAAAATTATTTTCATTGCTACTTCATAACTGTCATTTTGCTACTGTTATGAATCATAATGTAAATATCTGATATGTAGGCTATATTAGGCGACACCTGTCAAAGGGTCGTGTGACCCCAAAGGGGTTGCGATGCTCAGGTTGAGAACTGCTGTTGTTGAGTAATGAATTCACTTGATGAAAGCTTTCCCAAATGCTTCCAAGACACGAAGAGCCCTCTCCTCTGGTAAGCTTTGGTTACTAGTGCCCTCACTGGCCTCGTAGACCCTAAGCCAAGGCCCACATTTTAGGTTTATATTAAAGCAGCGGATCTTCCAAGCTAGCCTTGGCTTGGGTATCATGCAACCTTGCAAAAGCTTAGTGGTTTATAAACAGTGAAAGTTTATTTCTTTCTTACATGACAAGTCTCGTGCAAGGTAACTTAATATCAGGTCTGGCTGCTAACCACAAGGCCAGCAGTTCGAAATCACCAGCCACTCTGCAGGAGACAGATAAGTTTTTCTATTCTCATAAAGGGTTACAGCCTCAGAAACCTACAGGGACAGTTCTAACCTGTCTTATAGGGTTGCCATGAGTCAGAATTGACTTAGTGGATGAGAGTTTGATTTTTTGTTTATTAATCTCTGGATTAAGAAGATCTACAGCCTGACCTGATGCCTCACATTAGGGCCCTGGAAGGACATTGTCATTATTTGAGACGTTGGCTGCCCTCCTTGAGTATGGAGAAGGCATTTTGTCGTCAGTATAGCGAGTGAGGCAAATAGTTGGTGATCATAGAGTCACCAAATATTTGTTAGTCATTGATGCTACGCATGAATGAGCCCTGGTGGCTCAGTGGGTGAAGTGTTGAGCTGCTAACCAGAAGATTGGGGGGTTGAGTAGACCAGGTGCTCCTGTTAGGTTGCTAGATTTAGGGACAGGGGGAGTAGGTCCCTCTCGTGCCTGAAAAAACCCCCATAGATGAGGTTGGAAAGAAATCAGGCAACCATTGAACACTTCTGAAGACCCCAAACTGAGCATGCACTCACACAAGCCCTCCTAGGCCCAGGTGAAACCAATATCTTGGACACACCCAGGTGGGCCTAACTCGTCCCATGGGGATCAACTGATGCTATCAACCACGCCTTCCCAGCTAGAGGTTTGAAATATCCTGGCTGTGGGAAGGCCTTGCTCTTTCACCTTGCTCTGGGCTTCTGGCAGGTGGGAGAGAGGGAGCGCACGTGCCACCTGGGCATGCCCCCTCAGGAACCTTTCAGTTCTGCTTGGGCCCACATGCGCTGGGGCTCATAGGCTCCTGCTCCCTTGCTCTCTTAAGCGCTTGCTCCTACTCTCTTACCCTGCTCCTGGTCAGAGGCAGGTAGAGGGTGAGAGTCTCCCTCCCCACATGCTGGCGCACATGCTCCCCACATGGCCTACTTGGGGCCTACAGCCTCTTGGCTCACATGCTCTTAGCCTCTAGGGTTCTTGGCCTTCTGGCCTCCTGCCCTTCTACGCCCGCCCCCACCCCCACTGTTCTACATGTGTGGGTGCTCAGTTGTGAACCTCAGCATGGTGTCCCACAGCTTGGCACACTTTCCAAAAACAGTGTGTACCCTTTTGAGACTGTAACACCTGAAACTTGTCCTTTGTAAAAAACCCACTTGGATCAGAAAACATGCTTCGGTGTGAATTCTTTCAGTGCCAAAGCAAAGAACCGAGGTATTACTCACTCTAGAAGCCTGACACTCTGAGGAAGAAAGATGAGGCAGTTTACTTCCCTAGAACTTTCCAGTCTCAGAAGCTCCATGGGGTGGGCCATGGGTTGGGCTTCTGGCTTTAATGCCACAGATTATGTTGGACATCAGCTTTCTGGGTATGTCCAGGAGGGTCCCTTCTCCCAGAGAGGTAGAAGTGAATAGCTTAGTGTATTTTAAAAAGAATAAAGCAGCATGAGAGACAGGAAGAGAAAGAGAATTAACATTTGTCACTGCAGCTGTGATTCATTCCCTACTTCCTGAAGGGGTGAAGAAAAAAAACATAGTAGGGCTTAGTGTTCATTTTGCCTGCCACCTCTCAGCCTCCCTTGCGACAACATGAGTCTGCTGCAATGGCCGGTGAGCAGGGATTTGAGCTAAGCTGCAGTTGAGTTTGTGGAGGCCTGAGCCAGACCCATGTCGTCTTGGGAAACGTTGGTCTGCTGAAGTGAGCACAACTCCCCCGCTTTGAGCGGGCAGTCCTGCGCCCAGGCCCATCCGAAGACTCCCACTTTCCAAATCAAAGCAAACTCACTGCCACTGAGTCAATACTGTGGTTTCTGAGACTGTAACTCTCTTTTTAAAAACCATTTTATTAGCACTTCATCCACATGACATACAATTCAGGAATCCCATCATATCAAGAAGAGTTGGGCAATTATCACCACACTGAATTCTAGAACATATTCTTCCTTGTACCCATTGTTGTTCATGCAATGATTTTTTAATTGTGGCAAAAATATGCATAACAAAACCTTCTCCACTTCTAAAACTTCTACAGTGCCGCTGATTATCCTCTTCATGCTCTGCAACCATTCTTGATAGCCTTTTACAAATTATTCCACCACCACGAACATAAATCCAATGCCCCCCAGTACAATCCCTTCTCCTTCACATATGGTAATCATTGGTCAAGTTTGCTTTCTTTCTTTTTTTAGTAGTTTTCTTGATGTACTAGTCACACATCATACACTTCAGGTTAAGTCGTTTTTAAAAAGTTGTATGTAGGTCATCTCAGTTAATTCTAGTGCCTCCCACCCCTGCATTCATTGCTAGCTCCCCAACACCCCGGCCCCCCGCATCCCCCTCTGCCCACCCCAGCGGAGCCACTGTGTCAGTTACTGTCTCCATGCATCCGCTGCTTCTGTGCTGACTGTACCTCCGACGAAGCCCACTCGAGGGTTCTGAACAATCCTCCAGGGTCAAAGATGACTCCCAGGACACAGGGAGCAGAAACCCAAATCCTAGGGCAAGAGGATTAGGGAGATTTGGCCGCTCCTTGGAAGGGCTAGAGACATCTTTGCACGTGGTGCCCAGCAAGGGCGGTCAGGTCAGTCCTGGGCCAGCCCCAAGGGGTGGGGGGCGGCCCCGAGGTGAGGCGGGAGGAGGTGGCCGGGACCCAGTAGGTAAAGAGGGCGGGCCCTCGCGCCCCCACGTGCGGGCTCGGCGGGGTGGGGACGAGAGGCTGGGCGGGCAGGCGAGCGCGGGCTCCGCGGAAACGCACCATGCCGCTGGCGCGGGCGGCCGACGTGGGGCTCGGGGACGCGTCCCTGCACCGCTACCTGGACGGCGACTTCTGGCGCCTCAAGGACGAGCTGCGCGCGCTTCTGGGCGGGAGCCCGCTCTTCCGGCAGAGGTACCGCGCGCCGCTCCCCGCCGTCCCGGGCCGCCCCACCGCGGACCCCCGCGCGCCGGCACTCGGGCGCGGTCGGCCGGCTCCCAGCGCGGGGGGTGCACCCGGGGCGCGTGCTGCCCCCGGAGGCTGGGCCCTTGCCAACAGGCGCAGGGCTTCCCTTTGGAACCCGGGCGCCCGCGGAGTTCCGGGGCCCCTGCGCACGGTGCTGTCCGCCTCGGGCAGAGCCTCTCCCTTGGCCGCGGAGTCGGGCGGTGGGTGGGCTGCGAAGCGTCAGGCGGTGCGGTGCCGCCCGGCTGCCGGCAAGGCGGGCGGGGCGGGCAGCGTGGGCCAGGGTTGGCCAGCAAGGAAGAGCACCTTTCCCTGGCCCGGGGAGGGGCTGGCCCTGCTCGGCGTGCCTGCGCCGCAGGGCCCGGGCCAGGGAGGGAAGGGATGCTGCCAGAGCCCCTTTCAGAAGGTAAGTGTGCAGAGAGGGCAGCTGAACCAGCCAGCTTGTAAGCTGGGCGCCATCTCATTCGGTGACACGACGGAGGGCCCTGAGACGTGGGCAGAGGAGGGGGCAGCTCGAGCCGTGGACAGAAGGGCTCGGTGACAAGGGCACGAGGGAACAGGCACGCTCTAAACGCTGCGCTTGCAGCTGCTTATTCCAGCTTCTTCTAAGCCAACCCAGGATGCCTGAAATGAGTCGCTGTCACACCATGCTTTGGGGTATTCGTTTACTAAAGCAGCAATTGTTAGGGTCGGCATGCCAGGAACGATTAGTTTATTTCCCAAGGTGCCCAGGTGCATAGGTCAGCAGGTTGAAATCACCTGCCGCTGCATGGGAGAAATACGAGTTTCTCCACCCCCATAGATGTGGATAGTCTTGGAAACTCAGAAGGGACAGGTCTACTCTGTTCTAGAGGATCGCTGAGTTGGAATTGGCTCAATGGTACGGAGTTTGGTTTAGTCTGCGCTTCTTAGTACTAGCTATAGTGAGAAGGAAGGAAGGAGATGTCTGGAGGAAATGATGTCCCTTAGTCAAAGCCAGGGTCCTGGTGGACCAGAGTGAGTCTCACGCCCATCAGGTCAATGCTGACTCCCAGTGGCCCTATAGGACAGGGTAGACTGCCCTGCGGGTCTTAAAGACCAACTCTTTACAGGAATAGAAACCGTCGTCTTTATCCCAGTGAATCAGGGCAGGGGAATAGATGTATTTTCACATGCTCAAATAATTTTTTTTAAGAGTGCAGGAAGGTTTGGAGACCTCTGTCGCATCGCTTTACATCCAAATCCTGCCGTCCCCTTCCTTGGTCTTCTCAGCTGAGTTCCTGGGCTGCTCCCTTGTGCTGCCTTTGATGATGGGGACAGACTCCATCATGACGGATGTATGCCACGGGGATGGGGCTGCCTGGCGAATTGCCCACCCCTCTCAGGAAAGGAGGGGCTGGAGAAGCAGGACTGGGTGAGGCGGACTTGCAGCATGAGCACCTGTATGACCACCTTTGAGAGATGGCCCCGGGTTGTTTTACTGCCACTTGTTCGTAGGGGGCAGGCCCCAGCTGTGCTGCTGGGTGGTTGTCAAGTGGAAATGAGAAGGTGGCGCTGTTCAGTAGCCATTCAGTAAATGCTGCTGATGGTACGGCCCAAACAACACAGCAAAACACCTCAAAGAGAAAATGTGGAAAAGCCTATTGCCCTAACAAAGCACCTTTCCATTCATCTCAATCCTCGTTTACTTTATAATTCACTTATACTAATTATGATCATGTAGGCAACATTTTGTATACTGCTCCCCCATCCACCCCCAGATGATTAGAAACCCTGCTAGCTGTTGGAAAGGCTACACTGTGCCATCAGGTCTCATCTTTCACATGGTAGAAGACAGTGCCCCTAATTACTGATGCTTTAGCCTTCTGTCAGTCACATGTGCTATGGGGATATGCAGGTGATTTAGAAATACAGTGGTCAAGAACGTTGTGAAACCATTGAGTTGCTGTCAATGAGGAAGGGAACGGGCGATGAACAGAGATGGGGCACAGGATGGCTGGCTGGGCTTCCTGATACGATGATGCCGGAGAGAGCCAGAACTCTGTGAGGCTGACTTGTTTTTCCAGCTCTTACCAGCTCTTGCCCTAGGTGTTGGTCGATAGGTTAAACGTAGATAGGGTGGGGATCGATTTTGTGGTAGCAAAGTCTTGCTCTTAGGAGGCCTGTGAGTGCAGGCTGTATGTACAGTGTCACAGGACACAAGAGCCCAGGAAACCGTTTTTTTCCCCCAACAGACAAGAAGTTGTGCAACGCCCTGTGCCCACAACCACCACCCTCCTCAGCGCAAGAGTCCTCCTGCTAGAGAGGGGCTTCTCGTCTCTCTCCAAGTCAAGCTTACGTTGACTCACTGTGTTCGAGAGTCTTTCAGACTCGAGGTTGCTGAGGGCCATCTCTGCCTGATGGTGACCCAGCCAGGTTCTGCCTCCTGTGTGACAGAATTCTGGAAGACTCCAGAACCTTGTGACTCCTCCCTGAGATTTGCAGTGAGGATTAAAAGCAAAATGTGAACCGAGATAAACTTCAAGATTATTTTTGAGTTTGGTTCATTAGCAGACTGAGACTTCTCATAGATGCCTGGCTGGTGGGAAGGCGGGTACATGTCTAGGTATGGTTGGTCCATCTCTTAGCAAAACAGCTGAAAATACCTTGCTAGCTCTTTCTGTTCCCGAGAGACGTTCATCCTGCCATCCACTGGGCTGCCGGGTCTGGCCTCTGTACCTGACTGCCTGCCTTTCTCCTCTTCTCGCTCCTTTGTCCTTTCTCGCCTGGAGCGAGGCAGATTTCCCTTAGGATGTTTCCATATAGTTTTCAGCGTTCCCCCCGCGGTCTTATTTTTATACAAGCAAGTATTTCATGAACACATTTCATTGTCTAAGAGTCAATTATGACTTAGTCGACATTTCACTTAGAGGGCTACTTGTTTTAAGACAAATCTTTAAGACCCCAAATGCTATTTTTTCTGATAGCTGGGCATCATCTGATTTCCTTACCACACTGTACTGTAGGCCTCCTCTCTGCAGTAAGCACTATGAGGGCAAGCATACAGTAAGGCCGTAGCATAGCAACTTATGTTTCTTAGATTCAGGCTAGGAGCTACTGCCAGCTCAAAGTCTGCTCATTTATCGATGGTTTCTATATGTCCCTGATTCACTGAAGAGACATTATTATATTGTGAAATATTATAAATCATCCCCATGGGGCATAGAGTCATTTTTTGGATAGTATCATTAATTTAGCCAATGGTAGAGAATTTAAAACCTGGGCGAGAAAAGAAAGTATACATGTATAGGATAACTTTTTAGACTTGTCCATATTAAAAACTTCAGTGCCTGGTGCTGTTTTGCCTGCTGATGCATTTTGTGATTGGAGGTACATAGAACTAGGTGAATCACAACCTTGAGGACACTTTTAAGCATTTTTCATCTCAGTCATGAAAATCCCATACAGTCTGACTGTGTTTTTAACAATCACCAAAACAACAAAGCACCCTTTAGGAATTAATGAGAAAACCATATACAGTAAAACTTGCAGAAGCTGAACATGCAAGGCGAAAAAATGTCAGAAAAGGAAAACGTTTTTCCACTAAGCTCAGATATAGAAACAAGCCAAAACAAAACAAAAAACACCTCAGACTGTACCCTGCTAAAGGTGAGACTTGTAAGACCTAGGGAAAAACAAGGGTCTCTAAGTTCTTGTTCGTGTAGCTTTCAATGTTAAATAAAAGGCAAAGGAACGAGAAGCCTGGTAGTCAACTCTGAAGAATCAGCCATTTCAAACTCCGTGGAGAACAGGTCTACTCTGATACGCCTGAGTTGCCTTGAGTTGGGGTTGGCTTGGCAGCAATTGGTTGGTTGGTATCAAATATGGAAACATTAAAGTTCAACAAGGGAATACCTCTGGTCAAAACATAAAAAGGGGAGGGCAAATGGTGGTATATGCAGGATTTGATCATTGCAAATTATGTTTACTAATTCAATTTTACTTGGATCCACAATTAACATCCACAGAAGCAGAACTCAAGAAATCAAGCCATGTATTCAACTGGGTAAATCATTTGCAAAAGACCTATTTTTTAAACAGTTTTATTGGCATTTAACGAGAAGAGTTGTACAATTATTACCACATCAATTTTAGAACTTTCTTTTCTCTCCCCATGGTAAAACCACTTTTAAAATGAGTTGTGTAATCACCATCAGGTACAGTGCTCCCTCTCCCTCCCACATAGCTTGTTTGCCCCCTCTGCTCCTCACCCTCCTTTCCTCTTATCCCCTCCCTCCCCTCCCCTACAAATCCTGTATCAGTCATGATCTCTCTGCATCGACTCCTGTGCTTCACAGACTCGGAAACCCAACAGAAACAGTAAACAACAGAAACAAAATAAAGTGGTAAGGCTAGCATAATAATAATATAAAGATAAGAAAGAAAAGACCACTGTGAATATTTAAAAGGGCAGGGAAGAAATTTTTGTCATGGAGCCAGCAAGAAATACTTGCACCTAGAAGAATTTCAGGTTGGGTCAAGAGGGAGGCCAGCTGACCAAGCATCCAGTTCCATCCAGTATCATCAGGATGACAATGATCCCTATACCTGACTAGCTACTCTGCAGATGGGTTTGGGGACCTCACTGTCCTCCATAATCTACAAATTGGGTGTTCGAAATTTAGGTTCTGCTAACTTTTTCCTCTTTCATATTTGAATTTTGTTATTGTCACAAAATACTTCTTTTTATTTTAAAAGTTTAAAAAAATCATTTTATTGGGGGCTCCTAAACTCTTATCAAAATCCATACATCCATCCATTGTGTGAAGCACATTTGTACATCTGTTGCCATCATTATTTTCAAAACATTTTCTTTTTTACTTGAGTCCTTGGTTTCAGTTTCTCATTTTTCCCCACCCTCCCTCTCTTCCTCATGAATCCTTGATAATTTATTAAAAATTTTTTTCGTTTCTTACACTGACCAGTGTCTCCCTTCATCCACTTTTCTGTTGTTCATCCCCCTTTGAGAGGGTTATAGATAGATCATTCTAATTGATTCCCCTTTTCTAACCCATCTTCCCTTCACCCTCCCGGTATTGCCACTCTCAGCATTGGTCTGAGGGGTTCATCTGTCCTGGATTCCCTGTTTCCAGTTCCTATCTGTACCCATGTACATGCTCTGTTCTAGCCAGATTTTTATGGTAGAATTGGGGGTCATAATAGTGGTGGGGAGGAAGCATTAAGGAACTAGAGGAAAGTTGTATGTTTCATTGGTGCTATACTGCTCGTCTCCTCCCCGTGACTCTTTTGTAAGGGGATGTCCAATTGTCTACAGATGGGCTTTGGGTCTCCACTCTGCTCTCCCCGTCATTCACTATGATAGGATTTTTTGTTCTGGGTCTTAGATGCCTGTTACCTGATCCTATCGACACCTCATGATCTCACATGCTGGTGTGTTTCTTCCATGTGGACTTTGTTGCTTCTCAGTTAGATGACCACTTGTTTATCTTCAAGCCTCTAAGACCCCAGGCGCTATATCTTTTGATAGCCGGGAACCGTCAGCTTTCTTCACCACAGTTTCTTATGCATCTGCTTTGTCTTCAGGGATTGATCATGTTGGGAAGGTGAGCATAACGGAATGCTGGGTTATTAGAACAAAGTGTTCTTGCATTGAGGGCGTACTTGAGTAGAGGCCTCTTTAAAGCGTGAAAGAGCACAGATGTCACTCTGAGGACTAAGATATTTTCACTCTCCCTCGGCACATGGACAGTGACGATGGCAGACTAGAGAAGAAGCGATGCCTCTGAGTTCTGGTTTTCGTGAAGGATGTGGAATATCACATGGACTGCCAGAAGAATGAGCAAACCTGTCTGAAGAAGTATAGCCATAATGCTCCTGAGACACGAGACTCCATCTCACGTACTTTGGACATGCTATCAGGAGGGACATTCTCAGGAGAAAGAGATTTGCTAGGAAAGGTAGAGGATCAATGAAAGAGGAAAACACTCACTGAGATGGCTTGGCCAAAAGACTGCCACATGGGCTCCAACTTCGCAACGATCATGAGGAGAGTGCAGGGCTGGCAGTGTTTCAGTCTGTTGTACACAGGATCGCTCTGAGTTCAAACTGACTTCACTGTACCTAATGACAACAGCAACATTGAAGTGGAGAATTTTGTTTAGTCATGAAGTAATAATACTGCCTTTTGCTTCCTCATTTGACATAGTACCTATCTGTTGAATTGATTTTTTTATTGTGGAAGAGAATGGGTTTTCACTGGAGACACCTGTAGAATTTGTGTACAGTACTTTTCCATCAAAGACATCCTTTGGGTGACCAGCTATATACCACGGTCACATGCCTCCTGGGACTAAGGAAGACCACAGCTCTTCAGATATGACGATTCCTTGTACACAGCAGAGCCTCAGGAGGCACTCAAGGCCCCTGGTTATATTTGTAGACTCCCCAGGACACTTAGCTGTTGATGCCGCATTTCCGTTTCTCATCAAATCCTAAAACCAAACCTGTTGTCATCATGCCAATTCCAATTCAGGGGACCCTATGTTTCAGAGTACAACTGCAGTCAGTAGGGTGCCGTGACCATAGTCTTGGAAGATTGCCAGGACTTAACTCCTCTTGCAGCGCCTCTTTCTGAATAGCCCTAAAAAAGAACCCCGTTGTGTCAAGCATCACACCTTCTAGAGTGCTGTTTGGAATGTAGTCACTGCGGTTGCTAGACCAAGCCTGAGCCAGCCGTGGGGCTGGGTAGACGGAGCACCTTTGGAATCCTGGCAGGGAAGGAAGGGAGGAAGAGCCACCAGCAATTTCTCACACAACATACCGTTCCTGGGTGAAGACACTCTCGCACAAGTGCTCTCAGTTTATCTTATGAGGTCATACATCGCCCTGTCCATGATTCCTTCATTCTCACTGCCATGGAGTGGAGGCCGATTCTTGGCAATTCCATAGGACAGGGTAGAACTGTCCCCGTGAGTTTTTGAGACAGTTACTCTTTATAGGAGTAGGAAGGCTCCTTTTTCCCTCTCGGAGCCACTGGTGGTTTTGAACTGCTAACCTTGTGGATTGGGGCCCAACGTGTAGCCGCTATGCGACCAGGGCTCCTTCCTTCATTATGCTTAGCCACATCCTTCCTGTCTGTTTCCTTTTAGCTTTTTTCTCTTTACTTCCCCTTTCCCATTTCTCTCCTCCCCCTTGCCCACAGACCCCCACTTCTCTGCAGTCTCTGAAGAGCACTGTGCCCCTCTCTCCACTGCCTCCTGGCTGCCTCTGCAGCTCAGATGCACATGACTTTGCTAAAACCCTTATGCCACCCTGCACTAGACTGCCTGTTTGTGCTACACTGTATTGGGACCTGCCCCCCACTGCTCTGGCTTCTCCATTAGACCTTGAGCTCTCTGAGGATAGGCACCTGCCGGACTACCACCTGAGTTCTCAGCTCTGAACCTGGCTCAGGGACTTCATAAAAGAGTAAGAGGAAAAGAAAAGGAGGGAAGGGGGGGGGGGAAACACCCCTGCCCTTACAGCACTTCCATGGAGTTGCTGATACAGGCTGTGAAGCGGAGGTCCCCTTCTACCTCGGATTCTTATGGCTTCTCTGTGGTGGAGGGAATCTTTACGCCCTCCCCTTTCTGTCTCAGGAAGTCTTCCTGCTACCTTTGAAGACTTTGCCAATTAGCAGCCGTGCGTTTCCCTTGGTTAAGTGAGTTTCACAAGTTGAACTAAACCACAACACTTCGAATGCTTGCTCTTGACATTTCTTGTTACCCCATTGGCTCAAGGGCTGTAGTCTTTGACAGTTACCACGCGATGATGCAACACTTCCGGTTTCCATTCACCGCCAGCCCGTCAGGCAATGTGTGCGGCTCACGAGGCGGGGAGGAGGTTTGTAACTGTGGTGTTTTCTAGAAATCTCTGGGGATTTGCTTTTGTCGATTATTGAAGTCCCTGTCACTCCATCGTGGTGAAGGCCTTTCTTCTTTTTTTCTCTGCCTTTCTACTATTCCACTGATCTCCTTTTCCAGGGAGTAATCTCGCCTGGTAATGTGTCCAGCACATGTGAGCTGGAGCCTCGCCCTGCTTGCTTCTAAGGAACACTCTGGCTGTACTTCTTCCAAGACAGACTGTTCTTTCGGCCCTCCGTGGCACTTTTAATATTCTTCCCCAGCACCACAGCTCAAGCACATGGTGAGTCAGTCTGGGTAGACTAGAGAAACAAAATTCATAGACACTCATGTTTTATAAGAGAGAGTTTTATATAAAGGGTACGTGTACATTAAGAAAGCATCCCAACCCAGTGCTGTCCAAGCCCACAAGTTCGACATTAGCCCATATATCCGACACCAATCTACCAAGTCTTCCACAGTCTCACAAAACAATGTGCAATGACGCCGACGGCAGGAGGAAAGCCAAATCAGTGAGTGTGTAAGCATCTCTGCACTGGCAGAGGTCTCCATGAGGCTTCTCCAGCACCCAAGGCTGCATCAGGGCAGATCCATGTGGCTTCTTCTCAGGGATATCTCATGGGAAGTGAGCCTTGCCAGCTGAGGCAGAGAACTAGCTAAGGTAGCTGCACCCTGGTCCGACCATCAGAGAGCAAGAGAAAAGACAGGCGAGACTCCCTGAGCCATTTATCTCTCTGCCCATCAATTAATCCCACATGTGTTCATTGTCCAGGTTGGCACAATAAACCTTAACTATCACACATGGATCCTTCTTTGGTCTTTTTCTTATACTATGTTCAACTTTCAGGAGCAAACGAGGTGATTGAAAATAGCATGGCTTGGCTCAGGCGCACCTTGGTCTTTAAAGTGACATCCTTGCTTTTCCACCATCTAAAGTGGTGCAATAACATCCTTTTATCCTCCGTTTCACTGTCCATTGTTTCAGTTACCCATGACCAACTGTGACTAGGAAATGTCAAATTCGCACCATGATAGAACCTTACAGCGTCCTTGCTTTGCCCCACTGGGGATGCGAGTCGTCTCTTTATCCATCATATCCCTGCTGTGCACACTGTCTGCCTGTTAGTTACTGCTGTTCCTCTCTTATTGTGTCTCATTTATAAATGTCATTTTATCACAGATATGTGTGTGCGGGGAAAAGCAGAGTACATAGAGTTCAAGAGTAGCCACAGTTTCAGGCATGGACCCCTGGGACTCTCCTGTGCATAACGTGGGACAAAAAATTGCCACGGAAGCATTTTGAAAAGTGTACATTATAGTACTTCTTGCAAACAGTACGGCCTCATGAATTGCATGTGCACACGCACCAAGTGCAGCCGTGGCGGACATTTGTGAAAACTGAGGTGTTGTGTGGCATGCCGTACTTGCCTGCGGTATTTGCAAAAGTGAATTTTGGCTTCAGTCATTACATATGCCATCGGCAAGGAGTCAGGGGTTAAGCCTGGAAGCACCCCCTGGCAAGGGGAAAATAAATAATTGAAAACTGTGTGTTTGTTTCTAGTAATTTAGGTCGACACTTTTGAGTCACTAGTTGGAACCTTGAACTTACTGAAGCCTGCCCACACATCATGTGTGAAGCTGATGGTGGTGTTCAAGAGAGTCCCCAGGCCCCACCCCAAACTGCCCACCAGTGTGGTTGTTCTGTGAAATATAATGCGATAGATGGCCGGTGGTGTTATTGCCCCAGGCAGGGGAACTTGTTTTGGAAGGGCTTTAGTGATTCTCAACACTGTGGCTCACAAAGATGAAAAAGCTTACAATTATATTAGCTCAACTGGTGCTCATGTGGCAGTCACATCTGGTGGCCTCACCTGTGAGCTTCAGCTGCGCGGTCTGGTGGCCAGCCACCTGCTCAAGACACTTGAGAATAAAGAGTCGGGTGAATGGACGCAGTTCAGGATTCGTGGGGTCACAGCAGCTGAATGCCCATGGTGAGAAGTGATTACAAAAGTCTGGAAGTGGGTGGCTCCTGTTTGGGAGAAAACAGACCCAGGGACCATGACTTCCGACCACGTGGGATAGCGTGCCAGCAGGATACAGATGCTGAAGAAGATGCCAAAGGCGGCACTGAGAACGTCGATTCAGACATCACAGAAGAGTGCCTGCAGGCAGCGCTGAGATATTTGAGTGAGGCTGCAGGACATTCAAATTTGTATGGGAAATGTATTTTCAAACTCATTTTTATCTAGATTTTGGAGGGAAAACACAACTGTTAAAAGATTTTTTAAAAGTGTATAATTTTATTGTTTTCCTTATTGTCGTTTTATTGTATTTTTATTTTGTAACTGACATTTTATTGGTTGTTTTGAGATCAGTACAGAGACATTATGAACAATTTGTACAAGATTCTTTTTTTTTAATCATGGGGGGGGGTGGGGCTCTTACAAATCTTATAACAATCCATCATTCAACAGTATTAAGCATACTTGTACATATGTTGCCGTCAACATTTCCAAACCTTTTCTTTCTACTTTGAGCCCTTGGTATCAGCCCCTCTTCCTCCCACCCCCACTCCCTTTGCCACCCTCCCACCCTCATGAATCCTTGAGCAATTGTATATTATTATTGTTATTTCATATCTCGCACCGTCATTGTCTACTGTGTTAGGGTTCTCTAGAGAGACAAAACCAGATTACTGATAAACAAACAAACAAATATAGATAGATAGATAACACAAGAAATGAACTGTTAAATTATAAAGCAGTACAAATGGCTCAGTGCAACTCACTCCAGTGAGTTGTGAGCCACTGGCAGTCCTTCAAGTCTTAAGGGTCGCCAGGTAGTCCTCTGTAGAGAGATTTAGGGTCTCCTGGCACAGGCAGCAAACAGCAAGGCAGGTCACCAACCGTCAGCCAGGTCACCAACAGTCAATCCCCAACTCCAGAGATGTACATTCCAATTCTCTGGTGAGGCAGGTCTTAAAGGGGCCTCAAATTACAGTGACACCGTCCATGGGTTAGGTGTCCCACAGGTAGTGTAGCTTGCAAATTGAGGCACAGAACAAGCAAGGCAGCCGCACATTGGTCCGATGATGAAAGAGAGAGACAAGAAAGGCGAGGCTCACCAAGCCATTTATCTCCCACCCTTCAATTAATCCCATATGTGTTTATCGGCCAGGCTGGCACAATAAACTAACTAAATCATCTACCTTCACCCACATTTCTGTTATTCATCCCCCTCAGCAGGGAGGGCTATATATCCTGTCTTGTGTGATTCCCTCTTTCTACCCCTTCTCCCTGTCCCCTACCTACCCCCTATCCTTATGATATCACCACTCCCACTACTATTCCAGAGGGGTTTATCTGCCCTGGATTCCTTGTGTAGAGAGATCCTCTCTGTGCCAACGTGTATACTCCAGTCTAGCTGAATTTGTAAGGTAGGACTGGGGCATGGTTGTGGCATTCAGGAACTAGAGGAATGATGTGTGTTTCGCTAGTGTTATACTGCGCACTGGTTGAATTGTCCCTTCCTTGTAACCCTTCTGTGGGGGATGTCCAATTGTCTACAGATGGGCTTAGGGCTCCACTCCAACCCCCCTCATTTCCATCAAAATAACTGTTTTGGATCTTTTGATACCTGATCCCATCAACACCTCATGATCACACAGGCTGATGTGCTTCTTCCATGTGGGCTTAGTTGCTTCCCTGCTAGATGGCTGCTTGTTCAACTTCAAGCCTTTAAAACCCCAGGCACTGTATCTTTTCATAGCCAGGCACCCATCTGCTTTCTTCACCACATTTTATGTCTTCAGCAATCCTGTTGGGAAGATGAGTATCAAGGAGTGCCAAGTTAGGACAACGTGCTCCTGTGTACATGATTCTTAATGCATGTGCCAAAATCCTGAAATGGCATGTGGATAACCATTCTTTTCTAAATTCCATTGACCTTCCAGCTTTAAATCTGGAGGCACATTTTTCAAAGAGGTCATCAAGTACCCTTATCTTCAAGTGTTGATAAGCTATTACATCTTCAGTCTCACCTAATTTGCAATTTTTAACATCACACACACTACACACTCCAAGGTTCAACCTTTATAGCATATTATGAAATGATCAGGAAAACTGGACTACCATGGCCAAAGGTGTCACAGATGCACACGGCTCTGAGCAGAAAGCCATGATGACCGAATGGTTTTCGGGCATGAAAACAGCATGGAAGCAAAACCTTAAATGTTCAAGTTATACAAATGCATGACAATGACTCCAAATTGCCGTTTTGTGTTAGGGATACAAACCCTGCCCCATGCCACCCCTGGCGGTGCAGTGGTCATCACACAGCTGCTACAGGAAAGGTTGGTGGTGCAAACCCTTCGGTGGCTCAGCAGGTGGAAGACCTGGGGAACAGCTCCTGGAAAGATCACAGCCTGGGAATACAGATGGGGCAGTTCTGCTCTTCGCCCCGAGGTCGTGATGAGTTGGACAGCAACCCACGTACTTAATCAGGCAGCTGTTCTTCCTTCCATCCATCCATCCATCCATCCATCCATCCATCCATCCATCCATCCATCCATCTATCCATCCACCCATCCACTCATCCATCCATCCACCCATCCATCCATCCAGTCACTGGTCCTCTGGTTTCTTGAAGTACATTTATCGCAAACATCACTGCATTGGCTCCTCAAGACTTCAGTCTGCACCTCACGTGAGAATTCATGAGAGTTCAGTATATGTGTCCAGTTCTTCTTCTGTTGTCACATTTCACAGAATGCAGTGAAACATTCTGAAGTTGACACTCATAGAACTTTCACAAATGCATACACTTACGTAACTTAAATCTCCACCAAAATGTTGACTATTGTTACCATCACTCATGCTCTACCTGATCCATTGCCACCTGCCCTCCCCTGCCTCCCCTCTGCCTCCCCACTTTAGAGGTAACCACCGTCCTGAGGTCTTTTTGCAAGTTCAGAATTTAATATTGCCATGCGGTGAATTCCTGAGTATGGCTGCTCCAGCTATAGTCGTGGTACCTCCTGTCAAAGGCCAGTGCGGGCACATGGGAGGAGATTGTGTACCTTCCTCACAATAAGAATGAGGGACATGACACTTTGTGGGGGTGGAGACAAATAAGGTGTATGGACCCCAACAAGGGGATTGGTTCGTTTTGCCATCTGTTGGCCTAAGGAAGTGAAATTATTTGCTATGGCTCTTCTATCTGTAGTCTTCTGCCACTGTCTGTCAGATTGACATACTGTGGTGGCTTGTGTGTTGCTGTGAAGATGGAAGCTATGTTACTGGTATTTCAAATATCTGACAATGGCACCTAACAACAACAACAACCACATCTCTAGTCTTTGTAACCAAATGGCACTAAATGACAGTGTGGAGGACTCAAGTCTCAGGGACGGGTTGGTTATGAAATTCCACTGAGTATAAAGTGAGCCATCTCAGACAAGGGAGCGGGAATTTCATGACCATCAAGAAGGAAAAGGCCCGAGCAGAATGCAACGTTCAGACCCCAAGATTCCTGTGGTGGCAGAGGTGGTCGTGTGGGCAGGGGCCCTGGCCCTGGCAGCCACATTGAATGCATTGGACCGAGGAGCAGGTTTCCTAGCTCACTGGAGAAGCCGGAGATCAGCAGCACCATCTGATGGAATCAGGACCATCTCACTCTCAAACGGTGGAACCAAGGCCCCCTGTATCTCAGAAGGTGGCGTCACAGCCAATTAGGATTTAAGCGAAGTTGCCAGGGCCTCTGGTTTCCAAGAGTCAGAGCTTCACCAATTCAGGCCTGGAGTGTGGGGTTGCTGGAAAGTTGTGTCAAGGAGCTGGTGCACAGCCCAAACTGAGGGGCTGAGGTTGCTGGGCCCACGTGGAAGAAGATTGGAACCTGCTGGAAGAATTCATCTTAGATGGACCAGCAGAAAGGAACCACAAAACATTTGAATGGATGGAATTGCCATCCCGAGGCCTGGACGGTGGGCTGAAGGCCAAGACCAAGGGGCCTCCTCCTAGAATTCCAGAGAGCATGGCCAACAGTAGAGTCTAGAGGGCAGGTGCCAGTGCCCTGATGGTTGCAAGGAGCAGAGCATTGATGTCAAGCCTTCAGAGAGGATGCGATTTGTTCTGCTGGGCTTTTATTTGCTTGGTGCCTATAGTAGGTTATGCATTGGCCTGCTAACCACAAAGTCAGCAGTTCGAAACCACCAGCTGCTCCTCACAAGGAAGATGAGGCTTTCCACTCCTGTAGAGTTATAGTCTTGGAAACCCACAGGGGCAGTTTCTACTCTGTCCCGTAGCATCACTAGGAGTCAGAAGCAACTTGTTGGTAGTGAGTGTGCTTTGTTTTGGTGTTGGTGCCTATCACCCTTTCTTTGTCTCTCATTCCTTCATTGATCATGAAAATGTCTGCCTTGCACCTGCTCCACCCCTGCATTTGGGAACCAGATACCTTGTATTCTGGATTTCTCAGGGTCACAGACAAAGAGGAATCTTGCCTCAGGATGGAATGTGCTCAGTGACTTACCCATAGTTGATTTAGATGACACAGAAAATGAGTCTTAAACTTGGAGTTAATTTATGGCTTTTGGGATGTGTGATGGGATGAATGTATTTTACGTATAGGAAGAAATAAAATTTTGGGGGCTAAAAGGTAGAATGTCCATGGATTAAATGATGTCCTCTAAAATATGTGTGTTATAATTCTCGACTTCTCAGTCTGTGGTAACGATGCCATCTGGGAAATGGCATCAATCTCCTCTTTGTTTTGCTGAGAGGCCATATCCAGTGTCCTTTGTGTTTTAAGTCACTCACCTTTAAGACATAAAAAGAGCAAATTCGGCATAGAGAAGCAGGCAGAGATGGGGGAGGATAGATGTCAAGTCACCGGAAAATTACCAAAGAATGAAGGAAAAAGAACCTTGCCCGAGCGCTGTAGCGGATGTCCCGAATCCAGACTTTCAGGCTTCTGGCCTGTGGGCAGCACATTTCTGTTCCTTAAAAGCATCCACCCGCGGTATTTCTGTTACGGTGGCGCTACATAACTAAGGCACTATTAACTAGCATTTTCATCAAACACTTGCTAACAATTCTGGCTAGTGTGTGGCATGTCATGGTGGTTTTCATGTGCATTTACCGATGCATTGTTTATGATGGTGAATGATTTTGATCGCGTTCTTGAGTATTTATGAGCCATTTATATGCCTTCTTTTTTGAAGCATCTCTGTGACTCTTTGATGACATCTTTTCTCGTGTGTGTGTGTGTGTGTGATTGTATGATATTTTACCACTTGCATACATCTGTGTAGTTACCATCACAATCAGGATTCAGAACCAGTCCATCACTAAAACAAGACTACCACCATCACCAAACAACAACAACCCAAATCCAAACCCAAAAAAATCCCTTGTGTTTCCCTTTATAGTCAGACACTGCTCCCAACGCTGGCAAACTTTGGATGGGTTGAGCTCTCCCACAATTTTGTCCTCCCAAGAATATTATAGAAATGGGACCAAAGAGTATGAAACCTTTTAAAGACTGCCTTATATTTTCCCGCTCAGCATAGTGTCCTAGACATCCATCCAAGTTACTGCGTGACGCAATAGTTCATTTTTGTATTTATTGCTGAGTAGTGCTTCATTGTGAAGAGATTCCACAGCTTGTTTTTCATTTAGATCAGTGGTTCTCAACCTTCCTAATGCCGCGACCCTTTCATACAGTTCCTCATGTTATGGTGACCCTCCAACCAGGCAGGTGAGCGTCTCAGACTGCCGAATTGTTAGAACAAAGTGTTCTTGTGTTGAGGGAGTACTTGAGCAGGGGCCCACTGTCCATCTGTTTCCTTAATACTAAACCTATAAATATATGTACATAGATCTAGTCCCCCCTTACTGTATATAACTATATTTACATCTTTATATTCCTGTATTTAAATCTCTATGACTACCCTTTGCCTCCTAGTTCTTTCCTCTGTTTCTTTGTACTTTCCTCTTTCCCTACTATCATGTTCTGCCTTCATTTGGGTTTTAGGAATTCCTCTTGGTTACATTGCCCTAGATCCAGCCCCACAAGACTTCCCAGACCCTCCTTGAGACTGATTTTGGATCACTTGCTATTCCCTTGTCCCTGGCTTAACACCCTCTTCCTTTCCCCCACCACGCCTACTCCCTTGTCCTCCCAGAACTGTCATCCCGTTGTTCTCTCTTCCAGGTAGACATGCTATGTACTATCACAAGACTGAGTACCACGAAGCAACAACAGAAAGTGAAACAATAGCTACAACAACAACACACACACACACACACACACAGAAACACGTATGAATAGTTCAGGGTCTGTTTGTTTTCCTTCACGGGTGCTTTCCAGTCAAGTCTGATGGGGTGCCATGCCCTGGCACTGCCTCTGTCCCTGGGGACTTCATTGCTCTGCTTCCCCCGCTGCTCCTGCTGCATGCCCCCAGAGGCTGGCTTCGGTGTGGTGAGCTCATGGCGGGCACAATTCCCACTGTGTGTCTCTAGTGTTGTCCCCAATGGTGCTATGGGTCAATGAGGAACGCTGTGTCCCATGGTGGGGGTAGCCCTGTGGTCATCTCTGTGCATTGCTGTTCTGAGCAGGAACATTGTCCTCAGGGTTTGGTGAGCCAGGCTGTGCATCACTCTTTTTATTCCCCACTGCCCCCTCGTTGGCTCCTGTGTGCTCTGACTAGACAAATCCCTCTTCCCCTCTTCTTGAGCTGTAGCCTCTGAAGCGAATTCTTCTTGGGGGGAGGGTGGTGCTGTCCGCTTAGTTGGTTATGGGGCCGGCCCCTCAGGCCTCTCGGTTCCCTGCTTCATGTCAGTGTGTTGCGTTCTTGTCTTGGAGCTCCGGGTTGAAGTCTTGTCTCCTGTGGAAACACAATCAGCACCCTCCCCCTGTGTGGGTCAGTGCCCTGGTCCCCCGGCTACCCATATCTGTTTCCATCCTCCCTTTTAATGGGCTGCCATATGTATCCCATATGTATCCCTGAGTTTAGTGTGGCCCCTGCCACATTACCTGGGCCTCACCCCAGGGACGTATGTATACAGCATCTTCTTCCCTATGCCCCTTTTGAATTTTTTTTTTGAGTTTACCTCAGCAGACTCATGTAGTACTTTTCCTTTTGTGCTTGGCTTACTTCATTTAGCATAATTTCCTCCAGTTCTTCCCATGCGGCGATGTGCTTCATGCGTTCATCCCTGCTTTTTGGGGATGCGTAATACTCCATTGTATGTATGTACCACAGTTTTTTAGTCCATTCTTCTGTTGATGGGAATTTGGGCTGTTTCCAACTCCTTGCAATTGTGAACTGTGCTGCGATGAACATTGGGGCACAGATGTCTGGCCGTGGTTTGTTTTTTTGTCTCTCATGGGTATATGCCCAGGAGGGGGATTGCTGGATCATAAGGTAGCTCAATTTCCAACTGTTTTAGATATCGCCAAATCGATTTCCATAATGGTTGTACATACCTACAGGTCCACCAGCAGTGGACAAGAGTTCCTATCTCTCCGCATCCCCTTCAACACTTGTTACTTTCTGGTTTCTTAAATTGGGCTATCTTTGAGGGTGTTAGGTGCTATCTCACAGTTGTTTTAATTTGCATGTCTCTTATGGCTAGAGATCTGGAACATTTTCTCATATATTTATTGGCCATTTGAGTATCTGCCCTTGAGAAACTCCTGCTCAGGTCCTTTGCCCACCTCCTGAGTAGACAATTGTTTTTTTTCTTGTTGTAGTTTAGCAGAGTATTGTAGATTTTAGTAATAAGACCTTTGTCTGATGTGTCATTGCTAAAGATGTTTTCCCAGTCTATAGTCTCTCTTATTACTCTCTGTGAATTCTTTCCATGTACATAAGTGTTTTATTTTTAGTATGTCCCATTGGTCAATTTGTGCCTCCTCCGTGTTGGTGTCCTTCCCGATTTCCGATAGCCTATGTGCCAAGGCTCTCAGGTTTGTCCCAATTCCCTCACTGATGGCCCTAATAGTTTGGGGTTTTACATCAAGGTCTGTGATCCACCTTGAGTTTATTCTTGGCATGGAGTGAGGTAAAGGTATCTTGCTTCATTTTTCTGTAGCTACGTATCCATTTTTTCCAGCACCATGAATTGAAGAGGGCATCCGCTTCCCATTTGATGCTTTTGGGCCCCTTATCAAAGATCAGTTGTCTGTATGCTGTTGATTTTATCTCTGGGTTTTCAATCCTTTTCCATTGGTCTGAATATCTATCGTTATACCAGTCCCACACTGTTTTGACCACTGTGGCTGTGTAGTAGGTGCTAAAGTCGGGTAAAGCAAGCCCTTCGACTCGGTCTTTCTTCTTGAGGAGTTCTCTGCTAATTCTTGGTTTCTTCCCTCTCCATATAAAGTTGGTAATCTGTTTTACCAACTCTTTGAAGAAAGTTGCTGGAATTTGGATCGGGATAGCATTGAACTTATACAGTGCCTTGAATAGAATTGACATCTTTACAATATTGAGTCTGCCGATCCATGAGCGTGGGATCTCCTTCCATTTGTTGAGGCCATCCTTGTTTTTTTTAAATTGTGTTTTGTAGTTTTCCTCATACAGATCTTTTGTTTTTTGAGTCAGATATATCCCTAGATATTTCAATTTGTGTTTGGCTATTATGAAGGGAACCCCTTTTTGAACTCATCTTCTGTGGCCTTGTCTGATGTGTACAGTAGTGCAATAGACTCCTGTTTGTTGATCTTGTAACCTGCTACTCTGCCATATTCCTCTATTGCTTCCAGTACTCCTCTTGTGGAACTTTTAGGATTTTCCATATATAAAATCATATCATCTGTGAATAACGATAGTTTCACTTCTTCCTTCCCCAGACGAATACCTTTGATGCCCTTTCTTTGCCTTATATTCTTAGCTAGGACCTCCAGCACAATGTTAAATAGGAGTGGGGACAGGGGACATCTTTGTCTAGTCCCCTTTTTCAGAAGAATTGATCTTGTCTTTTCTCCATTGACTACCACATTGACTTTTGTTTTTTCATATATAGCTTGTATTATATTGAGAACTTTTCCTTCCATTCCTATCTTCTTGAGTGTCTTAAACATAAATTGGTGTTGGATGTTGTCAAATGCTTTTTCTGCATCTATTGATATTATCATGTGGTTCTTATATTTCTTCCTTTCAATGTAGCAAATAATACTAATGGTCTTTCGTATGTTGAACCATCCCTGCATCCCTGGTATGAATCTTGGTCATGGTGAATTATTTGTTTTATATATATTTCTATTCTCTTGGCTAGTATTTTGTTAAGGATTTTTGAATCGATATTCATTAGGGAAATTGGTCTGTAGTTCTCAATTCTTGTGGGATCCTTGCCCCGTTTAGGTATCAGAGTTATACTAGCTTCATAGAAGGAATTTGGAAGTTTGCCATCTTTTTCTATGGTCTGGAAGTGTTTGTGTAGGATTGGTGTCAGTTCTTTCCTGAATGCTTGATAGAATTCACCAGTGAATCCATCTGGTCCTGGTGTCTTCTTGGTTCATAATTCTTTGATAGCTTTGTCTATTTCTTCTATTGATATGGGTCTGTTGAGGTTCTTGTTGGCCATTGGGGATAATCTAGGGAGGGGTTGTTTTTCCAAGAATTCATCCTTGTCTTCCAAGTTTTTAATTTTTTTTTTTTTAGTTTGAGGATCGTTTGTTGGCCCGTCTTCCAAGTTTTTTCAATTCATTGGAGTACAGTCCTTCATAGTACTGTGTAATTATACTTTTGATTTCACTATGGTCCATTGTAATATTCCCTCTTTCATCCCTCGTCCTTGCTATTGAGATGTGTTCCTTCCTTTCTTTGGTAAAATTCACAAGAAGTTTGTCGATTCGATTTATCCATTTGAAGAACCAACTTTTAGCAGCATTGTCCCATCAGTTTTGGTATGTCGTGTTTTCATTCTCGTTGGTTTCTAGAAATTTCCTAATTTCATGTCTGATCTGAGCCAGCACGCTCTCCTTTGGCAATAGAGAGTTATTCATTCTCCAATGGTTTGCCCTTGATTTATTTATCTTCCTTTAGTTTATTTCCAATCTTATGGCACAGTGGTCAGAGAGAGAGGTCAGTATGATATCAATGTGCTTGAATTTATGTAGATTCGACTTAGGCCCCTAGCATGTGGTCTATTTTCGTAAATGTACCACGTGGACTTGAATAGAATGAGAATTCTTTTTTGTTTGGGTGGAGAGCTCTGTAGATATCTATCAGGTCAAGTTGTTTAATTGTAGTGTTTAGATCTTTGGTCTCCTTGTTGAGTTTTATTCTGAGTAATCGACCTTTCTCAGAGAGCAGTGTATTGAAGTCACCTACTATAATTGCTGAGGCTGTGATTTCTTTTTTCATCCTTTGCAGTGTTTGCTTGACATATTCTGCTGCATGCTTGTTTGGCGGGTAAATGTTTAGAATGCTTATTGGTTCCTTATGTAATGCTCCCTTGAGCATTATATAGTGTCCATCCTTATCTCTTTTTATGGTTTTCACTTTGAGGTCAATTTTAATTTGAGATTAGGATTGCAACCCCTTCTTTTTTTTAAATTAGAGTTTGCCTGATGTTGTCTCCATCCTTTGATTCTCAGCCTGTTTTTATCTGCAGTGTTGAGATGTGCCTCCGATCTCCTTGGAGCTCTGGGTGTGAGCTACCTATCTGGCGTCCATCTTCTGGAGTCCCAAAACTGTAACTCTTTATGGGAGTAGAGAGCCTACTTTTTCTCCTGTGGAGTGGCTGGTGGTTTCAAACTGCCGACTTTGTGGCTAACGGCCCAATGAGTAACACACTATACCACCAGGGCGCCCTGGGTTGTCTTCTAAGTATATGTTTAACTTCCTAAGTTTAGTTAGGAGAATGTGCCAAGAGGCTAGAGGTGAGTCCCTGGACCAAGATGGCCTACCTCTATAACCTCGCTATGCTTGTTCACACATCACCAAGAGAAAGGTCGCTTGTGGTGACCTCTCCTGGTAATCTGGAGGTGTGGAAGTTGGAGGCTGTTGGTGAACTGTCCTTTCTATGGGGGCATCTCTTGAAGGGGCCACCATGTCCACCTTGAGCCAGAGATCATGCCATCCCCTATCTCCATAGACACTGTGAGGCAAACTGACCAAAGTGACGCCATTTGTTGACTGCTGAATGGCCTGCCTCCTTTCCCTTCCCATCTTGGAAAGTCCCACTATTGGTTGATTTTAGTATGTACTCTTCAGGACATTGTAATTAATCTAGTTGTTTTTCAATATTGTTCCTTTTTAATTCATAATCTGAACGTTGTGGTTAAGTTTGCTATTCTTTAATATTGTTCCGTTTTGATGTTATAATCAATCCTGCTGCAGTGCTCACTTACTCTAAAGAATGATAGCATTAATGATGTCATCATTACCTGCTTTTGCCATACCTGCTCTCTCTATAGGAAAGTTCCTGATGAATGGGTTTTTGCCTATATAAGCAGGCTATTATCTCCACTCGGAACTGCAACCTAAAGAAATTCTTACAGATTCTCATGTTCCGGTTATAAGCGAATAAAATACTTCGAAATGTCAAGTCATTACAGTGGCTGTCACTAATTTGAACCCACAGCAACTGCTCTCGAGCCACTACAGACAGCTCTGATAACCTGCAGGGGAGGAGGTGCTGGATGCTGGAGAGGCGTGTTACATTTTCCAACTCCAGTGTATTGAACTCAGTCTGTGTTACATAGACACTTCTGTTCAAAACAGAGATACAACCAAGCTCTCCCTTCTAGCAGCTTACCTAGTCAAAGCATCCCGAGGGTCTCTTTAGAGTCACCAAATGTTCAGTGTCTTAACACCTGCTTTATATCTGCTTCTCGCAGGTATGACTTAAGTCTGGATGAGATGAGAGCTTTGACATTTCAGCGAGTGAAGTTTACCATGGGGCTGCCGCCATTAAAACGTGCAATTCAGGAGCAGGTATGTTTCACCATTGCTTTTGTCATGCGTGTCTGTGTGAGTGTGTGTGGTTTTGTTTTCTTTGATCTTGTGACTTGCAGAAGCACGGAAATCTTTTCCCGCAGGCAGCACACAGACTATGCCGACACCCTCCCAGTCTGCCTGACTCCCAGCGAACCTCTCTCAAGTGTACAGTCTGGGAGACCGGCAGAGCTGCTGAAGTCATGAAGTATTTGTCCACACAACAATTTTAACCATATATTTCTAATATATGAGAAATATGACTATCCATTTTATAGGAATTTAAAAATACTTTCTCAAAACTCACTGCCAGTGAATTAATTCTGACTCACGGTAACCCTATCGGACAGGGTAGAATTTCCTTCTGTTGATTTCTGAGGCTAACTCTCTACAGGAGGAGAAAGTGCCATCTTTCTCCTGTGGAGCAGCTGGTGGCTTCGAACTGCTGACTTTGCAGGTAGCAGCCCAATGAGTAACGACTATACCACTAGGGCTCCTCTCAAAAGGAGATACCCCCTCCCCCAAACAAACCAACCAAACTCACTGCAATCAACTGGTATCCACCCCCTGTGGGTTCCTGAGATTGTAACTGTTTACAGGAGCAGAACTTGTCTTTCGCTTGCAGAACTGCAGGTGGTTTTAAACTGCCCACCATGCGGCTCACACCCCAATAAGTAACCACTGCGTCGCCAGGACTTCCTAAAGAAGGGATTACAGGTGCCCACAAAACCCAAACTAAGTTCACTGCCAGAGTCAAGGACGACTTATAGTGACCCTGTAGGACAGGGTAGCACTGCTCCCGAGGGTTTCAGAGACACTCTTGATGGGGGTAGAGAGCCTCATTGTTCTCTCTCTGAGCAGCTGGCAGTTTCAAACTACTAACCTTGTGGTTAGCAGCCCAGTGTGCAATCTACTACTCCACCAGAAAAATATGTGTTCAGGTGAGGGCCCTGATTTGGAGCTGAGCTTACTCTGAAGTGAGCTTCGTGCCCCGGTGGGCTGGGCACTTCTCTTTCCTGGTTGATCGGTGGAGTGGGGATCTTGAGATTGAGGCGGAGGGTGATTCCTCCCCATCCAGGAGACCCCTGGGGGCTTGTTTTCCAGAGGCGTGAGGATCAGAGCCAATAGGGGCATGTGACCTGTGCTGGGGATGGCCTCAGGATGCAGCCGCTCCACACCCTGCCCACCGTCTCTTAGGGTTGCTCTCCTGAGGAGGAAAGCCCTGGAACAAGCATATCTTGCCAGGAAGGAGTTACAGATGAAGGTGCCCCCTGAGGAGGTCTACCACAGCACCCTCCACACTGACCATGGCTCGACACTGCATTTTCACATCTAGCTGGTGAGAACATGGACGGGTGTCCACGTGGTAAAGGAAGCCCTGTGTAACCAAGTGCAGCAGGCTTGCAGAGCCTGCAGAATCGTTTCACACAAAATCGGGAAAAGCAGAGTTTGAAACCAGTGCATTGCCTCTCAGCTGAATGTATGCAGAGCCATAAACACAACTGGAAAAGCCTCTTTGGTTCTAACCACTTCTGGCCTCCCAGTGCTGGAGGACGGGGTGGGAGGTAAAGCCCTGCTATGTAGCCAGTCGTGGCCGATAATGTCCCCGGCTCCCTTAATGAATCCAACATGTCTGCGGCTTAACTTTGTGTCAATACTCAAAACCTGGACAGGAGGGTTGATCCCTTAAGGAGGCTTGCTAATTGCTACCCAGCCCTCTGAGCCTGGAGGATTAGCCTGCATAATCTCACTCTTAATGAAGCGTGTGGAGCCCTGGATCCAATTATCTTACTCTTTTCCTGGCCCCCTTCATGGTCTTAGGCAGCAAGGACAACGCTCCATCCTGGCTGATTAGATAGCCTTCCTCCAGGGGGCACAGGACTGGGCCTGCAGGCCTTGCCAGGTCCATTCCTGCTACTTATCTCAGCCTACTTGGCGCTTCTCTCAGTGGGAGAAGCCAGCGGACCAGAAGGAAATTAAACTGGCCATCAGTTCAGCAGGCTGGAAACTGGCTACAGTCTCATCTCATCCAGCGATGTCACGAGAATCAGCAGGACATCTGTGCTTGAAGGCTCTCAGATTTTGCCCTGCAGACAGCTGGAGGAACTGTCCACTCTCAGTAATTCTAGAAGAAGTGTTACATGAAAACATTGAGTCATGACTGAACCTCTGTTCAGCAGGACTCCCTGATCCCTGCATCGCCCCTGTGAACTTTCCCGGACAATCAGATGGGCTCTGAGGCAGGACTCGGTGTGTATGATGATGAGCTCAAGGACAAATGAGGAGTGAGCCTTGGCGTCCAGAGCCAGCTACACTCTGCATTTTGTTCCAGGCCGCTCTGGACTGTTTGCAGGCCAAGAATAAGCCGTTAAGATGTTTCCACTCTGTTTTCCCCCTTGCCATCTGTAATAGATTTGAGATGTTCCAATCATTTTAAAAGTAGAAAGCAGTGTTGGAGTCTGACTACAAGTTTTACACACACACACACACACACACACACACACACACACACACTCCTTTGGAGCACAGAGCTCCAAGACTGTTCCATGTCTACTTCTCCTGGACCTGTTTCTGTTGATGTCACACCTATGTGGTTCAGCAAAGGACTCCTCTTAATGCCCTGTTCTGAAGGTTCCAGAACTGGACTCCTGAGGGCCAAGTGGCTGACTCCTTTGGTTTCCAGATGAGGAGACAGAGGGACCTCAGGGGCCGTATTTGCTCTGTGGGTCAGCTTCCCCAGAGAGCACCACCCTTCAAGGCAAAAAGAAGTTATACCAGTAATCATCACAACCACTAATAATATCTCCCACTTACTGAGTCCACTTAATGCCAGTCTGTGCTCCGAGCTGTAGATGGATGCCGTTGGGATAGCCACTGTACAGGCGAGTAGACAGAGGCTCTATCACTATCCGTCAGTTTGTCCTGTTGCTGTGTTGCTGGTAGCTATGTCACTGGTATTTCACATGTCAGCAGGATGACCCAAAGGGAACAGGTTTCAGCAGAGCTTGCAGACTAAGAACAGACAACAAGGAAGGGCTCGCCTCCTCGCTTGGAAGGAAAGGAGCTGCCGAAACCTTATGCATAGCTCTGAGACATGTCAGACCCCGAAGGCTTAATGAATGGAAGCAGAGCATTGTTGGGATAGTGCTGGAGGCTGGGTCTCGGGTTGGAGAGCACTTGAAATGTGACTGTGGAGGAGCTGATTTCCTGAAGTGGAGTCAGCCATGTGACATGAGTTGGGTAAAACCTGAGGAAGTGGAGCATCTGGGAATTTCATTTGCTGATGGGGCATGACTCAAGGTAAGGAGAAATAACTTCAAAAAAATCTGCTAATGATCAGATGCTGGAATGTGCAAAGCATGAATCTAAGAAAATCGTAAGTGGCCCCAAATGAAATGGAACACATAAAGCTAGCCATCCCAGGCATTAGTGAGCTGAAATTGAATGACATTGGCCATATCGAATTAAAATGTTTTAAATGACACAATCAAGAGGACCAGTGTGGCATGTATTGTCAAAAAGGATGTTGCAAAATCCATCATGAAGTACAATGTTGTCTGTGATAGGATTGTATCAATCTGTCCTCAAGGAAATCCAATCAATATAACTGTTATTCAGATTTATGCACCAACCACAAAAGCTAGTGAGGAAGAAATTTAAGATTTCTACCAGTGTCTTCCATCTGAAATTGATCAAACATGCAGTCAAGATTCATTGATAATTATTGGCAATTGAAATGCAAAAGTTGGAAACAAAAAGGAAGTGACAGTAGTTGGAAAATATGGACTTGGGAATATGAACAAAGCTGGAGATCTCATGATCGAATTCTGCAAGACCAATGGCTTGTTTATAGCAAATGCTTTTTTTAAGCAATACAAAAGAGGACTTTACACATGAACTTCTCCAAATGGAATGCACAGAAATCCAAGTGACTACATCTGTTGGATGACACATTGGCGAAGTTTAATATCAGCAGCTAAAACCAGGTCAGGGGTTGACTGTGGAACAGACCATCAATTACTCATATGTAAGTTCAGGAAAAGGTTGAAGAAAATTAAAGCAATCCATGAGAACCAAACTATGACTTTGAGTCTATCCCACCTGAATTTGGAAAACAGCTTGTGCACAGATTTGATACCTAGAACTCTAATGACAAAAGACCTGATGAGCTTTGTCATGACATCAAGAACATCATACATGAAGAAAGCAACTCAAAAGATATAGTGTCTGGGGTCTTAAAGGCTTGAAGGTAAATAAGCAGCCATCTAGCTCAGAAGCATCAAAGCCCACATGGAAGAAGCACACCAGCTTGTGTGATCACAAGGTGCCAAAGGGATCAGTTAACAGGCATCAAAGAACAAAAAAAAAGCATATCATTGTGTGCTCACCTCAATGACACGATTGCTGAAGACAAATGGGTGCATAAGCAAATGTGAAGAAAGCTGATGGTGCCCGGCTATCAAAAGATATAGCGTCCAGGGTCTTAAAGGCTTGAAGGTAAACAAGTGGCCATCTAGCTCAGAAGCAACAAAACCCACATGGAAGAAGCACACCAGCCGGTGTGATCACGAGGTGTTGAAAGGGTCAAGTATAAGGCATCATCTTAACAAAAACCTCTTACCATAGTGAATGAATGGGGGAGTGCAGAGTGGAGACCCAAAGCCCATTTGTAGGCCACTGAAGATCCCCTTGCAGAGGGGTCTAGGGGAGGAGACGAGTCAGTCAGGGTGCGACGTAGCAATGATGAAAAATACAACTTTCCTCTAGTTCCTAAATGCTTCCTCCCCTTCTCCCCCACTATCATGATCTCAATTCTACCTTGCAAGTCTGGCTAGACCAGAGGATGTACACTGGTACAGATAGGAACCAGAAACACAGGGAATCCAGGGTGGATGATCCCTTCAGGACGTGGTGTGAGTGGCGATACTGGGAACGTAGTGGGAGGGTGGGTTGGAAAGGGGGACCCGATTACAAGGATCTACATATAACCTCCTCCCTGGGGGAAGGGCAACAGAAAAGTGGGTGAAGGGAGACGTTGGGCAGTGTAAGATATGACAAAATAATAATTTATGAATTATCGAGGGTTCATGAGGGAGAGGGGAGTAGGGAGGAAGGAGGAAAATGAGGACCTGATGCCAGGGGCTTAAGTGGAGAGCAAATGCTTTGAGAATGACGAGGATAATGAATGTACAAATGTGCTTTACACAATGGATGGACATATGGATTGTGATAAGAGTTGTATGAGTCCCTAATAAAATGATTTTAAAAAAAAGAAACAACTAAAAAATTAAGAAAGAAAGATTGAAGTGGATGTCAGAAGAGACTATGAGAATTGCTGTTAATTAAGAGGCAGCTAAAGTAAATGGAAAGGGCAGCTTGAGAAAACAAAGCCAAATGTGATAATAAAATGTGCAAAGACCTGGAATTAGAAAACAAAAAACCCCACTCTTGGCATAGTAAACTGAAAGACCTCAAGAAAAATTTCAAGTCTCATCAGGTTGCAATCTTGAAAGATTCCATGTGCAAAATATTGAATGATGCAGAAAGCATCAAAAGAAGATGGAAGGATACACAGAATCACTTCATCAAAAAGAACTTGTCGACCGTCCATAGTTCAGGAGATAGAATATAAGCCAGAACCACTGGTGCTGAAGGAAGAAGGCCAAGCTGCACTGAATGCGTTAACCCAAGGCAAGGCTCCAGGAATTGATGGCATACCAATTGAAGTGTTTCAACAAGCTGATGAAGCAGGAAATACTCACTTGTCTATTTCAGGAACTTTGGAAGACAGCTACTTGGCCAACTGGCTGGAAGAGATCCAGATTTGTACCCATTCCAAAGAAAGGTGGCCCAATAGAGTGCTCAAACTACAGAACACTATCACTGATATTACACACCAGTAAAATTTTGTTGAAGATCATTTAACTATGGTTTTAGCAGTACATTGACAGGGAGCTGCCAGAGGTTCAGGCTGGATTCAGAAGAGGCTTGAGAATAAGGGATGTCATTGCTGATGTCACAGGGATCTTTGCTAAAAGCAGAGAATACAAGAAACACGTTTGCTTGTGTTTGATTGAATATTCCAAGGCCTTGGACTGTGAGGATCATAACAATCAGATACCTGGAGAAGAATGGGAATTCCAGAACACTTCATTATGCTCACGCGGAACTTGAACCTGGACCAAGAGGCATTTGTATGAATGGAAAAAGGGCATAAGGCATGGTTTAAAATCAGGAAAAGTTGTATCCTCTCATCATATTTTTCCAGTCTGTATGCTGAGCGAATCATCAGAAATACTGGGTAAAAAAAGAAGAATGTGGCATCAGGATTGGAGGAAGGCTTATTAACAATCTGTAATATGCAGATGACATAACCTTGCTTGCTGAAATCAAGCTGTTGCTGATGGAGATCAAGGATTGAAGCCTTAGTATGGATTACAACTCAGTGTAAGGAAGACCAAAATCCTCACAAGTGGACAAATATGTAACATCATGATAAATGGAGAAAAGACTGAAGCTGTCAAGGATTTTATCTTACTTAGATCCACATCAGTGTTCATGGAAGCAGAAGTCAAGAACTCAAAAGACGTGTTTCAGGAGGCAAATGCTGCACAAGACCTCTTTTGAGTATTGAAAAGCAAGGGTGTTACTCTGAGGTACGCCTGACACCATCCATGGTATTTTCCATGCCACATCTGCATGTGAACGTTGGACATTGAATAAATGAGGCTGAAGAAGAATCCGTGCAGTAACTTGTGGTGCTAAGAAGAATACTGAGAGTGCCAATGATGGTGGTGACCAGGACAAACCAATCTGTCTTGGAATAAAATACAGCAAGAGTGGGCCTTAGAGGCAAAGATGAGGAGACTTTGTCTTACCTACTTCGGACATGTCAGAAGCAATCAGTTCCTGGAGAAGGACATCGTGCTTGTTAAAGTGGAGGTGTAGGGAAAGAGGGGGAGGCCCTTAGGAGACCGATGGACACAGTGGCTGCAACAATGGGTCAAGCATAGGACCAGTTGTGAAGACGGAGCAGGACTGGACGGTGTTTGGGCCTTTTGTGCGCAAAGTCGCTGGAGGTTGGAAACAACTCAGTGGCACCCAACAACAGCAACCATGACAACACACCGAGATTGAGGATTGTGACACAAGTACCAATCCTTGTGTCATGCTGTTGGGTGGGATCTGGACTCAGAGCAACCCCATGTAACAGAGTAGAACTGCCCAAGAGGGCTTGCTGAGCTGTCATCTTCACAGGAGCAGATCAACAGAGCCGCTGGTTGGTGTGAGCCACCAACCTTGTGGTTACTAGCTGAGTGCTTAACCGTGACGCCATCAGAACTGTGTGTGTAGTGAGCCACATACAAGGGGATTTCAAAAAGTTCACGGAAGCATTGTATTAGCATTTTCCATTTTCCCCTGAACTTTTTGAAACTTAAACTCACTGCCATTGAGTGGATTCTGACTCTTAGAGAACGTGTAAGTCAACGTAGAAATGCCTCTGTGGGTTTCTACTCCCTACAGGACTATTCTTACTATTTTTGCGACGGGGCTAGTGGTGGTCCAGAGGTAGAATTTTTGTCTTAAACGTGGAAGACCTGTGTTTGATTCCAGGTCATGCACCTCGTGTGCACACACTTGTCTGTCAGTAAAGACCTGGGTATTGCTATGATGCCAGACGAGTTTCAATAGATCTTCCCTACTAGTGTGAACTAGGAAGAAGGGCCTGGCTACCCACTTCCAAAAACCATCCAACGAAAACCCTACGGATGATGCAGGACAGAGCGCGTTTCATTCCATTGTTCTTGGGATCACCAGGAGTTGGGGTCACCAGGAGCAACTATAGTGACACCTTCATTTGAATAATAATGCCCAGCAACCTGTTTGGGGTGTTTGTCTCTGTCCTAGAGCTTTGCCAGGCAGGCGATCAGATCTGAACTGGAGCACAGTTTGTCCGACAGCTCACCTCATCTTGGAACGCATTTGGGAATGGGGACAATGGTTGTTTCCCAAGTTAACTCTGAAAAAAGGACCGGTCTGTCTCAGGAACCAGTTACATTTAAGCCAAGAGCGTGTTTCTACAAGGGAGCAGAGCAGGGGATATGCCCAGAGGTAGAATATATCTGTCCTGCCACCGGTCCTTCATGCCAGTCCATCCCACCTGGGCCCCAACTCACTGTTCACACACATCAGTGCCAGCCCCAGCCGGTTTTGCCGACCATGACCCAGGACATGTCCCTCCACCCCATCCCAGCACTGGTTCCTGACCTACTTACTCCGAGCTCTTGGCTCCGTCTCCCTGGCCTTGGCCCTCTGGCTTCTGTTTGTATTGGATCAGAGGCTTTTCCTAGTAGTCTGTGACAGGCTGCCCCTGGCTCATGGGCCAGTGTGCTGCCTTTGGCACGAGTCCCTGTTCCAGCTCCAGCTCCCTGGCTTTGGACACTGTCCACTTGGCCTGCACTCCGGTCCCTATGGGATGCTATGGAGGATTTGAACAGAAATGACAGGGCAGAATGGCCTGTTTATAGAAGTCCCTCTGTGTATATTGGCACCCAGACTGAGCTGTCGTTTGTGATGGCTACAGGGATTACTTGAAGGGACGTGCCAGGTGGTGAGTTGAGACTTGCCCAGCCGCACCGGGGCAGCTGGGAATGTGGTGCCTTTGAGGCACCGGAGCCCATTCTACATGGTAAAAACATTTCATTTTAAGACTTAACAATGTGAAATCTTCCCTCTCATGATGAAATATTATGTGAAAAATCCCAGTAGTAAGCATTCATTAAGTCTTCTCTATGGACTGGGGGTTCATTCATTTCACACTTATTTATTGGTCACCTGCTATGAGCCAGGTGCTGTCTACAGTGTGTGTATGTGTGTGTGTGACGGGCTAGCAACTATGTTTTTAGCTGGGTGGAGGCAGACAATAAATGGACAGTAAGTAGCAGTGAGTCAGATGGATGGGATGGCAGTGCCTTGGGTTGGGTTTAAAGAGCCAGCATGGCAGCTGGGGTGGGATGCTGAGGATAGTGGCTCAGTGGTAGACCTCTTCTCCATGTCCCCTGATGTAGGGTGCCCGAGTTAGATTCTGGGCAAGGTGTACCCCATGCAGTGCCATCACCTATCTGGCTGGGATGCTGAACAGGTTTCAGTGGAGCTGCGAGGGTAGGAGAAAAGGCTAAGGAAGAAGGACCTGGTGATCTATTTCCCCCCCAAAACCCAGCCATTGAAAAGGATCCTGAGTTCCATCCCATTGTGCATGGGGTTGTCATGAGTTGCTCTTCCTGGGTGGCATACCTGCCAACCCCATGGTTGGAGGTTTGATTCTACCCAGAGGCACCTGGGAAGAAAGACCTGGAGATCTAGTTTGTTGAAAACTCAGCCATCGACAACCCTTCACAGCAGAGTTGCACCTGATACACAGAGGGCCCTGATGGCATCATGGTTGTTCATTGGGCTACCTACTGCCAGGCTGGCCAGGTCAAAACCACCAGGTACCTCCAGGAGAAAGATGGGGCTTTCTATTCTCGTCCAGAGTTAGTCTCAGAAACTCACAAGGGCAATTCTATCCTGTCCCAGGAGTCAAAATCGACTCAATGGCAGTTAGTTTGAGTGTTTTGCTTTTTGTTTTTGGGACTCTGATACACATGGAGTTACCATGAAGGGGAGGCCTCCTGATAACGTGACACTGGAGCAGATTCCTAAGGGCCGCCGGAGGTCTTGGGCGGGGGGGGGGGGGTACAGCATCCTGGCAGAGGGACACCGTAGTCAAGGGGCCTGTGTGTGCTGGTATGGCTCACGGAACAGCAGGGACGGAGGGAGGGATGGAGCGGAGTGAGTGAAGAGGAGCCAGCAGAGAATGAGGGAGGTGGTGGGTTATGGGATCATGCAGGACCTTAGCAGCCTGCTGGCTCTTATTCAAAGAGGATAAGGTTGGAGGCTCTGGGTGGGATGGAGTCGAGTAAGACACGATATGACTTTTTAATCTGGGTGTGCTCGGCTGCCATGCCTGATGATGTCCGGCATGAGGGGCAGGAGTGGGGGACAACTGTTGGTGAGGTCATGGAAGACAGCTAGGAGAGAGGCGGGACCAGAGGGGCGGCGGAGGTGGTGGTGAGAAGTGTCTGGACTAGGCTCTTGTGTGAAGGAAGAGCAGGAGGATTTGCGGAGGCTTGGGGTGGGGGTGAGGCTGTGAAGTGTGAGAGGAATGAAAGCCAGTTCCATAGCACTTGGCCTGAGCCGTTGGGATGAGGGCTTGCTACTCTCTGCTGAGGTTGGTAGACTGGATGTGGTTGGCGCGTCCGAGCAGGAGTTTGTCTGTGGACATGGCTAGTGGGTTTGAGGTGCTTAAGGGAGAGGCCTGGGCACGCCATCTGTGTGCAGATGGCATTTAGAGCCACGAGGCTGAATGGGCTCCCCAAGGCCTGAATGTTGACAAAGAAGAGGAAGCCCTTGGATGGAAGACCTGGATCTTGCACACTGAGTGGGCTGGCAGGTGGGATGGAGCCAAGCGGAGGCCGGGAGGAGCATCCAGAGAGGTAGGAGGAAACAGACGGCGCTGTCCTTTAATTCTCACAGCAAACCCGTACAAGGAATGGGACCCCATTTGATGCATCCAGAGAGAGAAAGTGACTTGTCCAAAGTGAGGCCCTAAGAGGCTGGTCTCCAGTCAGCTCCAGCTGATGCCACAGTTCACATGCTGTCCAAAATCCACCCCGTGTGGCCCTTCTGCGGACATGGGAAAGAACAGTGACCAGCAGGATGGAGTCTCTGCCTTCCCGCCGGTCCCCCTGTGGTGGGCCAAGGGCTCGTGATGGCTCAGAGAGGGGCCACTAGCAAAGGCAGCCAGCCCTTCAGAGCAAGCCGAGGTTGCTGCTGGGCACAGGTGGCTGCGAAGAGTCCAGCAAGTGACCTCCCGAGAATATATGGGGTTGAAGGGAGGCTGGCATCATGACACCATGAGGGGAGAGCTTTAAAAGGGAGGTTGGGGGGGGAAGATGTCATACTTCGGACTGTGTAGTATCCAGTGCTGCTAATCGAAAGGTTAGCAGTTCGGAATCACCAGCCACTCCTTGGGAGAAAGGTAGGGCTTCCTACTCCCATGAAGAATTAGTCTCCGGAATCCATAGGGGCCGTTCTGCCCTGTCCTATAGGGTGGCTGTGAATCGGCATCCACTTGGTGGCAGTGTTTTGTTGAGGCTCCAATGAAGATGGCATAGGTGCGCCCACAGAGTGAAGCTGGACTTGGGCATAGGGACTGGGCTCAACCATCATCAGGCATGGTCCGGTGTCTTCTGTATAACAGTGGGTGTAATGGCACAGTGCTGTCTGTCCCATTTCTCAGCGCCTGGATTGTAACCTATTTTCCAAGTCTGCTGCTACAATCGTTACTTAGTCTGTGATCAGTGAATCCATTCCAAATAGGGGATGCAAGTTTCAAAACTTTGCAAATGCTCACCGGGAGAAATGCTGAACATTTCGCCTTACCAAAGCAATGCGTGCACATTCCAGGGAATGTTGAAAATACGGATTGGCAAATAAGCAAAAGCAAACCAAACCAAAAGCCCAAACCAGGCGTGATCCACTCAATCCCAACACCGGGTGACTGCCGACATGCAAAGCAGGATGACTCCCCATTGCGTTTTCAAGGCTGTGACCCATTGTTCTTAAGGCTTGAACCCCCATTGGGGCTTCAAGGCTGTGTAGGAAGCAGATGGTCAGGATTTTCTTTGGCAATGCCTCTGGGAAGGTGGGACCCACCACCTGCTCAGTTCATAGTGGGCACGTAGCCCATGGTCCTAGGCAGGGAGTGCTATGGTTAAACACACAAACAAATATGAACAATTAAAATAAAAAGACTGCCATTGAGTTGATTCCCCTTCACAGACCTTAGACCTTATCTAGGGTTTCCAAGTCTGTGACACTGTATGGGAGCGGTCAGCCTCGTCCGTCACCTGCAGAGAGGCTGGTATGTTTGAATCGTAGATCTTGCAGTTAGCGGCCCAGCACTTGTCTGACCGTGCCACCGGGCAAACAGACAGATAAGAAATACCTCCCTCACCATCCTTTCACCCAGAGGAACTGGTAGCTGGTTTATATTCATAAATGCCAGTCTGCTTCTTCTAAATGCAGTAGCTATATGCAGCATTTTTATTATTTAAAAAAAATCAAATGACTTGAATTATTATTTTTTAATGTTTTTATTATTTAAAATATCAAAATGGGATGGACATATATACTGTTCTCATCATTTTAATTTTAGAATTATAAATGCTAGGGTTCATGTTTGGCTTCTCCACCCAGGAGTTTTGTAGACCAAGGCATTTAAAAATAAAAATAAAATCGATTTCCTCCTGTGTAAAATGTGGGTGATAGTAGCACTCACCTTACAGCAGTGTTTCTCAAAGTGGGTGGCATCGCTCCCTGGGGGCCCCTGGAATGATCCAAAGGGCAAGGGGGCTGTACAAGCAGATACCTACCCTGTATCCTGGATTATGGCTCAGAGTATAAAATTTATTAGTTGTAATTGGTGTTTTGTTTTTGGATCGGATGCAGTACAGAAAATAAGTTTGGAAACCTATTCTTAAAAAGGCTGGTGGGAGGATTAGATGATTCATACACACACATACGTAACTTTGTAGGGCCAGCTCACAGGCACGTAGTTCATGTTGACTGAATGCTTAGCAGTATTACTGCTTGACCATTTCGTTCATCGTGGCTGTACATAGCATAATGTAACATTCATTGCATCTCTTACGGTGGAAAGTTACTGGACCAATATTTGCAAGTTGGGTGTCCACTTGCGAGCGATCATTCGTCTCCATCCACATTAGGGTAAAAATGGTCCTTTGTGTGGACATAAAGGAAAGCGCACTCCTCGAGCTGGTGATGTCAACGCAGTGCATCTGCTGTTCCTTGCTGTCAATATTTGCACATTGTGCGGTTACAATAATAATCAGGAAAATCCCCAAAGCAGTTTGGAATTTGGAAAGACGTATGAAATGTGAGGCAGGAACTTAGAAAATCCTTAACTGCCAACATATTGCCTTGATGTTGTCGTGCACAGAGGAGAAAAGAGAGGGAAAAAATAATTCCTGCGCTAGACTTTCCTGGAGTAAGTAGTCCAAGGTCCCTGGGAGAACAGAGGCCTTTGTTACAGACCGTTCCGGGCCCCATCAGAGACCTAGAAGGACAAGACCTGGAGGCCGTGGGGAGTAGTTGGGACTCTCTGGGATCTATCATTGGACTCACTGGAGGGTTGCCAGTCTGCGGGGAGGGGTGGTATGAGATGATGTTTACTTTTAAAAGATCAAAACTTGGAAGCTGACTCAAGAATGCCTATGGACATTTAAAGGCCTGAGACTATCTAAAGCACTTCCTGCACAGGGACCAAGTCGGAGGACTCTACCTGATTTCCTCACTAATTGTGATTGTATGGGGCGGGAATAAGGGTAGGCAATTAGGTTAATGAATAGAATGGGGTTCAGAAATAAAACCAGATAGAGATGAACATTTTTTTTTTTTTACAGTGTCAGCATGGGAATTGAATGGGGGCAAGAAGAGCCTTTTTAACAAATGTTAATGCTGCCTACCTCATATTACACACAAAAATTAATTTGAGCTGGATCATTCACCTAAGCAGATACTCTGTAACGACATAGTTTACGGAACACAGGATTGACTTGGGGGCAGGAAGAGGTTTTGAAGGGAATCTCCGAAAGAAAACACAGTTCAACTGGTCTTCACTAGACTGAAAAACTGCTGGTTACCAAAGAGACCATTAAGAGAGTACAAAGGCAATCCATAAATGAGGTCAAGATGTCTGCAATGACTCTTGCTGACAAACATCTTGCGACCTTCCTCAGAGAATTTGTATTCAGAACATATGAAGAATTCCTGCAGCTCAACGGTAGAAAAAAAGACAAGCAACCTGCTTTCAAAAGTGGTGAAAGACTTGAATCGACAATCCATAAAATATGTAGATGGCCAATCAGCCCATGAAAATGCCTCAGCCGAGATGCAGCTCTCTCACCGGAGACATGCGTACTCAAACCGGAACGGCATTCCCTTACACGCTGCCAATACCAAACGGTGACCAGGGTGCGGAACTCCTAGAACTCACACACGTGGTGGAATTCTATAACCATTTTGAAAAATCTTTTGGCAATTTCTTGTAGAATTAAACATACACATACCTTTTAACCCAGCAATTTTATTTCTAAGTATTTACTACAGAGAAATGGAAACATATCTACAAAAAGATAGTGGCACACAATTTTTATGTTAACTCCACTCATAGCAGCCCTCAATTAGAAGCAGTGAATGTTTATTAAGAGAATAGACAAGTTATGGAATATTGATATATTGAATGCTACTTGGTCATAAAAAGAATGGACTATGAATCTACGCAACAACATGAATGCCTTATTTGCATGCAAGATGGAGCTGGGTAGACAGATGATGGCTACCGTGTTGGTTGCAGCTCACAATGGTCTTACACGGTGGCACAAAGTGCTGTCTGGCCTGGTACCACCCTCACGATCACTCGTGTGTTTGAGTTCATCATTGTGGCACTGTGGCTGTGGTGCCAGTCTGCCCCTGAGACACCAAACAGACAGACACCAAACAGACAGGCACCAAACAGCCCACGGTCTGTGATTCCAGCGATGTCAGCTCAGGAAGAGGCAAAGCTCGTCACGCATGTGAAACATGGCATCGTGCTGCCTGTGGCCTTAGGAGCCCTGGTGGAAAGTGGTTATGCCTTGGCTTGGAGACCGTAGGTCATCACTGGGAAACCACCAGCTGCCCCACGGGAGGAAGATGCGCTGCTCTACTCTCAGGAAAAGTCACAGTCTCAGAAACCCAGAGACACCGTTCTCCCCTGCCCCGTAGTGGACTCGATGTCCATGCGTGGTGGGCACTCACAGGGGCGGGTGGTGGTGGGCATGTGTTGCATGTCTTAATTGGGGTAATAGTTACACAGCTTGGCATCTCAGTGAGTGTACACTTTACTCTGATACAAAGGATCGTAGTGCCTTATGTTTGGAGGCTGGGAGCAGGGATGCAATTGAGGAGACAGAGATGGAGGTAGGGAGATGTGAGAAGTGGCCAGACTTGCAGTCTCTTTCAGCAGGAGTGTCAGGACTGGTTAGACCAGTGGCCATGAGGCCCGCTTTGATGGAGTCCTTGCAGCCCATTTGTTTAGTTGATTTGTGCATTTTCCCCGACCTCTTTTCTTTCTAAAACAATTTGAGGCTAATTGAGTCTGTGTATTCAATCAGACTGAGAAGCCGTAACTAAAAGTAGAAAATTGGAACCAGAGGACAGAAGAAGAAAAGGCCAGTCTGGGGACTGATCCAGGGAAACTGATACTAGGGACTACCAGAAAGCTGTTTACCTGTGACTCATTGACATGATGTAAGCGGACAGAGGCAAAGACATTTGACTGTGGACAAGAGAACGACGGACAACATCGTGAAGAATGGGAAGAACTCCAGAACAGCTCATTGTGCTCACGGGGAGCCCGTGCATGGCTCCAAAAGCAGCCCCGTGGACAGAACAAGGGAGTGCTGGGCAGTTCGACATCAGGAAAGGTGTGTCTTGGGGTTGTATCCTTTCCTCGTGCTCACTCAGTCTGTAAAGGGAGCAACGAGTCTGCGGAGTTGGACTGTGTGAAGAATCCATCCCCAGGATTGGAGGCAGCTTATTAATAATCTCTGATGCGCAGAAGAAGCAACCTTGCTTACTGAAAGAAAGGAGCACTTGAAGCCCTTGTCGGTGAAGATCAAAGAATGCACCCTTCAGTATGGATTACCACTCAATGTAAAGGAAGCCAACATGTTTTCTGACTGGAAGATAGACAACCTCATGATAAATAGAGAAAACATTAAATGTGTCAAGAATTTAAGTTTACTCGGATCCAAATCAATGCCCAGGAAGCAACAATCCAAAAATCAAATAATTTATTCAATTAGGCAAATAGGCTGCACGAGGCCTCCTTAAAGTATGTCACTTTGAGGACTAAGATGCACTTGACCCATGCCTTGGTATTTGCAGTGGCCTCATCTGCATGGGAAAGCTGGACACTGAGTGAGGGCGATCACAGAAGAACGGAGGCATTAGAAGCGGGATGCTGGCGAGGAGCAGTGATGTGTCAGGGACTGCCAGAGGACAAACACGTATGTCTTGGAGGAAGGAAGTACAGTTTTACATACTTTGGACATACTGCCAGGAGGGACAAGTCCTGAATTGCTCCATGAGAAAAAGATGAGGCTTTCTACTCCCATAAAGAGTGTTGGAAATGACGACGGCAACAAATGTACAAATGTGCTTAACACAACGGATGAATGGATTGTGATACGAGTTGTAAGAACCCCCAATAAAATGATTTTTAAAAAAGTTACCGTCTTGGAAACCCAAAGGGACAGTTCTGGGAGTACATGCTTGGTTAAGTAGAGGATCCTGGGAAACAGAGGAAGACCATCCACAGGTGGATTGACACCGTGGCCACAACAATCGAGAGGGTGCCATGGAACCAGGCGGTGTGTTTTCGTATTGTCCATAGTCTCTGTGAGCTGGAACCGACTTCATAGCTAACACCAAACAGGAAACGGAAGTCAGGAATTTCCTTTTGCACAGAGCCCTTGTCCGGTACGTGAATTACTTTATTTGGCCCTTCTTACCATGGTCTCCACCAAATGCTTGGGGTGTTGTTAGACACCGTTGAGCGGGTCCTGACTCACAGCCACGCTGCGTTCAACAGAATGAAACGCTGCGCGGGCCTGAGCCGTCTCATGATTGTCCTTGTGTTTGAGCCCACTCGTACAGCCGCTGTGCCAACCCCCCTTGTCGTGGAAGGAACGTTTGGGTAGGATTAGGCAAATTTGAGATACTTGTGGCCCACCCAGGGGATAGGATACCTTGCTAACGATGTAAGTAAAGGGCTTGGCACCCTTGTGGGGCTGGGACCCTACAAATACGTTGTATGGGACCCTCACACGGGGAGTGGTCAGTTTTGTCATCCCGTTAGGCTTAAAGGAGCCATCCCAGAGGTGGAAACAGGGGAGCCTCGTAACTCCCAAGAAAGAAGAGCTGCAGTAGAATGTGCCCTCTGCACTAGCGATCCCTGAGCTGGGAGCTTCCTTGATCCAGTAGACAGGAAGCTGTGACCGTGGAGCCGGAGAGCGATGGCGAGAAGCAGTGGCAGAGGAGCCGCAGAACCACAAGACGCTCGAGACAGAGTGGGGGCTTCCCCGCGCCCAGAGCCAGAAAACCTGCTGGGGGAGCCAGGGGAAGGCTTGCTGCTGGGGGAGTGGGGTTCCTCTGGTCTCTGGTCACGGTGGTGGGTTTGCTGACCCATAGAACTAGAACGGAATGTCTTCTGGCTGAGGCACACTGGAGTGGAGTACGTCAGAGCACTTTTTGGGAGAGTTAAACGAGCTTTGTATTGCTCGTCCAAGTAAGGAAGAGGCCAGACCGAGGGCCAGAGAGAGGCCTGCCTGGGAACACAGCTGAGGAGAGACTGTCCTGATCCAAGACCTCGATTCTAAAGGTTCCTGGACCTGAATTGTAACCTGTCACGTTCCTAATAAATTCCATAAGGATGGTCTTTGAGTTCAATGTGGCCACAGAAACAAATGATTAAATCCAACCGAGGCGGAGAGACTGCATGAGAGGGACGGTTAGTGCCAGCCCTGGGGAAAAGGTTGAAGGGCAGAGGCTTGTCTGAACTCTGTCCCTACAGACTCAGCCTTGGGTGGCTGATGCGGATGATCTTGACTCTATCCGTTCCTCCTGAAGTTAGGGAGGTCACCCTTTTAATACCTTGACTAGGCACCTCACTGAGGCTGCCAAGGGTGCCACAGACTGGCTCTGATGGTTCCTTTAGCATTTCGGGGAAGACAGTTCGGACTATACAAACAACCAACATCGAACCACGGTCATTTTAATTGAAGGGACCATCTTGTTTGGAAGGAGCGAGCCCTGGGGTTATCGGGGTTATGTGTTGGCCTCCTAACTACAAGGCAAACAGTTTGAAACCGCAAGTTGCTCCGTGGGAAAAAGATGAGGTTTTCCACTCCCATGAAGAGTTACAGTCTTGGAAACTCAAAGGGGCAGTTCCACTCCATCAGTCAGAATAGACTCAGTAGCGATGCGTTTGGCCTGGTTATATCTCCTTTGTAGACTTTCTGGCCTTGTGAAAAGAAAATTCCATCTTTGCGGCATTTGAGTTGTACCAGTCTCCCATCACAAAGGCCTGCCATGTGGAGTGCGCTCCGAAGCTGTGGGAATCTGATGAAAGCTGCCTTCCTCTGTGTGAGGGGAATTTATTAATAGTACGTGTTAATAGTGTGGCTACGATTAGGATAAGACTCTGGATTCTATTATCTCTGTCTTTGTAGGAGTATTATCGTTTACAAGGACTGCAAACACGTGCTGATACGGGGATTGAGTTTGGGTTGAATACATGAAGCTTAAGTCACCATTGATAAAAGAATCGTACTATTGATACAGGAAGATGAGTGCAAACATGGTCGCAGAAAGGTATACGTTGACTACTGAATGATTCGTGTTTAGGGCAATCAGGTAATGTGGCCCGTTGAGTGAAAGGCAAACCCGTCAGTATTAGACTTCCTTTCAGTAAGAACAGCTAACTGATCTGAAAAAAGAATGGAAGAAAGGAGAGAATTTACATGTGGAGAAGCTGTTAAAAAGGTATGCCAGTGAGGCAGCCAATCAACATTTGAGCCCAGCTCCAGTTCTCAGATTTTTGGTTGACTTCTTGAAATGGACGGACCAGTCCAGATGTATGTTTAAATCAGCATCAGAGCATGGATGATGAACCTCTGTTGGCATTGCCCATCAGTTACAATCGCAAAGATCTCTGCCATGGGCAGAGACTGGGGAAAGGAAATGACCGTCATAAACAATTTATCATGCGCCAAGACAGCTGCATTTGGAACGGGTTCTTCAGCAAATGTGCTTGAAATTTATTTCATATCGGTGGGTCAAAGTGATCAGAAACGGAGACCACCAATGACCAAGTCATCCCCCTGCATGGACAGTAGACATAAAGAGGATGAGATATGAAAAAGACAAAACAAAGATAAACGCCTGACAATGGAACCTACCGAGGGATTTATTTTTCCGTATGGCTTAGCTTTGGCCAAAGCTGGACAGGTGATTAAAGGCAAGGGGGAGTTTGTTATGATGATGTGAGACGGGTGACTCCCGCAGAGACCTGTGTGCACTCTGATGTGTTGGGACAGGTGCTGTGGAGGAAGGGTCTGGCGGTACGCAGCGGGAGCAGACTGGTGAGGAAACTGGGTTGTCAGAGCCCTACGGCTTCTTCCAACTTCCTAATGAAGGCAGTGAGTGAGAGTGGCAGCACATCTAGATGAGGAAGCTGAAAACCTGATTTCGGATTCTTGTCCTGTCATTGACCAGCCCCTGGTGACCCTGGTCAGATGGTCCCTTGACTTCCCCGAGTGTGGTGCTTTGCATCTGTTATGTAGGGTCAGTGATTCCTGTCCTGCGTGGCCTCCCGTGGGAAATTGCCATGAGAATTCACGTGTCAGAGGACACATGGACTCGCAGCAAAAGTCTGCAAGTGTCTGCTATGGTTGTGCTTCCTTATTTGCTAGTAACTAATTCTCCAGGGTAAGCCGAGGCTGGAGCCCCACAACGGTTTACGCTCAAGCCTGGAGTTATTTTAGGAAATAATCAATACAAGATGCATTGGGTTGGAGCCATGCTAAAAGTCATAAATCTTGACAGTCTGCTGTTCGATAAAATTAATAATGCCTGAGAGGAACATTGTAAATACCTTTGGGAAAGCAGAGAGTGTGTTTGGAGAGCGAGCTGAAGCCAATGTGGAAAGAGATGTCCAAGGACAGTTGGCTGTTATCCTGGTTAGTTCCCAGTGTACATGTGCGCGCACACACACCCAAGCACCAGCTTTCTTGGACGGGGTCTCAGAGGAGACCGATGTAGAAGGAAAAAGCTCTAACTCGCCACGATCAAGTCGATTCCTTCTCACAGCATCCCTGACGGACAGAAGACCACTGCCCCTTTGGGTTGGTGAGGCTCCTAAGACTTTACAGGAGAAGACAGCTTTACATTTTTCGGCAGAGCGACTGGTGGGTTCGAACCGCTGACCTTGCAGTTAGCAGCTCAATGCGTAGCCCACGATGCCATCAGGGCTTCTTTGTGTTTGAGGAAGATAAGCATTGATTCCAATTATTGTCCAATTTGCCTGCCACCTTCGGGGCCTACCACCTCCTTAGGAAATGCCAGCTGCCTGTGAATCTTAAAACAAAGCAGCTCCATGTGTTCTCTCCGGCTGATGGAGAAGACTGCTCATGCAGCTTTGGGATCGCTGCCAGGAGGACAGTGAGTAAGAAGAAGGTAAAAGGAGAGACCTGGCTTCTCATGACTCTTAAAGGCTCAACGTCCCTGAAACGGGCTCTGATTAGAAAGCAAAGAGAAGAACAGTGTTTTTGCTGCATCCAAATGTCCCCAAGCCTTCTGTCCTTGCAGCGAGACTGTCACGTGGATAAGAGCCGTTCCCTGTTGGTTGACATGTCTGTGCAGAGAGGCTACAGAGCTGGGCAGAACTGTGGATTTTCAGGTCTGAGAGGGTAATGCTGGGCAGCTGTGAAGGACAAGCCTAATGAAGACAAAATCCAGGCCTGGTTTGCTATTGTACAAGACCGAGTATTTAAACACTGTGCATATGGGTTCAAATGGTTTTAACTGCTCAGCTGCTAACCAAAGAGTTGGAGGTTCAAGTGTACAGGTGCTTCAGAGGAAAGACCTGGCAAGCTACTTCCAAAAAAAGATCATTCATTGAAAACCCAACAGAGCACAGTTGTACATGGACACTCAGAGGGTCTCTGTGAGTCAGAGTGGGCTGAGTGGGCACTGCTTGGTATATGTAACTGAGACCAGAGGGCCACAATGAAAGGAGACGAAAAGGCTTTGCTTCGGTAGACGTCTGGGACCCTTTCTTAATTAAAAAGTTAACTTTATTATGCTGAAGTTTTATTATAAAAGTTTTCTTTGCTTATTATTAAAAAATAAATAAGTTTAGAAGGCAAGAACACCATAAGGCGAACCTAACTGGGGTCTGTCTTTCAGGTAGAGAGAACGAAGGACTATGTCAGTCGAAGTCTTGTCATCGGGGAAGTCATCTCCATGGCTGACATGGCCACAGGAGTGAAGGTAAGAGGCGCTGGTCTCCCCGGCTCTTTGTGGCCCGGTGCCCGACTGGAATGGCCCAGAATGACACAGGTGACCTTGTGAGCGACCTTTGTTCTTATGGGAGCAGATGTTTTCACAATGATAGACCCCACAGTTTCCCTCCTCGACTCCTGCTTTATCCAGTCCTGGGCTTATTTTTTCCCTTCGCATTTAATTATACAGAGTTTCATTGCATTTGCGCCTCTCAATGGTTTTAGTTTGTTTTAATTTCACAAAAGTCACCGTCATCGTTTGGGGTTCACTTTTTACAATGAAATGCCATGGCTAAGGTTATCCGTGTAATTTCATGTCGCTCTATTTATTCAGGGTTTAATGAAAAGAACCAAGAGTATGGTTTGAGATGATAATACTCACAGGAAGTTGTAAAGATAGGACCCAGAGTTCTAGGACTCCTTACCCAGGTTCCCTTAGTGGTGGCTTCTCATGTAGCTGTGCCCCCAAAACCACATCTGTTGATGACCGTGGAGGCCATGTCAACCTGTAAAGACCTGATAGCACACAGTGGAAATGCTCCCTAGGTTTCCGAGGCTGTGGTCCTTACAGAGACAGACCGCCGCATCGTCCTCCTGCGGAGCGGCGGCTAGACAGATCTTGTTTCCATCTCATTCATGCTCACATGAACACCATCACGCATGCGTACAGGTCTATCTAGCTTGATTCCCTATCTACATGTGTATGACCACCACCAGAATCAAGACACAGGATCATTCCATCCTTATGAAGAAACTCCCTCCATGACTCCTGGCCGCTACTAATCTCTCCATCTTTATAGTTTTGGTGTTTGGCCAATGATATATAAATAGCAGCTCATTCCTTTTTGGTGGCTGCATAATATTCCGCCGTGCAAACATACCACCACATTTATCCATCTATTTTCTCATGTCGTTTCCCAGAACTCGCTAACGGAGAAGGTGCTTTTGTGAATATTCTTGTCCATGGCTGGCGTTAAACATGTGTAAACGTTTCCTTTAGGTTTTCAACCAAGAACAGAATTTCTAGTCACAGGATAAATGAGTAACGCCTGTCTGTTTTCTAAAGCTGTATCGATTCACATTCCCACCAGTAGCATTGAAGAGGATCTTGTGGATCCATATCCTCTCCCACATTGTCAATTGTTGGACTTCCTTTCTGCTGGTCACATGGTGTACAATGGCATGTCATTGTGGTCTTGCTTTGTGACTTCCAGGTCAGCAAGAGTTGTAAATGGAAACGCTTCCTTGGCTCAGGTGCGCGTGACTGTCACATCTCTTTAGGGTGCTCCGAGTCTCCCAACAAAGGGTCATTTGTGTGGCCCTGCACATGCCCTCCTCTCATTCCCTGGCCACCAGTGGGCCACCAAACATGTCTCCAGATCCAACCGTACTGCTCGAGTGTCCTTGCGGGTGAGAAGTGACGGCTAGAACCTGAAGACTAACTGATAGGCTGGGAAGCCAGGCCTGGTAACGGGGTGAGTCTAAGAGCTCGCTATTTCTGCTTTGTGCTGTGAGCGTCTTCTGTGGGTACAATTGGAAACGAAGGAGTGAAGTTGCGCCGTCGCATTGGGGAGAGGGCTCCGGCTGTGTTGTTAGCTGGACAGACTCTTGCCTCTGGCTTCTGGAGAGATGTGTCAAACACACCCCCGCTCTCAGAAATATTGGGGAGCCCTGGTTTAGACTTAAGGTCTTTAGTCAGTTTGTGCAATTGCCATATTGCACCCCCCTTTTTTCTTTTTGCCCGGCCCCTGGTGGATTGTCACAGTGGGGAGATCGCCACTGGGTGGGGAGCCCTCCTCTCCACCTCAGGGTCTGGCGCCAGGAACATGGGGCTGCTGGGTGAATGTCTGAGTGAATGGAGGAACAGCCCGTGGCGTAAAACACAAACGTTTCAACAATTTGCGGGGCACCTTACTTAGTTCCATTGTCCGAAGGACACAGTGGAAAGAAAAGTTCCGCGTCAGCTGGGCGATCTGAACATTTAGTGGTGTTAGGGGATTAGGGTTGTGTTTGTAGGCGGGAGAAGGGGTGTATGGTTTGGTTTAAAAGAAGAGCCCTTGGCTTTGACAACTACCTAGTGAAATGTTTAGCAGTGAAGTGCTGTGATACCTGGGATGGACTCGGGAAGAATGAAGGCCTTCAGTATCCCTGATGACGAATGGACAGGTTAGAGGTTCGAGTTCACCTAGAAGCTCCTGTGAAGGAAGGCTGGTGAGCCACTTCTCAAACTCAAGGTATTGAGACTCTGGGGAGCACAGTTCTAGTCTAACACATACAGCGGCCGTGACTGTGAATGGCCCAAAGGCAATTACTTACCCGTGAGAGGAAAGGTAAGGACATGGGCGTACGCGGGAAGTCAGATGGACCCGAGCCGTGAGAGGAAAGGTAAGGACATGGGCGTACGCGGGAAGTCAGATGGACCCGAGCCGGTCACCGTTGAGCTTATTCTCCTCTTCTATTTGCGTGAACACGTTTGTAACTGCAAGTTAGAAAAAGAAAGCACGGCTCCCGAGTGCTCCACAAGAACATTTGAGTATCTTGGAAGAAACAGGCTTTAAATATACTTCTCTGATCACTTTACCCTGCAGCTTAAAGCCCCTCTGCAGCTTCCAGTTGTGTTTTCGAAGGCCGGCCTGCCCTCAGGCCCCTGAGGGGTCTGGTCTCTCCAGACACCGAGTGTGCTATTGTCTCCTCCTCTCCAGGAGCTCCTCCAAACTGCCTTCCTTTGGTTCCTCTTACCCCCTGGGACCTAGGTGCCCTCACCCTAACGTGATCTTTCTCTTCCTTCCCCTGCTTGACAGCGACACCAGCTCATTCCTCAGGTCTCCACGCATTCATCCCTCCCTCTAGGAGTCCTCCTGAAACCTGCAGCTGACGTCCTCTCGAAGGGTCCCATCAGAGTCCACACCCCAGTGTGAACTCATCTGTTCATTTGTGGGACTGAGGTGTCTCTTAGCTCCCTGGAGGGCCATCCCTCGTGGACTATCCTGTCGGCACTCTTGGTTCCTGGTAGGTGTGCAGTGCATGATTATTGCTGGCTAAACAAAGACCTATCCAACAGGGCTACAACGGACTCACAACACATGATTTCTGCCACCCCTCTTTGCCTACCAAGGACCCCCTAGTGGCCTCGTGGTGGTTACATGTTGGGCTGTTAACTCTAAGATCGAGTTCCAAATCACCAGCTGCTCCTCCAGAGAAAATGGGGCTTTTTAGCACCCTTGAAGAGTTGGAGTCTTGAAGACCCAAAGTTTGACCTTACCATGAGTCAGCATAAACTCGAGGGCAATGAGTTTGATTTTCAGTTTTCTTTGCCTCCCAGTGCATCGGTCCCTGCTGAGGATTTCCTGGAAACTTTGGATAGAGGGAAGTGTGCAGTGTGTCCCCGGGTCCACCCAGAAGGGCTGGGGGTGTCTTTTATGTTGGCAGTATAGGCGGTGTCGGGAGAGAGGGACGTGGTGTGTTGGGACTCATTTCTGTGAACCCTGGGCTGGTGAGGGTTTCCCAGATCCCTCACCTGCCCCAAAGCAGCTCCTGGCCCCTGCCAGGTCTCCTCGCCACTTTCCCCACAGGGCCATCAGTATCAAACCCATCAAAGTCCTCCTTGTCCCAGGTCCATTTCCTCTCTGCCTCCAGACCTGTGTTTATCTAGAGGTGCTGGATATCCCTGACTCGCTCTGGACAGACACAGTGGTTCTCACACAGCCCAGTGCTGCCAGGGCCGTGTCTGGCTCTGAGAGCAACTCACAGCAAGGAGGGTGGGAACGCGCGCGGGGTGCCAGGGAAAGAGCTCTCCGCGCTGACGGATCTGATTCCTCACTCCAGCTTGGGAGGCAGCCCAAGGTCTCCTGCCAAAAACGTGGATGTGATCTGGAAGGCCAAAAGAAACGTGACATGTTGCCTTTTCTTCTCCTTCCCCACGACGGTTCTTGCTGTTTTCCTGGTTGGCCTCATTCCGCTCCCCTCTCTGGGGTGACCATCATCCCCCAACACCCTTCCAGTGCCTTGGCGCTTCCCAGTTGTCCTTGGAGCGAAAAGAGTCTGGCTGCACTCCAAGGCCATTTCTGTCTGACTCATCCTGGTAGACGCCAGGGCAGAGTTAGAGTCCCTGCGACGTTGGGCCACGTTCTGCCTCTAGGACTTATCATCCAGGAGACAGGCGGGTTTGTTCGGACACCTGCCCCCTCACTTTTGCCCCCTCACTTTTCTCTCCTGCCACGATGGCGCTGCTGGTAGCCTTTCCATAGATTTCAATCGTGGCAGCCCACCAGGAAGTCCAGGCCCTGTCGTGTTCTCTGTGCCCATGGCCCACTGAGGCTGCTGCCATCCCTCATGGGGCAGGCTGTCATGACCTCATGCTACTGGTAGTGTAGCTGTGCCTTTTCTCTGCCCCCAAAGTGAGGGAGGACAGAGGGAGCATTCCCAGACACACGGTACAGGTTTGAAGTTAGGTCGTCATGCAGTGCCCCTTGTGGATGTTATTTCTTCGCCAGTGTGTTACCTGCAAACGGAGCTCTTGTGTGTCTTATTGTCTGAGGGCTTCTAGGGACCTGGGCACTGGACAGTGATGACAGCAGTGGACAGGATGCCTGTGCTGTCCCTCGGGATGGGTTCATGCCCGTCTCCTGTCAGTCTTCACATCTCCATCCTGATTCTTCCCAACCCCGCTCCTCCTCCCTGGCTCCTTCTTCAAGCAGTTACTGGTCTTCCCTTCAACAGAGACTGAAGACTCAGCATTGCTCTAAGGTCCTCCTTTCCTCCTCCCAAATCCAACCCATCAGCACCCAAGATCTACCCCGAACCTTCCTAGTTCCCCACAACCCCCATGGGTGCCACTGCAAGTTGAGCTGTTACCTGCCCTTCTCTGCCCACCTCAGCAGCTGCTCCCCGAGCTGGGCTCCATCCTTCTGGCCCCACAGAGGGACAGTCCCAAGTAGAGGCAGGTCACAGAGGTCATCTGCTCTGGACCCTCCACACGCTCCCATCCACTGGGTCCCCTTTGGCCAGATGACCTACCATTCAGAGAAGATGACCTCTATCCTCCTGTTGGCCAGCACTTGGGGGGATGCCCCCACATGATAACTGACTGCGTGGAGTTGGACCATGCAAGGATGCCTCCGTTAGCGCTTCAGTCTGCTGTGCAGACCAGCAGGGAGGGCCACTCAGCCTGCCCCTGATGCAGCACTCCAGGTTTCCCCCACTTTCTACAGAGGAGCCTTGGTGGCTGTTTCCGGGATGACTAGAGAAACAAATCCAAGGACATTCACATGTGTGTAAGAGAGAGCTTTATATCAGGATGATCGTGTATTAGGAAAACAGCCCAGCCCAGTCCAGAGTCTGACATGAGCCCCTATGTCTGACACCAGTTTATAAATTCCCTTCAGACTCACACAAGACATGCAATGATGCTGAACGCAGGAAGACCACAGGCCAGTGGGTGGAAAGTCCGGTGGATCCAGTGGTGGTGTAAACATCTCAGCACTGTCATGGGTCTCCATGTGGTTCCTCTAGCTCAAGGGGTCTGATGCCATCAGCATAGCTCCCTGTGGCTTGTCAACAGGAATGTCAAGCAGAGAGAGAGTGTGTGTCCTCTTCCCAGGAGAAAAAGGAAGTTCCCAGAATCCTCTGATGGGTGTTACCTTGTGGGCTGATTGACAGGCTAAACTCCACCCCTTTGTTCAAGTTGGCAGATTATATAACTTTCACAGTGGCTCTGTGTGTTAGGCATTGGACTGCTAACCCCGAGGTTGATGGTTCAAACCCACCAGTTGCTCTGCGGAAGAAAGATGAGGCTGTGTGTTTCCATGAAGATTTACAGTCTCCAGTCAGAATTGACTCGATAGCAATGGGTTTGGTTTGCCTTTGCTTTGGGTACAGAGGAGGAAAGGATTTTGAAATGAGCAAGAGAATATAGTTTAAAGAATGTATTAACTACCTGTCATGGAGAATTGAGAGATGGGCAATTTGCTTTAGAAAAGATTTACTTTTCAGAACTTGACTTCTAAGGTGGTTTAGCGGGAACTCCCATTTGGATTGGTCGCATATTGCTGGGTGGGAATCAGTCATGCAATTGCAGTGGTTCTGTGGTGAAGCGTGCTGGGTAACCGGGGGTGGGGAGCTTCCTCCCAGGACGCTTTATGATTCTCCAGATGAAAACCTTTTGCTGTGTCAGATGTTACTAGCAAGCTTCACCTGGCTTGAAGGCTGGTGGTGATGACAGCCGGTCAGGGCCATGGGGAGCAGTACAGGCACCGTTTCGGGCTGTGGTGCCAGGTGATCTCACCTGTGTGGTGCAGGGACTGGTTCTTGAGGGAGACTGGTGACAGCTTCTAGCTGTGAGCTGGTTCTGCAATGCAGAGATGCTGTCGCCTCCTCTTTGCCAGGCGGGCTTGGTCTACCCTCTGCTCACTGGCTTTTATAGTGGACAAAAACCAAATCAACAACACCTAATTCAAACTTGAGAAAGAGGAAACAGTTACTATCTGCTTAAAAGTGAAGCATCTAGAGTGGGCTTACAGGGCAGACTTCAGGACCTGCGGGACCTGGTCTCTTAGCTCTGCTCTGTCCTGTACTCTCTTTTTAAAGGATGTGATGGCAAGATGCTGCCAGCCCCACCAGCCTTCTGTCTCCCTCAAATCTGTGGCATCCAAAAAGCCCCCCCGGCCCCATTTAGCTTCCCTAACTGCCCCACCTGGATCACAGGTCCATCCCTGAAAACACCCCGGTGGCCACAAGAATGATGATGCAGAGTGTGGCCTGTCCCGGGTGTGACTTGCAGCCGTAACGACCACGTGCACACTTGAGCTTTTCTCGTCCTAGCCACCGGTCATTCTCACCTGTCCACATGGCCCTGCTCCAGTCAGCCCTTCCGCTTCCCCTTCCTTCTCCTCAGCACTGAGTTTCTAAAGTTTGCAAGAAATCAGGCACAGTGCTCAGTTGTTGACTCTTGTTGAATCCTTGCGGCCACTGGATCAAGTGCCAGTAGGTATTAGACAACTTGATTGATCATGAACTCCAGCTCGACCTGCTTTCTCAGGATGCGGCCTTAAGCAAGTTGCTGCCCCTCTCTGGGCTTTGGGGTTCACATGCATGTGCAGGGGTGACGATCATTTCTTCATGGGGTGAGTAAGTGATAACTGAGCATGTGCCTAGGAGCGCAGAGTCTGGGGTCCATGGACACCAGGGAGTGTGCCCACCCATCACTGCACTTGTAGGACGAGGAACCAGAGGCCAGTGCTACATCACTGAACACCATCCCACAGCCAGTGGGCAGCCAAACTGGGGTTTGAGGAACAGTTGGTGCTCCGCTCCTAAGCTAAAGGTTGGCTCTGCCACTACACCCACCTGGAGGTGCCCCGGAACCAAGACCCGGTGACCTTCATGCGTAAAGCTTACAAGCAAGAAAACCCTACGGAGTCATTCTCTACAAGGGCACCAGGAGTTGGAATTGACTTTAGGGGAATGTATTTGGCTTTGGTTTTGTTTCATCTGAAGCACAACCAGCCTGTCCCCATTCTGCAGCATTGCCTCTCCCATCAGCCTTCATGGCTGCAGACAGTTCCTCCTGGGAGCCCTCCCCCCTGCCACCTGTGGTCGGTCGGCACCTGCGACCCTTGGGCAGACATCGTGTGGCACACATCAGGCACCGAGTTAGACCCTGAGAAGATGAGGCCGAGTAGCATTCGCAGCAGTCATTGGATGGGGATGGACAGGGCAACTCCGAGGGTGGAGGACTGCCAATCTGAGCTGGAGTGGCCTGGCTCGCTCAGAGGGACCAGTGAGTCGCGTCTGCACTGAGGCATTGAGCGGAAGGACGGGCAGCTCTGTCACTTGAGGGCTCTCATCAAGCTCTATGGATGGAAGTCTGATGGTTGATTGGCATTGGACCAGGGTTTTGCTTCTCATCAAATTGTTGACTGTTCGTAATTATAATTTGCATTTTCCTTTTTTTCCAGTGTGGCATAATTTATTGGCTATTTGGTGGTGCCATCAGGAACCTTGGAAGTCCAGAACATGTTACTAAATGGCTTCAGCCGCTTCAGGTATGGCATGTACAGACATCTTTTTCTATGGAAAACGTTCAGCGTTAGCTGTGTGTGTGTGTGTGTGTATGTTGCAGAAAGAGAAACAGAGTTAGTCAGCAAGAACATTGCCCGGGATGGAAAATTTGAGACTCTCTTTTCAATATTACATCGAACTTGTCATCCTGTTAAGATAACACTAGCTGTCATCCTGCTCAATTTGTATAATTCGTTCCAGCTTCCCTCTGCTCCCCTCCCAAGCATTCTTAATCCTTCGAGAGCTCTGCAGTGAGAGCAGCCACCTGACGGGCTCATTCTCTTTGTCTTCCGGTCAACTGCAGGAGCAGAAATACACCGGGATGTTTGCCATGACCGAGAGGGGCCATGGGAGCAACGTGAAAGGGATCCAGACGGAAGCCACCTTTGACCTCTCTACACAGGTGAGGATTCTGTCCTTCGCTCCACAGTGCAGAGCAGTAGGGCACCTGTACAGGACCGACTGACTCTTTTTCTACCTGAGTTCAACTTCCCTCTCTCTGTGTGTGCTCTTTGGCAGAGGATCCAGATTATAGCAAATGCAGGAGCGTTTTAGAAGAGGTGGATGTATGGTCAGCCATCACGCGTCTGTATCAGCCAACCCTGGCGCAGAACCTGCAATCCCTGGCCCCGCTCCAAACACTTGATATGCACGTGTTAATTTAACCCCTTGGGGCAGCTCTCAGAGACTCGTGCAGTAACCCTCAAGCCATTTAGTCTTCCATCCTAACAGTGGTAGTCTTGGTCTGGAAGGTAACCAATTTTATTGTCACCGTGTGTCAGGGGAGTGAGGAGGCTCCATCTGTGGGGATTTCCTTACCAGGATCCAAGTCCTTTCTATTACTGGTCTCAGGAGACACACCCTCCTAATGGTGCCCTGCATGACAATAGAAACAAAAGCTTCACAAACCTGTCTTTGACTACCTTTACCCTGTGCACCTGGGGTACTTTCCCTCCCTTTCCTTCTGTTTGCCCATTTGGTGGTCCAGGATCTTGGAATCCCAGGTCATGAGTACTAACTGGCTTCAGCCACTCCAGATATAGCGTATCCTTTTATAGATGTCTATGGAAAGCATTCAAAATAAGTCAATCAGAAAAAGAAAAATACTGTATTACCTCATTTACATAAAAAGACCAAAGAAAAGGGAACAAAGTTATTGATGGTCACCAGGTGTGGGAAGGATGGTATGGGGAATGAAAGACGAATGGAGATGAAAATATTGAATTAATTATGGCCAGCACAGAGGATCACTGTAATTGCTGTCACTAAGTTGTACGCATGTGAACATTGAGTTGGCAAAAGCTGTGGCAGAGCTAGATTGACACGGACTTCATGGGGCATCCGAGTTGTTGCTCTCCATAGGTACTGTCAGATTAGTTTCCATTCACAACAACCCTGTGTGTAACGGAATGAAACACTGCCTGGCCCCTTGCCATGCTCACAGTTGTTGCTGCGTTTGCATCATTGTTGCAACTACGTGTCAATCCATCTCACTGAGAGTCTTCCTCTGTTTTTGTTGACCCTCTGAGTTGCCAAGTATGACGTCTTTGTCTGGGGACTGGTCCTTCTTGATAACATGCCTAAAACACCTGCAATGAAGTCTTGACTTCTTCTTCATTTCTAAGGACGATGTGATTATACTTCTTTCCAGACAGATTTGTTCATTCTGCTGGAAGTCCGTGGTAGATTTAATATCTTCATCAGTCCCACAATTCAAAGGCACGGCGTGTTCTCTAGTGTTCCTTGTTCCTTGTCCAGTAATGGGCCTAATAAAAGATCTAGTGCTTTTTGTTCTACCTCCTAGTTGATTTCACAGTGCTTGGCATCTGAGGGCCTGCAAGCAGTCGTCCAAGGCACAGCACTTGGTCTCTTCTCACCTGGAGCAGAAGAGGAAGAAGGAGAGTCAGGACTAGCGGGAGGCTACGGGATGTGTGTCTGATCGCCTCCGTGAACAACGGAACCTTTACCCGGAGCCTTGGAAACCCACGGGGCCGTACTGGATGGGGCCCCGCTACCGTTACCAAACATTTTGAGCTAAGTTTCTACAGAAGAATCTGGATTAAAAAGGGGACAATGCAGAAGAGAATTTAAAATCCTCAGGGAATTGGAATTTCATGAAGCCATAAAAGTTGGATGAATCCCTGAACTTTTGTTCTTAAATCTTAGTTTAAACCAAAACTTAAATACTAGTTTAAACCTTAAACCAAAGATTTCCCCTGAAATCTTCTCAAAATCAAATAAAAGTTCAGCTTAGCCAGTAAGAGATGCCTGCCTTGGACTTTTATACTCTTTTAAGAACTCTCTAGAGCTATGGTTCTCAACCTGTGGGCCCCGACCTCTTTCGGGGTCGAATGACCCTATCACAGGGTGGCCCGTAAATGTAACAAAATTACTGTGAACTGTAGCAAAATTACTGTTGTGGAATAGCAATGCAAATAATGTTATGGTTGGGGGGCCATCACAGCCTGAGGAAAGGGTCGCGGCATCAGGAAGGTTGAGAACCACTGATCTAGATGGAGAGCAAACCGGTCAATGCCGCAGTGAGAACAAGAATCTAAACTCAACCAAAGATAACCACCCAAACAAAACTCACTGCCGTTGAGTCAGTGAAAACTCATAAAGCCTCGCCTCTCTCCCTAAAAGCATCCTGTGGTTTTGAACTGTTGGCTTTGTGCTTAGCAGCCCAACATATAACCCACGATGCTACGGGAGCTCTTCAACAAGAATATAAACAGGGCCACTGTTTAACTAACACTCACTACATTACAGCCTTGGAAACCCACGGGGCCGTTCTGCCCTGCCCTATGGCTCAGAATGGATTCGACAGCAGGGAGTTTGGTTTGTGTTCCAGGCTTCTCACTGCAAGGCCAGTGATTGAAACCCACCAGCCACTGTGTGGGAGAAAGACGAGGCTGCCTTCTCTGAGCAGTTCACAGTTTCCCAACCCACCTGGAGGGTTCTACTCTGTTCGACGGGCCGCGCTGCATCGGCTTCGACTCGACGGCAGAACATCGTGGGTTTGCTGTTGAGATTTATGCTCCAGGCTCGGTGTCCCTCCCTCCATAGAATTTCCTGACAGCAGCAACCCCGTGGACAGGGCAATAAGCCGTGGTGGTGCTCCTGGGTAAACAGTGGACTGCTAACTGAGAGGTCAGCAGCTCAAACCCACCGCCCTCCTTGGGAGAACGGTGAACCCCCATAGTGGCTGTGAGTCAGGATCGAGCTGATCGTAGTGGGTGCATTGAGCACTGACGTAGTCGGTGCCACGGCAAATACTGCACACATAACCTTTGTAAGATGTGTCAAAATCTTCTACCAGTCTCCAGGTGCACGCAGGCCCCTTCTGACCCATGGCCACCCCTGGGGTCGGACTTGAACGTGGATGCGGACAGAATTTTCAGGGGTGGGTTCTTTCAGAGGTACATCATCCAGCCTTTCTTCTGAATCACTTCTGAGTGGGCTTGAACTCCCCATCTTTCAGTCAGCAGCTAAGCTCGATCGCATTTGCACCACCCAGCAACCCGACAGGTATTTCCCCCTGTTTTACTTATGGGGAAACTGAGGCCCACTGAGGTGAAGGGACTGACTCTGGCCGTGTCATTGGTGCGGCTTAGATCCTCATAGGATGCTCCTAACAGGCAGGCGTCTTTGGGGTTTGAACTATGGTATTGAAGTCACCTTGCCGTGCCATGTGGGGAAAGAAAAACCCAAACAAACCCTCCCAATTGATATTTATTTATTTCTTCTGACAATTATAATATTCTTCCCCGACAAAAATCATTCCCTTGTGTGGGCCTCCTTTTCCCCAAATAACATAAATGATTTAGCCACCTGGTGCGCTGCAGCAGCTGCCGCCCTCTGGTAGGGGAATTTGGGTGTTGACGTCATCGTCATCGTGCTGAGGAGATGCTGGTGAGCGGCTGGGGTCTCCCCTGGGGGTGGGACTGAGAACAAGCCCATCAGAAGCCCAAGCCACTGACAGCTGGCATCGCAGGGAATGAATGGCTTTCTCCCTTCACTGGTTTCTGTGTTTCCCCTTCATTTCCCCTTTAAAATGTTAGCGTGTATCCAACGAGCCTTCCCTCCCTCAAGGGCTGTTTAAATCTCTTACATTAGCTGGTGCTGCATTTTTTTCTCGTGTGTGTGTGTGTGTGTGTGTGTGTGTGTGTGTGTGCGTATGTGTGCGCGCAGGCAGGCAGGCAGGCTGATAGCCGGTGTGTGTATGTGTGTGTGTGTGTGTGTGTATAGGCGGGCAGGCAGGCAGGCTGATAGCCGGTGAGTGTGTGTGTGTGTGTGTGAATGTGTAGGCAGGCAGGCAGATAGCCAGTGTGTGTGTGTGTGTGTGTGTGTGTGTGTGTGTGTGTGTGTGTGTGTGTGTGTAGGCAGGCAGGCAGATAGCCGGTGTGTGTGTGTGTGTGTGTGTGTGTGTGTGTAGGCAGGCAGGCAGATAGCCGGTCTAGCTGGTCCAGGAGTCGGAGAGGAGACTTTCGTGTTTCACACTGGTCCGCAGCACTGGATGGGGCGCACATGTGAAGAAGCTTCCTGGTCAAAGCCGTCTTTCTGGCACTCAGTGCGGACCTCAACAATGCCGGGGACGCCCCACACAGGGAGTGCATTGTGCAGACCCAGCTTTAAGCGCTAGCATGGTGGTCCAGGCCGACGTTGCAAACCAGAGGTTTTTGCGAGAAGTGACAAAGGTCTTTCACAGAGTGGCTCGGAGGCTGACGGGACCACGGTCCTGCCAGCTCTGCGCAGCCGGCCACTGTGTCTGCTGTGATTTCCTTCCCTTCCCCACGCCCCCCATCCTTCCACAGGGACTGTGTTGTTGTTGTTCTGTTCAGTGCTTGATTGATTGCTTTTTCCGGCTTTTGGCTTCCCGCGGACGCTGCTACTGGGCAGCTGGGACTGGCCCGAGAGGACAAGGGCGGCCCCCACAGACTTCTGGGTGTCCGTTTCTGTTCCTGAGCAGCCCTCGCACACGTGACAAGGTTCCCTGGGCACACACCTGTCAGAGCATGTTTTCTGAGGCTGCCAGACCGTGTGTCTTGGCCAGTAGGAAAGCGTGTAGCTTCCGTGCTTTAAAATCTGGAATCTGCGATAACCCTTGTGCCATCGATAGCTCGTTGGCTTCGTTCAGCCAGATGGTCAAGCTTGCCGGCTCCAAGGAAATCTGCCAGCTTCTGCTCTTCTGCCACTAGACTGTACCCAGAGCTGGCAGAGAAGGGCAGGGTCTCGGGCAGGAGGTGAGGAGCTTGGGAAGAACTAAACCTCTCACCGGGGACCTCATACAGACTTGGTCCTTGTGCCTTGACTCCAAGACCACAGAAAAGATAAAGCCAGTTTTGAGCAGAGATGAGAGAAAAGACAGCGCTTCCATCCACCCTCTTCCTGACCAGCCTTCGCTTCCTGACTCTGTAGCTGGAATCCTTGGCTGTTGTACAGAGACACATGGGGCACCTTCTTGGACAGAGAACCCTTCGCAGGCACGTTTGTCTCAGGACTTAGATGTAGGGTCTTGGTTTTGTTTGTTTGCTTGGAAGCTCTTATTAGCCCAGTTGTTGGTCAGGCAAATGGTGCAACAGATTCGGGAGCAGCCATGCCAAAGGTGGAGCAGACTGAAAATCCGAGTTGTCAGGGCCAGTGTTCCCTGCATGCCGTGGTGGCACAGCGCCACGGTGACCTACGAGGCTGGCTTGGAAGTGGGCCTTACATTCCAGTCTCTGCTTGGTCTATTGCTGCTCCCACCACAGACCCTCACCACGGGGGCAGGACTGTACAAGGCCCTGTGGACAGTGGAGCCAAGTGATTGATCCACCAAGGCTGAGGGGTCTTGATGTTGGGTTTTCTGTCCCTGGGTGATGCACATGGCTAACACGCTAGGTTACTAAGTCAAAGGTTGGAGGTTTGAGACCACCCAGAGGCTCCTCAGAAGAAAGGGCCGTTAATTTGCTTCTGAAAAGCCAGCCGATGCAAACTCTGCGGAGTACCATTCTACTCTGACACTCTCTGTGAGTTTGACTCCACTCTATGACGACTTGTTTGTTTCTACTGGTGTAAACATTTCAATATGAAGTAGTCTAGAGCAGGGGTGCTCAGTACGTTGATCGCGATATACTAGTTGATCGCAAATGTAGTGTGGGTAGATCGCAACGTATTAACAAAATAGACGTAAGCCTATCATCAATCCCGTCACTTAATTGATATACAGCACAGCCAATCAGATGCAATCTTAGGCGTCAAACGCATGCACAAACAACTGCGCTAGGTGCAGCAAAACTGATAAGCTAAGTTATCGCCAATTTTTAGACCTTGGTTTTTATTTTCTCTTAAACATAAGAAAGGGTATTACAAGGAGTGGAGGAGCTGGACCAAGTAAGAAGACAAAAATGTATCACTTTCATACAGAATGGGAGATTTTGACACTACAAGCTGGCATTCAGCTGAAGTCCAGAGCGCATGAACAGTTCTGGGACTCACTCGCAGAGAGAAAGGACCCAAACATGAGAACATGTGCTACCTCCTTGACTGCATTATTAGGCTCTACTTATTGATGTGAGTCAGCCTTTTCCACATAAAGATCATTAAGTCCAAGGACCGTTCCACAGGACTGATGATCATTTGGAAGTGTGCTTGAGGTCGGCTGTCAGCAGCCACTGTCTGGATTATGCATTCCTGGCTCATTCCATTCAGTGCAAGTCATCAGAGCAAACTCAGGTCATGACAAAAAATGTACAGTTGTGTTGTGTTGTGCAATGTGGACTCATGCAGTTATGCAAGGTGCATAAACATACATAGTACATATGAAGAATTCTCAATGCATTTATGAATAAATGTAATAAATATATGTTTTGCATTCTTGTAGTTGGTAGATCATTTTGAATTGATCATTTTATAAGTAGCTCGCATGCTGAGAAAGTGTGAGCGCCCTGCCTGGTCTAGAGAGAACCAGATCAGTAACTGAGGAAAGACTACATGTGAAAGCCAGGCAGAGGCTCAGCCAGGTAGTACACATGTCAGCCCATCATCACAAATACAAGAGACCGGAAAGGAGGGGTCTGCTCTGGGGTCTGAAAGTCAGCCATTTCTTTTCCTGGTGGGGTGATTCCTTTAAGAGGCTCAGTGCTCTTGAAGTTCAGGTGGAGGCGGACTGGAAGCTGCGCCAGGCTGGCCTGGTGGGTTGATTCATTTGAGGCACTTTGCTCTTGAAGTTCAGGTGGAGGCGGACTGGAGGCTGCACCAGGCTGGCAGGAATTTGGGTTGTCCTCTCTGCTTGGGCGTTTTGAACCTGGAGACTGTGCCCCTGGGGACACAGTCCTGTGACACTGAGTCTGAGCCATGGCACCGAGCCCTGCATGAGGCTGCAGCCTGCTGCTCTCTGCTGCTTCTCTGCAGGAGTTTATCATTGACACGCCAGGGGAGGATGCCGGGAAGATGTACATCGGCAACGCGCTGCAGGGGGACTACGCCGCCGTCTTCGCCCAGCTCATTGTGGATGGAAGGTCTCAAGGTTCGTCACCAACACCAAACTGGGACCCTTCTCCGCACCAGTGCTAATTGCCGCCATGAGTCCTTTGCAACTAAGAGCTCACTTCGTGGGGCTATTTTTATCTTTAAAAAAATCATTACTTCGAGACTTTATCTCCAAGATACAAGGGGGCTTTGAAACAATTCCATGACCTTTAATTTCCGTGTTTTAACCATTTTTGCCCCGTGAACTTTTTGAAGCTCCCCTGGCACCCACCAGGGGACCCATTCCCAGGGCGTTTTCACATTATCCCCTGTTCCGCGCAGCACACAGTCAGGAGGCAGTGGCTGGTTTGGGGATCAAAATAATTTTAGGCTGTTCCAGGAAATGAATAAAACTGTATTCCTTTCTTCAGACATCCAGGCGCCGTAGTGACTCCCTGTCTCTTGACTTCCCCCAGGGCCCCACTGTTTCATTGTGCCTGTCAGGGATGGAAATGGGAGCCTATACCCAGGAGTGACCGCTATTGACATGATGCACAAGGAAGGTGGGTACCCAGCTCACCCCTCACTCACCTTGCCCGCCTGCATCCCGCACCCCCATCCAAAGGCGATTCAAACCCAACTCCCTGAAACAGCCAAGGCAGAGAAAATGGAGAAGATTCTTTGGTTTCAAAGCCAAGTTCAGAGTCTCTTATGTACTCCCGTTAGAGGACATTATAGGTGCCCATTTATTTATATTTGTTGGTTTCCTTTTCTCTCATCTTCTTCACTTTGGCCCTGACCGGTGTCCAGTCTCCTCCGCCCTTTTATAGCTGAGAACGCTCAGAGAGCAGGGCCAGCCCCTCCCTTCTGTGTCCCTGAACCAATAGCCTGGTGTTGGTGCCAGGTGTTAGAAACCCACAGGCCAGTTCTCCCCAGTCTGCCTCTGTTTCCCTGAGCCCCGAACACTGACTAGCCTGTGGGCTCCACTGGTCATCCCCACCAAGCCCTACTCCAGCCCAAGAAAAGGGTGCCCCCCCCAAAAAAACCATTTCTATTGAGTCTTGAGTCATAGGGTACTGGGTGTCTCAGAGTGGACCTGAGTGTCACAGGGGCTTCTTGGCTGTCGTTTTATTCCCAGGCCTTTCTCTGGTGGCGCTGTCGAGTGGGATGGCAACTGCCAATCTTTCAGTGACAATGCAAAACAACAACTACAAACCAACTCACTGCCCTCGAGTTGATGCCGACTCAGAGTGACAGAGCAGAACTGCCCCTGTAGGTTTCCAAGACAGTAGCTGCTCCCCCCCCCCAACAGTTTTATTGGCATATAATGAATACAATTCAATAGTTGAGTTATGTTCAGAAGAGTTGCATAACCATCCCCACAATCGGTTTTAGAACACCTTCTTTCTTGTTCTCCCTGTGGGAGTAGAGAGTGTATTTTCCTCAAGACCCTGTGCTTTAGAACTGCTGACCTCGCAGTTGGCAGCCCAACTCATAACCGCTACGCTACCCGGGCTCCCACGTGCAAACCGCTTTCATCACTTAGGGACCTTAAAGGGGGTGGAGGGAGAAGGGGAAAAGGAGACGAAAGAACCGAGGGAGGGAAAAAGGGAGAAGAGAGACGACCGTGGTGGCGGAGACCCTAGTCCCATCCAGGCCTGCTAGTTTGGGCACCGGGCAGCAGTTGCAGGAATGGGCTGCAGGTGGGCGTGCACATGTTTCCCACTTATCTCAGTGGTGACATAGGCTCTTGTTGGCTTCGGGCTCCTTGAAAGGACCTCGCGTGTCGAGTGTTGTTGAGAGAGGAGGGGTAGGCCCTACTCTTGTGAAGTGGTGCCAGGCATTTAAAACACTGGCAACTTGAGAAAGTCTGCTTGGGTCCCCATATCAGCTCCTCCATGCAAGCTTGCCCTGTTCCAGGGGTGGGGTTCTAAGAGAAGATGTTTCCGACGTCATTATTTTCCCCCACGTGCCAGCAGGTGTCGTTGGGTGGTGGGTCTTGCAGATTTCAGCAACCGTTCAGGGAACCGGGTCCTCTCAGTCACCCACTACTGCCTTTGTGGCCACTTGCCTTGGGTTCTTAGGCATCTGCTTTCCCAAATTCACTCCTGATGACATAGTGGTTCTGAGTTGGGCTGCTAATTTCAAGGTCAACAGTTTGAAACCAACAGCAGCTCTCTGGGAGAAAGATGGGTCTTTTCCTACGCTCATAAAGAATTACCGGGCAGTTTTACCCTGTTCTCAATGGCAGTTAATCTGGCTTTGGTCTGGGGACGCAGCTCCAAGAGGGAGGAGGCATTTGAGCGCTGCATTGCTGAGGAAGGCAATCTGGCTTTCAGGCCTCCTCTGTTCAGCCTCAGGTTCTTTCATTTGCCTGGTACTACCTCTTTCCTAGGAGTCTCGGTGGTATAGTGGTTACACATTGAGCTGCAAACCGAAGGTCAGCGGTTTGAAACCACCAGTCACTCCATGGGAGCAAGTTGGGGCTTTCTACTCCCATAAAGAGCTACAAGGGTCCTTGTACCCTGTCCCATGGGGTTGCTATGAGTTGGCATTGACAGTGAGGGCTTGTCGTCATCATTGTATTTCCTAGTCAGAGTAACTTCCGACAGATGTGCCTCGGTCACCACGGTGGCCCCCCACCTGAGCCCCAAGCACATGAGCCCTTCCGAAGGAAGACACATCCTCCTGAGGAAGGAGCCAAAGGCACAGAAACAGCTCCCCCAGGAAGCAAACAAAGGGCCCCAGCCCCTGGCTCCCAGGAGCCAGCTTCAGTAGCCCCGAAATAAAACAAAGGACCGTGTTTGGAGTGGAGCAGCCTGGGAAGGAGCAGGGCCGGCAGTTGGGTGATGGCCTAGTGTTCCCCTTGGGCAGCGCTCCCTCTCGTTTCTGTTTCACGTCCCCATTCGTTTCTGTTCCCTCTAGGTCTGCACGGCGTGGATAATGGGATTTTAATATTTGACAAGGTCCGGGTCCCGAGGGAGAACCTGCTGGATAAGTGAGTTGTGTCCTCCCTGACGCTGGCTTACTGTGTGTGTGTGTGTGTGTGTGTGTGTGTGTGTGTGTGTGTGTGAGAGAGAGAGAGAGAGAGAGAGAGAGAGAGAGAGAGAGAGAGAGAGAGAGAGAGAGAGAGAGAGAGAGACCTCCTTGCTCTCTCGGCTGGCTGACTTCCTCAGCTCCACACCCGGCCTGCCGGCCCCTAGCCTCCCGACAGGGCTATTGACAGCCTATTAGAAGCTATCGATACAGAAATAGGGCAGGGGGCGGGAGGTGGGAATGGCGAGAAACGGACATGATCCAGAATGCTGTTGTTGATGTTGTGTCCCTGTGTTGGCTCTGACTTGTAGCACAGCAGAAGGAAACATTGCCCCGCCCTGCCTCATCTAAGCAGTTGCTGTGACGCTCCAACTACTGCATCAATCCCTCTCCTCGAGGGTCTTCCTCATTGCTGCCTGCGATTTCTTTATCAAACATGGTGCCCCTTTCTAGGGACGGGTCTCTCCTGGTAACAAGTCCAAAGTAGGTGAGATGAAGTCTTGCCATCCTTGCTTCTAAGGGACATCCTGGCTGTACTTCTAGCGAGATAGAATCGCCACTTCTTCTGAAGACCATGGTACTTTCCATTTTTTTTGCCATAATTCAAATACCTCATTTGAAAACACCATGCTCGCAGCAGGCATATTTCAGAGTCTATGCTCACCCCAGGCCACACTTGACCAGGAGCAGCCTGACCCACTGGTTCCCTCCTGTTAAAGACAATGTTGGGATGGAAGGTCACTTGAGTAAACCTTGAACCACACATGGTAGGGACAATGCACTTGAATTATTGTGCTGACAAAGAATATCGAAACCACCATGGACTATCCAAAGAACAAACAAATTTATCTTAGAACAGTGGTTCTCAGCCTTCCTAGTGCCATGACCCTTTAATACAGTTCCTCATGCTGTGGTGACCCCCAACCATAAAATTAATTTCATTGCTACTTCATCACTGTAATTTTGCTACTGCTATGAATTGTAATGTAAATATCTGATATGCAGGATGTATTTTATTTTATTTATAAATAATTTTATTAGGGGCGCATACAACTCTTATCACAATCCATACATACATCAGTTGTGTAAAGCACATTTGTACATTCATTGCCCTCATCATTCTCAAAACATTTGCTCTCCACCTAAGCCCCTGGCATCAGCTCCTCATTTTTCCCCTCCCTCCCTGTTCCCCCTCCCTCATGAACTCTTGATAATTTATAAATTATTATTTTGTCATATCTTGCCCTGTCCGATGTCTCCCTTTACCCTCTTTTCTGTTGTCCATCACCCAGGGAGGAAGTCACATGTAGATCCTTGTAATCGGTTCTCCCTTTCCACTACACCTTCCCAGTATCACCATTCACACCACTGGTCCTGAAGAGATCATCCATCCTGTGTTTCCAGTTCCTATCTGCACCAGTGTACAGCAGGATGTATTTTCATTGCTACAAATTGAGCATAATTACAGCATCGTGATTCATCACAAAAGCAATATGTCATTCTATATTGTGAAATATTTCTAATGCCAAATAAATGAAGTTTTGTCTTGAAGCATGGTATAGCATGGGTAACAGTCTTCACCCTGGGTACTCGTAGGTGGGCGTATCTGCATGTGGGTGGGCCTGTCTAGAGATGGAGAGAGGGACGGTGTCTTTGTTTCTAAGACCATCAGAAATATGTGTTTTCCGATGGTCTTAGGCGGGCGACCCCTGTGAAAGGGTCGCTCAACCCCTAAAGGGGTCGTGACCCACAGGTGAAGAACCGCTGCCTTAGACTTTAGGGTGAAGTTCTTTCTCTTTGGCACTTTAAAGAGGTCTCGTGCAGCAGATTTGCCGCATGTCCTACTGATCCCCTGAGTGCTGCTCCATGAGCACCCACTGACTGCGCACAAACGAAATCCTTGACAACCATTAACCCTGCTCCTTTCACCATGGTGGTGCCCATTGGCCCAGCCAGGAGGGTTTTTTCACACTGAGTTGTAATCCAAACTGGAGGCTGCAGTCCTTGATCTTACTTGTTGTCATGAGGGTTGCCCTTGAATATGCATCTCTCCAGATCCCCTGCCGATACATGAGGGGCTCCCAAAGGTTCTTGGGAAAGTGGAATGAAAAGATGATGGACTTTTCCCATGAGCTCTCTGAAGCCCCCTGTCTGTAACGGAGAGTGAAAGGCTCAGTACTTACTGGATAGAATCCCTCCAGCAATTCCATCTTCCATATATTGTTATTGCCATTGAACATTACATAGCAAATGTTTTTATGTCACAACAGACACACAATAAACTAACAGGAGAGACTTAAATACATGTTTTGTAATTTGTGTAAGCAATTCTTTATTTTGACGCATTGAGGTGATTTCCTATCTATCTATCTATCTATCTATCTATCTATCTATCTTTCTATCATCTATCTATGTTAGTCTGGGTTAACTAGAGAAACAAATTAATAGACACTCATATGTGTATAAGAAAGAGCTTTATACCAAAGAGCAATTGCATATTGGGAAAACATCCCAGCCCAGTCTAGATCTAGGTCATAAGTCCAATATTAGCCTGTATGTCCGATACTAGTCCATAAATTCTTCTTCAGACTCACACAACACATGCAATGATGCCAAATACAGGAGGAAGATCATAGGCCAGAGGGTGGAAAGTCTTGTGGATCCAGTGGCAGTGTAAGCTGGCAGGGGTCTCCACGTGGCTCCTCCAGCTCCAGGGCTCTAAAGTAGATTCATGTGTCTTGGTAGCAAGTAGACAAAGCAGAGTCTGTCTGGATCTGGCCTCCAGTGAGCTATATATCACCTTTTTGTCTCCAAATGAGGTCATCAAGCTGCGACCTGATTGACAGGCTAGACTCCACCCCTTTGCAAGTTGACAGGAGATATGTCACTGCCATTCTATCTGTCCATCTGTCTGTCTCTATTACAAACCAATCTCCCCTTGGGCACAGCTGTCTCCTATCTGTCAGTGGAGGCCTTTGGGTTGCAATGATGTTGAACTTGCTTCAGTGGAGCATCCAGACTAAGAATGCCTGATGACCTACTCCCAGAAATCAGTCCATAAAAACTCTGTGGATCACAAGAGACCCTTGTCTGACCTGAGCGATTCATGGCAGAGGACAGGGCAATGTTCCTGTTGTGCATGGAGTGGCTATGAGTTGGGAGTGACTCAGTGACAGCTGAGCAGCAGCAGCAGCTGTGACACAGGCTCCTTTGTGGTGCCGGGAATAAGATGCTCGCTCAGCGTGTGAGGCCACTCTAGGTGCTGTTGCTTGAATGGATGATGTCAGAGGTGCTCAGTGCCCGTCCTGGCATCACAATGCAGAGGTCATGGTGGGCTCAACCCGGGGGTGAAACTTGGTTCCTCAAGTGCCCCCTAAGGATGGAGCTCCTGGCATCAAGATGCTCTTTGCAGAAGCTAAGAAATGCTCACCTCTGTAAACCCAACCCACTGCCTTTGAGTAGATTCGGACTCCTAGCCACCCTGTCCGGGTCTCCAGGTTGTAATCATGACAGGAGCAGTGAGCCTCATCTTTCTCCAGGGGAGAGGCTGGTGGGTTTGAACCGTGGAGTTCTCAACCAGCAGCCCAATGCTTGCCCAAGGGCCAGCGGGTCTCCTTCAGAAATACCAAATGTCTATCTTTCCTCGGGAGCAGTTCACACATGCCATCAAAGTCCCAGCCACACCCACATCTAAATCTATGGAGATTCAAGCAATCATACCACCCCAGTCATCTAGCTGTCTCTGTGCCTTTTCTTTTTTTACAGATTTCCTTTGAACACTTTACTCCGTTATTTTAATTTTCTGCCTACAACTTCTTGCTAGCAGATAAATGTGATAGTTGAAACCAAAGGTTTTTTAAAAAAGACACTGTATGGGCAGCAAACTTAAGATGGACTAAATTTTGTTTGTTAACTTTCCCCCTTTTGTGAATGGGTAAGAAACAAAACAGAACCAAAAACTTCATCCTCAGACTTATCCTACTGGATTATAAAAGCCTGGGGGTTCCTCAAGAGCCCCCAGGGCTCAGGACAGCAGGGCCCGAAGCCCTCCCAGCCCTCCCTGAGTGCCTGCACATTGCCTGGTTGTGTGTTGGAATCACCGTTCTGTGAGATGGGAGAGGGAGGGAGGACAGCACAGCTGAGGCTCTCTCTCCATTTCTCAGCCTCTCTCATGAGCTTGGAGTGCCCAAAAGATGCCACGAGAGGCTTAGCCTTCACTCATGCACTCCACCCAAAACTCACTGCCATCAAGTCCATACCGACTCACTTGAGTCATTCATGCATTAGGGATTGGAGTCTCAGGCTCACCCAGCAAACTACACAAAGGACTTGTGATGCCGTCAATCAAACATAGGAGGAGACATAGAGTCTTTCTTTGATAAGCCCGATTTGGTGTCAAAGCCTGTCAATTGCCATTTAAGCTGCCCCCACAAATACCACAGAGCCTCACAGGCCGCGCAGGGGTTTTGCTTGGGGTTTTGAGGGCGGAGCTCCAGTGTCGGTGTGTTCATCATTTGGTCAAAATTGGCCTGGTAAAGTGATGGACAGATTCAACAGGTTTTGAAGAATGGGAGGAAATATTTGGAAATTATGTATTTGGTATGGAGCTAGTATCCAGAAAAGAATGTACACACACACATACCCTTACTTACAACTCAACAATAAAAATGACAAACAGTCCAGTTTTAAAATAGGCAAAGGATTTGAACGGACACTTCTCCAAAGAAGTTATTAAAATGACCAATAAGTGCATGAGAAGATGCTCAGCTTCATGAGCGGTTGTGGTTGGGTGCTATCAGGTTGATTTCCAGAACTGACCCAAAGGATGCTCTAGGCTGCCATCTCCATGGGAACAGAGCACCAGACTTCCTCCCAAGTCTATACCCTGGGTGGATTCCAACCACGTATCTTTTGGTTAGCAGTTCAGTGCTTAGCCATTGTCCCACCAGGGAGCTTTTAATTATTATTAAGGAGAGGAAAATCACAGACACAACGATGAGCCAGCCACTCCACCTTCACTCATCTACTGCCACTGAGCCAATGGCAACTCATAGTGACCCTATAGGACAGGGTAGAACTGCCCCTGTGGGTTTCTGAGACCATAGCTGTGTTAGGCAGGTTCTCTGGAGAAAAAGAAAACAAAAACAAAAAACCAGGATTTACACACATATATGTATGAGGATAGGTTTATATAGCAAGGATGAATGTAACAGTTAATTAGTCCACACAGCAGTACAGAGGGCTCAGTCCAACCTATTTTCGTGGAACACTTTCCAGTCAATATACTGGAAATCCTTCAACTCCTGTGGGCTGTTGGGTCCATGGTCAAGGAAGCAGACAGCAGAGTTTTCCCTCAGACTAGACAGGCAGAGTCTGGCCGCAGGTGGCAGACAACAGGGTGGGTCAGCAACAGTCAGTAGCGCGGGAACTTATCAAAGCAGGCCCTGATGGGGTGTAGAACTGAAGCGATGCACAGGGTCAGGATCCACCAGCCTCAAGTTCACGTGATGTATGAATTAGCAGCTTGGTGAAGCAGGTCTCAGGGAGCCTCAAGCTCTAGCTATAGGATACAGGATACGGGTATAGGCTACGGGTACAGGATCCTTGGGTTGGCTTGGCCCACAGGTAGTGCAGCACATAGGTTGAGGCAGAGACCTAACTAAAGCAGTAGCATGCTGGTCTGAGCACCAGGGAGCAAGAGAGAGGGGGGCGGGCCTTGAAGAGCCATAGACTTCGTTGTCCTCCAATCAAGCTTTGACCTGATTCATCTCCGCCCACATGTTCCTATTGGCCTAGTTGGCACAATCAACCTATCACAATAGCTCTTTATGGGAATAGGAAGTCCCATTTTCATCCCGTGATCACCTTCACTAGGTTGACTATAATAAAAATAACAGGCAGTAGTCAGTGTTAATAAGATGTGGGTAGTTTGGACTCCTCATAGACTGGTGGTGGAAAGGTAAAATGGTGTGGAAAACAGGATGGAAGTTTTGTAAAAATTATTATATAACCCAACAGTTTCACTCCTGCCTATCTATGAACACATTTCCCACAAGTGAATGGGAAACATAAAAACCTGTACACAAATGTCCGCAGCAGCATTTTCCATCCGAGCCCCCCAAATGGAACGTCTGAATCAACCAAATGTCCATTAACTGATGGCTAATGGTGAAAATGTGGTCTATACAAACAAGGGATTTGAACCCCAAAAAACAAACCCAGTGCCATTGGGGTATGCCGACTCATAGCGACCTAAGGTAAAACTGCCCTTGTGAGTTTCTGTAACTGTTTACAGGAGTCGAAAGCTCTTTCTCCCAAGGAGCAGCTGGTGGTTTCAAACTGCTGAATATGTGAATCGCACTCCCACACCTCACCACTACACCACCAGAGACTATAATTCACCAAACAAGGGAGGGCTCAACTGATCAAGCTACTACATGGATGAGCACTGGGAACGTCATGCAAAGTGGAAGGAGGCTGAAATCAAAGGGCACATCTTGCCCCATCTCCTTCGTAGAAATGTCCACACTAGCAGACTCATGGGGACAGAAAGCAGGTTGAGAGGAGATAGAGAAAGGGGTGTGTGTGACTGCTACTGGGGACAGGCTTTCTGTCGGGTGGGGGGTGGATTTTCTGGGATTCAACTGTGGTGATGGGTTCACACCTTTGTGAATATACTGAAAACTACTCTGGATATGGTTTTTCAATTGCGAATTTTATGGTGTGTGAATTACCTCTAAAAACTTCAGCAAAAACCTGCACATTTAGGCTCTGGTATTGGCTTCATGACTGTGGGTTCATGCGCCCTCCGTGAGGGCCCTGCCGAGGGAGGCTGCAGGCTGGTTGTGGCGGGAAAGCCGCTGTTCCCTTCCATGAGCCCGGCCTTTTCTGGCAACTCCTGGGCTTCCTTCTGCTGCTGCTCTTTGTTCAAGGGGGAGGCCCCAGGATGTAGGCGCCTGGGTGGCTTGCCTATGGGTGTGTGTGTCCACCACCAGACGTCACGTCTAGTGGGCTGCCATGGCTGTCTTTTTACCCCCCCGCCCCCTTTCCCCTTCCACCGTAGGTTTGGTTCGGTGGCTGCAGACGGGCAGTACCATTCGCCTATTAAGGACAAGAGTACGAGATTCAACGCGATGCTGGCGGCGCTGACCCCTTCCAGACTAGCTGTGACATTCCAAGCCCTGGGCGCCATGAAGGTAGTGGACCTTGATTCCCATTGGCCTTGTTGCCTGTCTCCCGTGCACTCCAGGGATGGGTGGCTATTTCAGGAGCTGGGGCTTCTTGAGCCGTGGCTGGTGTCATGAGGCTAGCGTACTGGCTGAGCAGAGAGCGAGCCTCTCGGTACTAAAAGTGCGTGCAAGCAGTAGACCTGGTCCTTTCCAGCTGCATCCCACCTGAGTGTTGTTGAGCACAGCAGGCGTACGAGGTCTAGCAGAGATATGTCCAAGCTCCAAACTCACTGCTGTGGAGTCCGTTCTAACACACAGCACCCCCATAGAACAGGGTGGAACTGCCCCAGGGGGTTCCTGAGACGAACTCTTATTTAAAAATTTTTATTTTATTTTATTGGGGCCTATTACAGCTCTTACCACAATCCATACAAATATCCATGTTGTCAAACATCTCTTCACATATGTTGACATCATCTTTTTCAAAACGTTTTCTTTCTACTTGAGCCCCTGGCACCAGTTCCTCATTTCCCCCCCTCCTTCCCCCACCTTCCTTCCCTTCCCCATGGCCCTTGATCATTTATAAGTTTTTTTTGTTTTTTTTATGTCTTACACTGACTGCTGTCTCATTTCACCCACTGTTCTGTCCATCCCCCTGGAATGGGGGCCATACGTCGACCATTGTGGTAGGTTTCCCCTTACTCCACCGCCCACTTATCCTCCTGGTATCTCCGCTCCCCTTATTGGTCCTGAGGGGTTTATCTGTCTGGATTCCATGCATTGCGAGCTCTTATCTGTACCAGTGTACGCGTTCTGGTCTAGCCAGATTTGTAAGGTAGAATTGGGGTCCTGATAGTGGGGGTGGGGGTGGGGAGGAAGCATTAAAGCACTAGAGGAAAGTTGTGTTCCATCGGTGCTATCCTGCACCCTGACTGGCTCTTCTGCTCCTTGTGGCCGTTCTGACAGGGGGGTGTCCAGTTGACTACTGAGGGGCTTTGCGTCTCCACTCTTCCCTCCTTGAGACTAACTCTGTAGGGGAGTGGACGCTTCGCCTTTCTCCTGCGGAGCAGCTGGTGGATTTCACTGCAGCCCTTGCCCAACACATCACCACTACAGCCCCAGGGCTCCTCGCAGAGATGCACGGGGCCGGGGGGGGGGGGGGGGGCTTCAGTCCCTGAATCAGCACCTGCCCTGCCCATTCCCCACCTTTCCAGGAGGTAGGTTTTCCTGGTGATCAGGGACTCCTGGGTCCTGGTCTGCTGGCTGTGCCTGCGGCTGCTGTGATCTCATCTCCAGCGTCTCTGGTGAGATGAGATCACCACCTCTCTTGGCTGCGTCCCACTCGGTCCAGTGGTTCCAGCGCCTGACATGTGTTTTCCCAGCTGAACCCGAGCTGTTCTTGCTAGCTCCGCTCGCACCGAGGAGTGGAAAAACGGATCCCTGTCTCCTGAAGGCATTCCTGATGTATGAGAGAGCCGTCCCCGCAGCTCCCCATGGTGACGTTGGCTCGGGCTGAGCAGGCCCCTTCCTTTTACACCTGGCCCAGACGCCCGGCTTTGCTCAGACCTGGAAGGCTCTCTCTTCAAGGCTTGCCATCTCCTACCTCCCTGCTCTCCTTGGGGCCCAAAAGCCACATCAAATTAAGTGATTAGTGGGAACAAAAGGAGAAGAAAACTAAGATACTTGGCAGGGGTTTGAGCGATCTCCTCAGACTAAGTGTTGGAGTGGGGGCGGGGGAGACTGGGGAGCCTGTCTTTTCCGAAGGAGGCAGGAGGCTGGGGAGAGTCACTGTGAGTTGGAGGTGGGCATCGCAGGAGTGTAAAATGCCACCACTGGTTAAGTACTGAATTCCTGACTGAAGGGTGGGTGTTGGAAACGCCCCCAGCGGTGTCCCGGAAGAAAGGTCTGGCGATTTGCTGCTGAAAGGAGGCAGCCTGAGTGCTTGGAGCACGGCTCTCCTCTGAGCCACTGTGACGTGGACCGGCCGTGACAGCAACTGGCCAGTCTTGTCAATCAGGGGCCGCACGGTGGCTGAGCCCCGCACTTAGGCTTGCTCATGGAGCAGGTCTGGTTTAGGCCTGAGGACCTACATTCCTAACACGTTCCCAGGTGCTGCTGCTGCTTCTGCTGGCCGGAGTCCGCTCCTTGAGAACCGCAGCACAGGGCAGATGGATCGAGGTGGACATTCTCACCACTGTCACAGACCCTGGTCACTCTTCTGTGACCTCCCACTGCCCCCAGGGTCAAGGGCCAAGTTCACCTCATATCCTCAAGGCCTGTGGGACCTCGTCCTCAGCCTCCTCTCACTCCACCCCTGCTCACTGGGGCCCTCCGCCAGGCAGGCCTCGTTTCAATGGAAGCTCTACTTTTCCTTACTTTGGGGACCCCACCCTGAACAGGGTCATGCAGAGCAGGACTCCATCTGTGTCCTTGGAGGACACAGTCCCATCCACAGCATGGCGAGGCCCTGTCGTGCAGTGGAGAGAACCCGGGCCACGTTGTATTTTGCCAAGTGATCATTTTCTCATTGGGAAAAACGAGGCAAAAAGCCAGCGTCCGATGGAAACGTTGTGGAAGCGCAGCGAGGCAATGTGTGGGGAGGCACAGCTGGCGCCTCTTCCATCGCCACCGTCGACACCACTGCTACCCGAATCGAACTCATGGCCAGGAAGCCCGGGCTGGCGCGCAGAGGACCTGTCGGACAGGGTCGAGCTGCCCCGTTGGGTTTCTGAGGCTGTCCGTCTTCACAGAGCAGAGAGCCTCATCTTCCTCCCACGGATGGCCTGGTGGGTTCCCGCGACTGGCCCGTGGCGAGCAAGCACGCTGGCGCGTGCCTCACTCCCTCACCAGGGCTTTCACGACCGAACACACAACCCCGGCCACCCTTGTCTCGGGGCTTCACACAGCTCTACGCCGTTGTGTGGCTGTATGGGGACCCGGGGCCGGTGAAGGTAAAGGAGTTTGTAGAGGTGTGCACTGAATATCTGTAGGGGCCCTGGAAGAACTGCAAATTAAATGTTGGACCACTCACTGAGAGGCTGGGTGTGCAAACCCACCAGTGGCTGCATGGGGGAAAGATGAGCGCTGCCAATTCTCATCCGGACTCCCAGCATCCAACACCCGAGGCAGCAAGCCGACTCACTGTGAGACAGGGTCCACTTGGCAGCGGTGGGTTTGGACACTGAATACGTGCTGATGAACCCTAACAGCACTGCTTAGGCGGGAGAGGTGGTGCCGTGTTTGGATGGATGGTCACAGCATGCTGTGCAGATATAATGGACATACCCATGCTATTTAGACACTGCACCATCACGAAAGGGACAGCGCTAGCTGAGAGTATACATGCGCAGCGAGAAGCAAGAGGTGCCTGGCTTTGTGCATAAGCTGCTGACTAGCCACCACGCTGCAGCTGTGATTCTCATGAGGCGCTGTCGAGCAGGCGCTAAGTCATAGCGGTGCGAGGTACCGCAGAACTGAACACCGCCACCCGCGCCACCTTCACAATGGCTCTTAGCAGCCACTGTGCTCCTCCATCTTGTCTTTTTCACTGCCTCTCCACTTTACAAAGCCTGCTGTCCATTTCCAGGCACTGGCCTTTCCTGACAATGTGTCTAAAGTATGAGAGGAAGTTCATTATCCTCGCCTCCAAGGACCGTTCTGGTTGTACTTCTTCCAAGGTAGACTAGTTTGCTCTCTAGGAAGTCCCTGGTGCAGTCAATATCCGTCACCAGCACCGTAATTCAAATGGGCCGGTTCTCTCTCAGTCCTCTTTATTCAGTGGTCTTCCTCAGTCAACTTTCACGTGCAGAGGAGGTGATTAAAACTACCGTGGCTTGGGCCAGGCATAATTTAGTCTGCAAAATACTTCTTGACTTGCCACATTTTAAAGAGGTATTGACTCAATACAATGCATTGTTCGATCCCTTGTTTACTGACCTTCGGTGAGCATTGAATATGGATCCAAGCAAGATAGAATCCTTGACAACGTCAGCCTTTTCTCCATTTATCTGGACGTTACCTGTTGGTCTAGTTGTGAGGATTTGGGGGCTTTCTTTATGTTGAGTTGCAATCCACACTGTAGACTACAATCCCTGATCTTCGTCAGCAAGGGCTTCAAGCTCTCACTTTCATTACAGATAATAAGCCTTCCTCCAATCCTGATTCTGCCTTCTTCTTCATATAATCCAGCATTTTCTCTGATTATTTGCTCAGCACACAGACTGAATGAGTATGGTGACAAGGTGACCCGAGGCACACCTTTCCTGACTTAAAGCTGTGCATCCTGCCTCTTGCTCCGTGCACAGGTTCTGCAGGAGCACAATGCAGTGTTCCGGAATTCCCGTTCTCAAGGCGCTCCATAGCTTGTTTGACCCACACGGTTGAATGCCTTGGCATCGTCAATAAACACAAGGAGACATCTATCTACTATTTTCTGCTTCCAATCAATATCCATCTGACATCACCGATGATATTCCATGTTCCACATCCTCTTCTGAGTCCAGCCTGAACCTCTCTCTGGAAACTCCCGGCCAATGTACTGCTGCAACCATTGTTGGATGATTTTCAGCAAAAACCTTACTTGCATGCGACATTAATGATCTCACTGCCACGGAGTTGGTACTGACTCACAGTGACCCTCTAGGACAGGGTAGAACTGTCCCTCTGAGTTTCTGAAACCGTAACTCTTTAGAAGAGTAGAAAGCTTTATCTTTCTCCCTCTGAATGGCTGGTGGTTTTGAGCTGAGACCCTTGTGGGTCACAGCCTAATGTGTAACCACTCCACTATCAGGGTTTCTGTGTTAGTCCGGGTGGACTAGAGAAACAGATCCAGAGACACTCATATGTGTGTAAGACAGTACTTTATATCAAAGAGCAATTATACATTACGAAAACATCCCAGCCCAGTTCAGATCAAGTCCATGAGTTCAATATTAGCCTGTAAGTCTGATATTATCCCATGAATTCCTCTTGAGACTCATGCAGCACATGCAATGATAGTGAATGCAGGAAGATCACAGGCCAGTGGGTGGAAAGTCTTGTGGATCCAGTGGCAGTGGAAGCATCTCTGGCCTGGTGCGGGTCTCCATGTGGCTCCTCCAGCTCCAGGGCTCTGGCTGTCATCAGCATGGCTCCATGTGGTTTGTCAACAGGCATGCGAAGCAGAGAGTGTGTCCCGCCTCCAGAGAGAGGAAGACAGGAGTTCCCAGAATCCCCAGGAGAAGGCCATACCCACACAAAGGCATTATTGTCTATGACCTGATTGACAGGCTAGACTGTACCCCTTTGCAAGTTGACATGAGCTTATGTAACTACCATAGTGTTTACTGATATTTATGATATGATTCTAAAATGTTCATATTCTGCTTGTTTGGTCACCTTTTTGGGAATGGTACAAATAGGGATCTCTTCCTGTCAGTTGGCCACATAGCTGTCTTCTAAATTTCCTGGCATTGATGAATGAGTGCTTCCAGTGCTTCACCGGCATGTTGGACCGTGTTCAATTGGTAAACCATCGATCCTGGAGCCTTGCTTTGGCTAATGCTTTCAGGGAGTGCAGCTTGAACTTCTTCCCTCAGTAGCGTAGGGGCATGGGAAGCCACGATCTGGCTAGGGAATCCTTGATTTAGGAAGAAACTCACCAGGAGGCATAACCAGGATAGCAGTTGGTAGGAGTCATGGTCCTTTCCACTGACTTAGGAAAGTAGAAAGGCCTCAGTGCTGAGCTGGGCAAGGGCGCCTGACACGAGGTTGTTCAGTTGAATTGAGTGGCTTTGGCACACACAGAAGCAATTGAAATGCAGTGCCTGCTCTCGATTCTACAGCGAGCTCAGTAAGAGCATGCGCTCTGAGCATAAAGTAGGCACTCGGGCGTCTCCTCCTGCCTCTGAAGGTCCTTGGCAAGTTACTGAACCACCCAGTGCTTCACAAAACGACCACTGCACTCCCTTAGACCTGTGTGAGGCAGGCTCATGCCTGTCACATACGTGTAAGAGTGCTTGCATAGAATAAGAATATGTAATAAGTATACGATACTTATCCAGGAGCTGTTTTTAAGGGAAGGGGTGTGGAAGCTTGAGAACTGAATTGGAAATGTAGCTGAGACGCTAGGATGTCAGAGGTTGTAACACATACCCATCCCTCCATTGGTAGCGGTGCAGGGACCTGGAGTTGAAGAACCTTGAAGCGGAGTCTGGATGCAGCTGAAAAGCAGCCGTGGTTGAACGGGATCTGCTAAGGGTGTGGAAGGGGAGCAGTGGGGACCATGCGTTTTCCCCTGGGGTTCAGTGACTCTTGAGAAAAGAGTTAGGAGACTGAATGACCGTCCTCCAGGCTGCAGGATGAAAGAGGGTGGCTACTTTCCTCAGGGGCCCCCTCAGGGAGAACAAAGAGAAGACATTGGTTTGGGTGGGGGGGGGGGTGGTGTCAGGACTTGCGATGCTCTCGGGAATGCTCCTTTGAGAGTGAGTGGGTCTGGGAAAGTGGTTGAGTCTACGGAGGCAGAAGGGTCAGTCTCTCGTTGATGAGGGCTGCGGGGACAGCGTACCCTCAGAAGAGCTTTCTGAGACCTGACTATACTGTGGCCAGAGACCTTTGTGCACCTTGGAGGATTAGAACAGCACAGAAGAATTCGCTTTCAGGATCAGAAGTGATTGTTCAGTGGCAGTTGCAGTCAGATTTTATGTCAACTTGAACCTGTGTGAAAATGTAGGGGTGGAGTCCAACGTGTCCATCAGGTTACAGTCTAAGGATGTCTCTGGGAAGGCATGGCCTATTTATTAGAGAGACACTGGGCACTCCCTTCCTCTTGCCCGTCAGCTTCCTGCTCACTAGAACTCCGTGTCTGCATCCCATGTGGGCTACCTGTTGGCATCCTGCCATGTTTCCACTGACCTTGGTTCCACGTGACTGCACCCATGGGCTTGTGTTCGCCCTGTTTCTAGCTTCCCCTTTTGTTGTCACGGGCCTGCAGCGACGTGAGTCTGAAGAGGGCTCCGGCTAGCGTTGGACCCATGGGCCTGAGGTGGACCGGGCTGCTTCTTCACTCAGTCTCTGACACAGCCCCAGCGATGTCCCCAAGGGCATCGTTGACTTTCTCCCGGGTGTGTGGCTCCTGGTCATCTGGCTTTGCAGTGCCATACCTGTGGGCTTCGTCACTGACTGGGCCTGCCGATGGTCAGCTAATGGCAGAGTGTGACATTCTACCTGGCCAATGAACCAGATGCTATGGGGCTTGCTCCTGAGTTGAAGGTCACTGAGTGTCCCTAATTTAGTAGTCACACTTTTTGCGGCTGGTGCTATGAAATGATCAGGCTTTTGGTTTTCTTCTCATCAGCAGGTCCCCCTTTTTTTGCATTCTGTCATTACTTTATGTTTATATAGTCTTCTTTGTCACTTAGATTGATCTCATTTTGATGACTAACATTTAATAGGCAGGGATGGTGTCTTCTTTTTCAGTCTCAGTTCAAGGCCCGTTGTTAGGCGCCATCAAGTTGGTTTTGCCTCATAGCAAGCCAGTGCACAACAGAACCAAACGCTGCTGGTCCCGGACCGTCCTCACCAGGGTTCTTATATTGGAGTTGGTTGTTGCAGACATGTTCTCTTTTTTTGGTTACCTCTCTAATTTAACAAGTGTGATTTTTTTTGGGGGGGGGGCAGGGGCTGATCTTTCCTAATAATATGTATGAAGTATGGGAGACGAAGTCTCGCCATCCTTGCTTCTAAGGATCATTCTGGCTGTGCTTCTTCCAGACAGCTTCGTTTGTTTGGTTTGGGGCAGTCCATGGTTCTTTCAGGATTCTTCACTGGCACCCTCGTTATACTCCCGTCTTCCTTCGACGATGCCCAGCTCTCACACGCTTCGGGGGTGATTGAAAGTCAGGCATGCTTTACTTCTCAAAAGTAACATCCTTGCTTTTCAACTACACGTTGAGAAGATCTGTGCCATGGCTTTACCAGGTGCAACATGTCTTTTGATCTCTTGATTGCTACTTGATGGGCAGCGAGTGTGGATCCGAGCCAGGTGATGTCCCGACAGCCGCGATCTCTTCTCTCTCTGCCGTGATATTACTTAGTGTTCATTTGTAAGGAGTTTTTGCGTTGTCATAATCCCTATGGAAATCTAAGAGCCTTGATCTTCACCAGCAAGGGCTTCAAACTGTCCTCACTCTCAGCAAGCGAGGTTGTAGCATCTGCCGACAGCAGGCTGTGATCACGCCTGCCTCCAATCCTGATGCCACACTCATATAGCCCAGCTCCTCTGATGACTTGCTCAGCGCACCGATTGAGTGAGTGGTGAGAGGACACACTCCTGACACTCATCTTCCTTGATTTACAAGTATGCAGTATTCCCCTGTTCCGTTTGCACAAGGGCTCTGGATCCAGGTACAAGTTCTACACGAGCACAATGAAGTGTTCTGGAACACCCATTCTTCTTAAGGCCAACCATAGTTTGTTATGATCCACACAGTCAAATGTCTTTGCAAGTACAGGGCCTCTAGGAGAACATTGAAAGTCAGGGGAGTCTCTTCACTCTTTTCCCATCCATCTATGCATCCATCTATGCATCCATCCATCCATCCATCCATCCATCCATCCATCCGCTCGTCCACACCTTGTCCATCCTCCCATCTGCCCTTCTGTCCATCCTTCCACTCACCTAGCCACCCACTCACCTATTTTACTACAGAGGGCTCTGAACACAAGTCTGCTTCCTTCCTGTACGATTTAGTCCATAATAGGAAACTGTGGAGTGTTTAGGGAAAAGCTGTCACCTACCTCATAGACATCACTTCCCAGAGGCTCACCGTGCAGGAGTGTATAAAGGTTAGGTCAGAGGTGTCCACCGCCTTCCCGGCCCTGGCCCTTTCCCCGGCAGTAAAGGGCTGAATGTGGGTCACCTCTTGCACATCAGAGGGCTCTCCAAATGGAAACGGGTTGGATACGGATTAGAACCTCTAAGAGCGTTTTGCTCTCCCACTGTGCTCTCGTGTGGGGTGGGGTGGTGCTGGTGAGCGGATCAGGGCTCACAGTTCAGAACTGGAGGGACCATGGGAGTTTCATCTACTTGTTTTTTAAATTAGAAGGTATCATCGATACCTTTTCTCAATCTAATGAAATCAAGTTAAGAATCGGACACCATATTCACTTCCGTGGAGTCGATGCTGACTCGTGACCCTATAGGACAGGGTAGAGCTGCCCTTGTGAGTCTTTGCGACAGTAACTCTGTCCAGCAGTGGAAAACCCTGTCTTTCTCCACTAGAGCGGCTGGTGGTTTTGAACTGCTGACCTTGCAATTAGCAGCCCAACGTGTAACCACTACACACACCAGCAGGGCTCCTTAAAGTTAAAGCTACAAATGTTTTTAAACAGGGTTTCCATGTGTGGGGTGGAGATTCTCTGGAGAATAAACCGGGATGTGGGCTCCCTGGCATGGTGTCTTGGAAAGGGGATCTCATAAGTGTGTGTTTTAGGGAACACTGACAGGTCTTTACTCTGTCACGCAGTTTGGAGCCTGCAGGGTCCTTAGTTGCTGGAGGCTAGCTGGGATCAATGTTCTGGTTAATTGTGCTGCGCGCTTGTCTTGTTTGTGCTTCAGGTAAGCACTGGGCTGCCCATCGAGAGGGCAGCGGCTCGGACACACGGGAGGAGAGAGACGAGGCTGTCTGCTCCTCTTCAGACTCACAGCCTCAGAAACCCTAGAGAGAGGCTGCACTGCGTCAGAATGGTCTAAATGGCTGTGGGTTTGCCTTTGGTTCGGGTGGGGTGGGGTGTGTGCTCCGTCAAGGCAGCAGGTTGACACGGTTCAGGTCGCTTACAAAGTGGCTTTGTTTGGTCTTCAGCATGCATCCTCTGACAACAGATACTAGAGCAGCGTAGCAGGACCGGCTTAGGTGTCAGGGAAGTGCTGGCATTTCAGCCTGGATGATCCTCGGCGGTGGGGAGGGGAGGCAGGGAGGCTCTGTGAACTTAGGGACACCTGTTTCTGTGTCTTGGTACAAGAGTGTTCCGTGGTTGACCACCAGAGGGTGCCAAATACCAGTCAGTGATGGCTCTAGCAGCCGTCCCTTCTCATGGATGCACTTCTGCAAGGCAGGGGGAAGAGCTGAGGTTGTGTTGTGGTCCTGGGTGTGTTTAACTTCCTCTCAGCCACGAGTGTAGATTTTAACGACGAGTCAAAAGAAGAACGTGGGTGCCTCCGTCGATTAATCAGTTGATTTAAGACCAATAATGCTCATAGGATGAACTGCTTTGATGATACCTCAGAGCATAATTTGACTCACAAATGTCTTTAAAAAAAGAAGCAGCAGCAGCAGTTTGAAGCATTTTTTCCCCTTGGGTCTAAAAATATTATTGCTTTTTTTTCGTCCAGTGTTGTTTCCATGGAAGATGTTTACATTTTTCACAACTAAATTTATCAGCTTTTTTTTTTTTTAAGATGCACCAATCTGTCTTTTTCTCTAAAGACCAAAGCGCTAAGGATATTGGGCAATGGAAGGTGGGTGGCACTGGGCCTGCCTATGTGACATGCCCATTGGGCCTGCTGTTCTCCCACCAACACGTGCTCGATGCTTCCCTTGCACTGGTGCTAGGAGGTGACCAGAGGTGACCTGGAGCTCATGAGAGCTCTCCGTGGAATCGCAGGGTCTCCAGGTACCTGAGACACGTCAGCATTGAGAGGAAGCCTCCAGGGAGTACACTGGCAGAGGGTGAAGGTGGAGTACTGTGAATAATACCTCATGCAGACAGCGTCAGAGGATGTGTTTATGATTGAAAGAGACCTCAGCGATGGGAGTCCAAGACACGTCTCTCAGAGAAATGTTTCTAAGGGAGGCCTCTGCCTTTCTAGCACAAAGACGTAAGAGTCGGCATCTGGACCTTCCACCCCGCATGGCACCGTAGGCAGACCACATCCCAGCGGGACAGCCCAGGGCAAGCCACGACGGAAGGCATGTTGGCATGTTCCAGGCTGTAGGAGAGGCAAATCCTTGGGTGACTTTCCTCATCTGCTGGGGGCCGAGAATGTTGATGTTGTGCCCCACTCGCGAGGTCATCCAAGGCCAAGCAGGTCTTTCGGGGGACCCCAGTCCCCTCAAACTCTGGATTGTGGCCATGGCAGCTGTGATTGTGTTGATCAAGCCAGTTGCTCCCGGCCTGGGTCCTGCTTGGGGGAGAGGCTGCCCTTCTCATCTCTAGCAGGTAGAGAGAGTGCCCAGGTGGCACCTGTGATGAGGTCCCTTTCTTGGTGGAAGCTCTAGTGTCCACTTCTGGACACTATGAAGGTCAGTTAGGGATGACTGGTGCTCCACCTGCTGTCCCGAAGAGCGTGTCTACCTTGCTGTTTCCTGTAGGCAGAGCACTTCCTTTCCCTTCTTCCGCACGCACTCTGTGACCCCCTTCCTGCTGGAAGAACCCGTCGCTTGTAGTATTCTGTTGAGAAGGGTCACAGCAGTTTAAGGCAGGGTCCAATCACCATAACAACTCGCTGCCTACTGGGGCTGCGAGGGGAGAGGGTGTTCAGGCTTTCCACTTACAAGGACTTACGGAATCTTCATAGCAGAACCCTTTAGGATAGGTGCTCTTCTTGCTTCCATTCTCCAGAGGAGAAGGCTGGGCTCTCTGGTTGTGCAGCACAGAGCCTGCTCACTGGCATTTCCCGACCACTTTGGCCCACAGGGATATTTGTTTTAATTAAACCAAATTGAACCAAACCACACCATGCCCAGCCATGCCAAGCCAAGCCAAGCCAAGCCAAGGAAGGTTAAATTGTATTGCCCACATTTAAAAATGGGTTGCCCATTTGATTGTCCCACTAAACCAGGATTGAGCAGATGTGAAATTTTTAGTGGCCGGGCCAGGATCCAGGTCTCTTTGCTCCACTGTGCCCCGAGGCTGATGTATTGCTCAGTGGCAATGGTGACTTTGCCTGGAAATTGTGTGTTGCTGTGGTTTTAAGCATCTGTACGGGGGGAAGAAGGGGAGTGGGGAGGCAGGGTGGTGCAGCTTTTACATTTCAACGTGCAGTTTAATGGACATTTATTGAGTAAGTACAACTTTGAGCCCAGTCCCACGGGCTGATTTGGAATGTCTCTGCCAGCTCTAACGCCACTTAGGTAGCCCAAAGACGCTCACACCTCCTTAGCTAAGTCTTTAAATGAAGTGACCGGGCTGTTTGCATGAATCTTCACAAAGCCCTTCCCTGCTCTGAGAAGCAAAATGATGGTGAGTGGAATATTTTCGTGTTCTAACTTTAGATGGAATGTTGCCATGATACTATTCTATTTGAACTTTTATTAAAATAATACATGCACGTGAAAGAGTATGTAAGATTTATAACAAAAAGTAGCAGCCTTTCTTCCACCATCGTGTCCTACTCAGAAGGGTTGTGAACTTGCAACTATTTCTGGAGTTAACTCTCCTGAGCTTCCAGCATGACCTTCAAGAAACATTTATGTTACTCTCGTCCTATCAGCTCTAGACATTGCTACCTTTTTGCTATGCGAGATGGTAGCTTAGTTCACTTACAAAATACCCCATCTCAGTCCCCTCCTTTGAATGTTCTCCCTCTTAATATTTTTTACTTTTTACATTATTATTTAAAACCATTCCATCCCAAGGACTACAAGGCTACCAGTAAAGATGGTTACATTTTCGTTTCCTGGCAGACAGCAAAGGAGCCCTGATAGGTTCGCCGTGGCTTATGCGTGGAGGCACTAACCACAAGGTCAGCAGTTCTAACCCACCAGGAATTCCGAGGGAGAAAGATGAGGCTTTCTGTTCTTGTGAAGGTTTACAGCTTCACAAAGGGGCTGCTCTAACCTGTGCTGTGGGGGTTGCTGTGAATCCGCATGCAGTCAATGGTGGTGAAGTTCGTTTTTTGGGTTTACACAAACAACAAGGATCCTTGTGGCACAGTCGGGTAAGTGTTGGATCAGTAACTGCGCGATGGTGGTTCAAACCCAGCAGCCACTCTGCAGGAGATAGCTGAGGCTGTCCACTCGCATAGAGTTACAGCTCAGCAACTCCATCTGGGATTGCTGCGATTCAGCCATAGCTCGATGGCCCTGGGCTTTGGAGCCTAACGACTCTTTCTTGACTCTTCATCTACTCTCCACCACTGCCAAGTTCATCTTTTGAATTTTGTTTTCAAATTGTATTTTTATGTGTTCAAGGTGGCCGACTTTAGATTTTGCTCTATGTTCATAATGCGCGTCCTGGGTTAATTATATTGTCTGCCTGAGCTTCTGAAGTGTTGTCCACTGGAGACCTAAGCGGTACGTGAGGGTTGTGTTCCACCACGGAAATCCATTGTCGCCGCACCTTTACAATTAAACCTCGAGAACAACGTGTTAGCATGAAGGCAGACAAATTCGGATTTCTATGCTCTGTAGATTACTCGGTCATGTTTGACTTTGCTTGCTGGCTATCTATATCATTATGCTGTTTTAAAGGGGTTTTTTTTCTTCCTCCTGTAGTTTCCAATTGCCTTTCTTTTTTCTTGTTGGGAGAAGAAGCATCTGTTTCCAATACTTGACAAGTAATAGCATCCAGATTCTTGCTCATTTCATCTGTTCCCTAGAATCATTCCACTTTCCCCTTGAAGATCTTGTGCTGCCAGATGATTCTGTCACTTTGATTTCTAATGAGTGTTTCTAAGCCGCCACCATTTAGGCATTTTTCTTCTCACCAAATTTCTGGTAGTAGCTCAACTTTTTCTTTTATTACTACTCTTCCCCCCCCCCCCCAGTGTGGCATATCCTAGCCCTGGTGGTGTACTGGGTATGAATTGGACTCCAGTCCATGAGGTCTGTGGTTCAAAGCCACTGGGCACTCCATGGTGGAAAGCATGGGGCTTTGCACTCCCATAAAGAGCGTACAGCCTTGGAAACCCAGAGGGACAGTTCTTCCCTCTCCTAGAGAGTCGCCATGAGTCAGAACGGACTCGATGGTGAGTTTGGCTTGGGTTTGGCGGTATAGCCTCAAGTCATTTCCTTTGGAAGCTGTGGGGGGAAGGAATATTTTGATTTGTTGTATGTCTGAAATGGTCCCACCTGTGACTGATAGCTTAGTTGAGACTTCTAGGTTGAAAACAGTTTTCCCTCAAGAGTTAAAGATGTCACTCTTGAGAACGAGGGGGGTTGGAGCAGAGACCCAAAGCCCATCTGTAGACAGTGGAACATTCTCCCCAGAGGGGCCACAAGGAAGGGATGGTCACCAGGGTGCAGTAAAGCATTGATGAAACACTATATTCCTCTGGTTCCTTGAGGCTTCCTCACCCCCCACTACCATGACCCCAGTGCTGCTCTTAATTCAAACTTGACCAGAACATGTACACAGGTGTAGATTAGAGATGGGAACTCACGTCATGTGGAATCCAGGATCAGGAGTGGGAGTAGCGATATCAGAGGGGTAGGGGGATGTGGGGGAGAGGAAGGGAGAAAGGGTGAACTGATCTCAATGATTGACACCTAACTGTACACCTCTCTCCAGGGGGAAGAACAACAGAAAACCTGGGGGAAGGGAGACAGCAGTCAGTATGGGATATGAAAACAATAATTTATAATCTACCAAGGGGTCATGAGGGTGGGGGTGTAGCGAGGGGAAAGAAGAGGAGCTGATACTAAGGACTCAATAGAAAGTAAATGTCTAGAAAAGAAAGAGGGCAACATATGTGCAACCATGCCTGATGCAATCAATGTATGGATTGTAATAAGAGCTGTAAGAGCCCTCAATACAATGATCTTTTAATTTAAAAAAGATGTCATTCTAAATATGCTAATGAAAAGCCACAAGCGTCCCTCTATGAGAGATGTGCTTTTTCTCTGAAAGCTATGAAGGGATTTCTCATTAACGTGTCTAGATAGGGTCTTTTTTTTCTTCTTTCATTTATCCTACTTCGTACTTGGTGCCAAACCCAAAGAAACAGACGCCCTGCCATCGAGTCTGCTCTGACTCAGAGCGGCCCTATGGGGCCGGGGGGCTTCTGAGACGAACTCTTTACAGGACGGGACAAGCCTCATCCCTCTCCTTTGAAGCAGCTGGTGGATTTGAACTGCTGCCCTTTCAGTGAATATCCCAAATCATAATGCCCCGTGCCACGGGGGTCCCAGGACATGGTTGTTAGGCACTGTAGAGTCGGTCTGACTCACACGACCCTATGCACACAGAAGGAAACACTGCCTGGTCCTTTGTCGTCCTCACAGGTGTCCAGCTTGGACCGAGAGCAGAGGCAGCCTCTGCGTCCGTCAGTCCGTCTCGTCAAAGGTCTTACTCTTTTTTGCTGCCTCACTCCTGTACCTGGCCAGCTCTCTTCATTTAAACATTGCTTTCTCTACCAGTTCTGGCCTCATTCGCTCTCTCTTCTTCCTCTGTCTCTCCCCGCTCCCACAGAGCTCTTCACTATGTGGAGGTTGGGGTTTGTTGGCTTGATTGCGACTCCTTTCTTTCCCCCTGGTATTTCTCGACAAGATGTCCTCCTGTCTGGACATTTCCCTGATGACCTGCTTTCACTGGTGCCTTGGGTTTCGCTTCCGAGAGAACCCCTTCTCGGTCTTCTTTTGCGTTGCAGCGTATTTTCCTTTACTAGATGCAATTGCTCCCGTTATCTTTCTGCAGATAACAAGTGGAGATTGATTTGCTTTTTTAATCGTTCCATTTCCTGGATTAACTTGCTTTCCTCTAGGGTCAATTAGAGTTGATTGGGGGATAGGGGGTTGGGGCACTGGGGCTGGAAACCAGCAATTACAACCAGTGTGAAGTCAGTCCTAGAATGGGGTTCCGAGCTGAAAAAGCCCACAGGCTACCATGCCAGCTGAAGCGATTCAGTGACAAGACCCCCGCCCAATAACCTTATGCCGGATTCTGAACAACAAGTAGAAGTTAAAAAAAAGATAAGGTCGGAGAAGGACATTGCAGGCACCGGGAGATCACAAATGAAGGGCCAAGGTGTGAACCCAGGCATTGTAATTGCACGGTCCGGTAGCTAGGGAACCCCAGGGCCTGCTTGAGAAGCTGTGGTGGGGGTAACTTGGCTGGGGAGACTGGTGCGCTGAGGTCAAACTAGAGAGATTTCTCAGCTGTGGAGAGCAGATACAGGGCATGGCCAGCTTAGCATTTCAGACACACTGTGTGGCAGCCACGTGGAGGAGGGAGGGGGGAATTGTCGGCGGTGGGGGCTGAGCCCTGATACCCAGGGGAGTGAGTGAGCTGAGCAGGGGACAGAAGGGAGAAGGTCTGAAAGGTCATTGGACAGGCGGGGATCACAGATGACAGGAGCCTACCTTTGGTGACTGGGTGACTGCAGCTCACCTGGGACATGTCCTTAGGGAGGGGAACCTCTTTCACGCTTTCCTGGGAAGATTTCCCTTAAATAAGCCACTGGCAGTCTTCTACACTTTGCCCATTTTACTGCAGGGGCGTACTCCACGAAGGAGCTGGAGAGCAAGACCGGGGACTCGGGCTGGTGCTGACGCCGCTTGCCCTTTCCCGCCTCAGTGGCAGCAGGAGGCTTGGTGCCACTGTGGGCAGTAGCTCCTGGCGCCACCGCCAGTGAGCAGGCCAGCCCTGGAAACTTCTGGTGGGCAGAGCAGCTTGCCCCCACACAACAGAGTGCCTGGGGGGCCTCTTCCCCACAAACTCTCACACTTCCTCCAGCTCCTCCCCTTTCCCATTGGCCAAGGTGCAAACCCTCCTCTCTGCCCAGTGGTAACCACAGCCTTGCCTGCCCACACAATGTCTGGCAGGTGATGGAGGTGGGAGTGATGTGACCACTGGGCGGAGGGTGACACTAACTGGACTGCCTTGGTAGCCCCCCTCTGCTTTAGAGCCTGGGATCCTTTTAATGTCACCCCCTCCTGACAGCGTGGGGGGTGGGGGCACGTTCCATCCTTGCCTTCGCCACTCTCCCTGGTAGGAGCCCTGCCTTTCCTTCCTCCCAGAGCTGATGTGGAGCGCTGACCCTGGGAAGGTTCAAACGGAGTGGTCCAGTGTGCTTGAGGCCACACTGTGGCCTCATCTGCCCGCCTGCTGGCAAACAGAGCCTCCACCACTCCCCCCGCCTGGCTTGCATCAACAGGAAACACAGGATTTGACCTCTCTTACTCCTTATTTTGTTTTTCAGTTTGTACAGAAGCCAGGTATGGGCGCTTTGGAAATCTAATAAAGGGACCATAGAAAGAGAGGCATTTTGTTTATATTTAAAATGTATATGCTGCCGGTTCCCAGTGAGAAACCCCGTTCCCTGCTCCCGGGAGCCCATGTGGCAGGACATTATTCTCTGGTTTGGGGGCGAGGGCCACAAAGCTGCCTGCCTCTGCCTTCCTGGAAGGACATTTCCCCTGGTTCAGGCTTGACTGAGTTAGGAGGGGCTGTGGCTGGAGCGCTGGTAGGGTAGTGTAGTGAGTATGCCTTGGTCTGTTAGCCACAAGGTCAGCGGTTCAAAAACCACCAGCCTTCCTACAATCTTGGGAACCCACAGGGGTAGTTCTAAACCCTGTCCTATCGGGTTGCTATGAGTTGGAATCAGCTCGGTGGCAGTGGGAATTTTGAGGGGCTGGAGCAGGAAGAGGTGGCCCGGGGACCTAGGCTTCTTCCAGAGCTTCTGTGGAACCATTTTTCCTTGAGGCTCGGCAGACTCGGGGCTGGCAGGTCTCCTGGGTGTGTCCTACCTCCAAGTCTGGACATCAGGAATCCCAGCTTCGAGAGAATAGGAGTTGCATCTTCTAAGTCAGCATCCCCCACCCCCTCCCCCCAGACATAGAATGCAGTGAATGAATGAATGGACATAGTGAGGAAAGGGAGACTGCAGGTTTCTGCATCACGGATCAGTCTAGATCACTGGTAGTATTTTAAGTGCATTGAGGACACTGTGTAAAGAAACCTCCCCCCCAACAGGGGCAGATGAAGACAGCAGACCTCCGGCCAGCCCTTGCTTTTCTACATCTTGGACTTGTGCACATAGGGTTCTTTTAAGTCCAGGCAGGCGGCTCAAGAGCACACCCTATTTTGTTTTTGTTCCTGCAAGCTCACGGCTCCATGGCTCACCGGTGAGCTCATGGCTGAGCCTCGGGTGCTGACGACATCACCCCTGTGACTACAGGGCTATTCTGGGCTGATGACACACAGGTGCAGGGGATGGGCTCTGTTCTCTGAAGACGGGTCGGGTCATAGGATTCAATTTCAGCGGGCAGCACTGGCCCACACTGTGGAGGAGCTGGGTGGAAGGGAATTTTCTCGGGGGTGAGAGAAATTGCTCTCTGACTTCAGCAACACAGAATCAGGTGCTGCTCCTCCCCCAGGACCCGCCCTGCCTCCTCTGGGCTCTGCCCAGCTGGAACACCGGCCTGGATGCTCCCTCTCATTCCTGCTTCTGCCTGGCTCTCTCCCATACCCCCTTCTGTGGAAGCATAGGTGTGTCCCCAGGAAATCTTTCTGATTTGCGCCTGTCCTTCTGGCCCAGGGCTCCCCTAGCACCCTCTCTTATCTCAGCCTTGCCAGGCACTGGCTATGACAGAGGGTCTTCACGCAGCACCAGCCATGTTGGAGGCCCTCCATACATACTTGTGGGCTGAGGTCAGCTCGGCAGACCCCCAGGCCATCCCAAGCATCATTTGCTTTAATGAAGTCCCAGGGAAGGGCGCGGGCGCGGGTGCGTGCTGACTGCCTGCAGTGGGTCAGATGCAAGCTATTCTGTGAGCATTTTCTCAATGCTTGGGGCTCTGGTGGCATCGTGGTAAAGTTATGCACTGGGCGACTAACCGCAAGGTCTGCGATTTGAAACCATCAGCGGGAGAAAGAAGAGGTTTTCTATGCTGGTAAAAGAGTTACTATAACTCAACTCAGTGCCAGCCAGCCCAGGATGACTCACAGTGGCCTGTGAGTTTCCAAGACTGTAACTGTTGACAGGAGTATAAAGCCCAGCCAGTCTTTCTCCCACGGAGCTGCGGGTGGGTTTGAACTGCCGGCCTTTTGGATTGCAGCCCAGTGTGAAACCACTATACCGTCAGGGCTCCATGCTGCTGAAGAGTTAGTCTTGGAAGCCCACGGGGCAGTTCCACCCTGTCCTCTAGGGACTCCATGAAGTGGGATCGCCTGTGAGTGTGACTGGATTTTCCCAAGGTGCACAGCAGGACTGCCTATGTTCCTGAGTGCCGAGGGGGACACGGGTCCCTGAGGTCAGGGTCTGCCAGCTTGTGTTGGCCCTCCAGTGTCGGGCCCCTCTTTGTGCCCCAAAGGAGTCACCACTCACCCCTGAGGTCCTCTTGGCAAAGACTCTCCATTGGGGGCTGTGCCAGAAACCTCATATGGACAGATGGGGACTCACAGGTAGATGCCCCTTGGCCACAAAGGACAGCATCTTGAGGTTGCTGAAAACCTCCCATCTTTGGCTTGAGTAACTGTGTTTCCTCTGACCTTTGGGCCACATGACATTCCAACAGCTCTCGGCTGTCTCCAGGGTCATGGGGTGGCCTGACACTGAAACTCGGCTTTTGCTCCTGGCAAGAGCACGCACAGCTCCGGGGGTCAGGATGATGGGCATCAGTTCCAGAGTGACCCCACTGCACCGTATTTGCATGATTCATTTTCACCAGGAGAGAATGATGCAGTGAGTAGACTTTAAAAATATTTGCATATCTCATTTCTTTTGTCTAATTAGCACGGTAAGAGCGATGCCCCAGTTTTTACGCTCGAATAAATAACTGTCTCGGTGTAAGGCGCTGAGGGGCTGGTTCACAGCAGCGCTTTTGCCTCCTCTCGTTTGGCTTCTCAGCCACACTTAGGTTCAACCCACGCCCCAGACGGTCACAGAACAGATCGCGTTGCCCAAAGGTGAACACCAACGGCCATGGAATACCTCCTACACGCCGAGCATCTAACTGCTAGGGGTCATTAACACAAAAGCATGCTCTTCTGTACAAATAAGAAGAAGGCAGAGTAGAGAAGACTAGACAAGGAGACTTGCTGTAAGGGTGGCCTTTCCTCTGCTGTGAACCCCATGTTAACATATGACCCCAAACATCCTCAGGTCCATTCACGTACAGTGGGTGGAGACAGAAAAGGGCTCTCAAGTTCCTGCGGTTTTCAGTCCCGCTGGAAAAGGAGAATTTGGAGCTGGAATGGTTCTGTCCTCAAAGCCTGCGAGCAAGCTCAAGACCATGATCAGCCAAGGTTGGCTGATGTTACAACCTGCTGGCCGGGTATGAAGTGAAAGACAGGCTGTGTTATTAGAAGTGTAATTTTCAGAATGCCTGCGGAGACCATTCCACTGTTGTTCGTTTCTGGGCTTCGTTTTCAGAGAGAGGTCCAGATAAGCAGAGTCAGCCTGGCAATGATCAACATTTGACGCGGTGCTCTGCTAGAAACTGCCCCTCGGTGGCTCAAACGGGTTGCTCCTGACTACCATCCAACAGGTGGCAGTTCAAACCCACCCAGGGTTGCTGTGGCAGAAAGACCTGGCGATCTGCTCCCATAAAGATTAAAGCCACAAAGGCCCTTTGGAGAAGTTCTGTAACTCCTAACAACTTGCTATGATTTGGGGTGGACTTGATGGGTTCTTTTTTTTATGTACTAAGACTTGTTGGAGTACTTGGGGGTCTTAAGCTGGGGACAGAGAAGCTCATGGGGGAAGAGAGGCATGCTACCCTGTTTCCCCGAAAGTAAGACATCCCCCCAAAACAAGACCTACTTGCAGTTTTGTCTCTCGCTGAAATATAAGGCATCCCCCCCCGAAAATAAGACCTCTCCGAAAATAAGGGTTTGGATTGTTATGATGATGTTCCAGAAGCTGATGACATGACTGTCATTGAATAAATGAGTAAATGTTCCATAGATTATTGTACATGGAAATAATGGTAGTAACAAGAAATTCTTGATACTGTAGGATTCACTGTTTGTTTGGTTATGCTGATTTGCGATGACAACTACTACCGTACCACATACAGATAATAAATTTCATTTTTTGGGGGTTCAACAATAAATGTGTACCGTGTTCTTCTTCATGGAAAAATAAGATACCCCCTGAAAATAAGACCTAGCACATTTTTGGGAGCACAAATTAATATAAGACACTGGCTTATTTTCGGGGAAACAGGGTAGTAACTCTCCAGGAGAAGGGAGCAGTGCAGGCACCTGGGCAGGCCCTTTGGACCAGATGATGGAAGGTGTTTCTTGCCTTGCCAATGATTCTGCCTTCATTCTGTTGGCAATGAAGAGCCATGGACGGTTTCTGGTGAGGGAAGCAATGAGATCTAACTTGTGGTTGAGGAAGACCCTTCGTTTGGTATGAGAACTCAGAAGGATGATCGGGTTTAGAAGCACGTGGTTGGAATCAATTCGATGGCAGTGAGTTTGGTTTGGTTAACTCAGGAGAGTGAAGGCTAAGAGCAACATTGACTGAAGCTGGGGGCGTAGGTGAGACTGAACAGGACGAGGGAGCTCAGAAGGGATTACGAGCAAAGCCTATATTTAGGAGACGCGTGAAAGAGGCAGAATGGGGAATGCAAGGCATAACTCAGAGAACTGGCAGGAAAACCAGAAGACCATAGCTTCATAGATTCCAAAGAGAGAGTTCAAGAAATGATCAGAACTCCTAACAGTCATGGCTGCCATTTGCTTTGTTAACCCAGCCATGGGGCCAAGAGCCTTACATACACTCATCTCCCCGAATTCGCATAGCCGTTCCACGAGTGGGGGTCTAACATTGGTAATGTTGAGAAGGGACTGAGGAAGAAAGATGAAGCAGTCTCTGAGATCCCTAGGGGCAGTTCGACCTTGACATATAGGGCCCTATGAGTGGGAATTGAGAGTGAGTGAAGTAAGGGATGGAGGCTCGCAGCCTGGGGCATGTGGAGAGGTGATGTGGGACCGAAATGTGGGCTTCGGAGTAAGCCCGATTGTGTCCGGGTCTGCACTTGTGAGCTGTGTGGCTCGTCTTCAATTCCAACACGTGGAGACCTAGCATGTGTGAGTAGAATGGGCTCACAAAAGCTTTCCTTCTTTCTTTTCTTTAATAATTTACTTCATTTCCCCCATTTAAAGTGGATTGCTTTTATTGCTGTTGAGAAAATCCACGGGAAAATGTGCCGATGTAATCATTTCTGCCCATAGAATTTAGTGACAGTGGTTACATTCTTCAAGTTGTACGACCATGCTTACCCTCCTTTTCCTGTTGTTCCTCACTCACTGCCCTCTAAGGTCTCGAACTTATCTTTCTAGTTGCTTTTGTCAAAAAGAATAATGCTCAAGGAAGACTATTTTTTAAATTGTTTTATTAGGGGCTCGTACAACTATTGTTGTTTTAAGACAAGTTTAGGCGATATTTCTAGTTTAAGATTTAAAGATCATCTCAGAGCAATAATTTCAGGAATTTGTCATTCCTCTCTAGCTCCAGGAAGTCTAGACCATGGGAATTTAAAGTTTTGTTCTACATTTCCACCTTTTGATCAGGGATTATCTATGGATTCTGATCACCGTATGCAGTCAGGCACATCCAGTACTTCTAGTTTCATGGCAAAGGAGGAAGTTGTTCATGGAGACAACTAGTGACATGTTCCATTTCCTCTTTCTGTTCTTGCTTCTTCCTCTCCTTCTTCAGGTGAACAGAGACCAACTGTTGTTCCGTGGGTGGCTGCTTGCAAGCTTTAAAAATCCCTGACACTGTGCTCCTGGGTGTATCATGAAACCGTTACCCTAAACATTCCAACCAAGGAACCAACTCCCATTTCGTACATTGTACATAAGCAGTCTCAGCAGCTACCTTTGTTGTAAATATATCTCTCATATGACTTTGCCAATTCCACTTTTACTGGTGTACAATTTCTCGTCAGCAAGTACAAGTATGGACTGTGAAACCCTTCTCTTCGTCAATACGATTTGTAGGTCAGGATTAAGCCTCAGTTAAACATTCTTAAACTTTGGTCTCTATAATTATGTCTTTATATAAGCTGGGTCATACAACAGTTGTCCTCTGTGATTGATTCATTTCACTAAGCCTAGTGTCTTTAAGCTTTATTCGTATTGTACGATGTATCAAGGCTTCATTTCTCTTACTTGCTGAGTAGTATCCCATTGCTTGTATGGACCATATTTTGTTTCTTGATCTCCATCTGCTAGTGGTTATTTCCTTCCTCCGGCTATTGTGAATAATGCTACAATGAACATTGGTGTGCATGTCTCTTTCCGAGTTTCTGTTTCAAGTCTTTGGGGCATATACCTAAAATGGCTGGGTCATGTGCTTATGTGGAACCTGCACGCGAGTCAAGAAGCAGTTATGAGAACAGAGCAATGGAATACCACATGGCTTAAAATCAAGAAAGTTGTGTGTCAAGACTGTATCCTCTCACCATACTGATTAAATCTGTATGCAGAGTAAATAATCAGAGAAGCTGGGTCTCTGAAGGAAAATTAGGCATCAGGAATGGAGGAAGCTTATCTAGGACATGCACATGACACACCCTTGCCTGCTGAAAGTGAAGAAGACTTGAGTCACTTGCTGATGAAGATCAAGGACTGCAGCCTTCAGTATGGATTATGACTCAATGTAACGAAGACCAAAAATCTCACAAGTAGACCACCAGGAAACATTATGATAGAGAAAAGATTGAAGTTGTCAAGGATTTCATCTTGCTTAGATCAACAATCAATGCTCATGGAAGCAGCAGTCCAGAGATCAAAAGACATGCTGCATTGGGTACATTTGCTGCATAAGAACTCTTTAAAATGTTGAAAAGCCAGGCTGTTACTTGGAGGACTAAGGTGGGCCCTGGCCCAAGCCATGGTATTTTCAATTGCCTCATCTTCCTGTGAGAGTTTGACATTGAATAAGGAAGCCCTAAGAAGAATTGATATGTCTGGATTATGTGCTGGTGAAGAATTTTGAAAGTATCAGTCATTATTAGAAGGACAAACAAATGTGTTTTGGAAGAAGTACCGGCAGTGCTTCTTGGAGGCAAGGCTGGCAAGACTTCATCTACATCCTTTGGACATGTTGTCAGGAGAGACCAGTCCTGGAGGAAGGACCTCATGCTTGGTAAAGTGGGGGGCAGAGAGAAAGGAAGGCCCTGGACAGGATGGATTGACACGGTGGCTGCAGCAAGGGGCTCAGGCCTAGAGACAATTTTGAGGATGATGCAAGGCTGGGCAGAGTCTTGTTCTGTTGTGTGTAGGGTCACTATGGGTTGGAACTGACTGGATGGGACCTAACAACAACAGTAGAATAGTTATATTTTTAGTTAATTTAATGAATCATCACATCGTTTCCCACAGCAGTTCTACCATTTTTCACTCCCATCAGCAAGAAATTCGGTTTCCAATTTTAATACTTCCTCAACATTTGTCATTTTCTATTTGTGTGCGTTGGTTTTTTGTATTTATCATAGCCATGCTCATAGGAATGTATTGGTATCTTATCATGGTTTTGATTTGCATCTCTGATGGCTAGTGATGCTGAGTATCTCCGCATCATTTGGCGGCTATCCGACTGTCGTTAGTGACATGTCCTTTTCTTTCCTTGGCCCAGTGGATGATTGGGCATCTTTACATATTTATTAATAATTAGATTCTTGTTTGATATATGTTTTCCAAGATAGTCTCCCATTTGGGAACGTGTCTTTTCTCTTTTTTTGTTTTTGGTAAAATCTTTTGATGACCAAGCATTTTAAATAATTATGTGGTTCTATTTATTTATTTTGTCTTTTGTCATGTCTGCTTTTGTTTTAAAAGTAGACAGTCCATTGTTGAAAGGGACTATTGCCCCTGCTTATTCGTCTAAGGATTTTCATGGTTTTAGTTTGCACATGTAGTTCCTTAATTCATTTGGAACATGTTTTTGTGTATAGTGTGAAGCAAGGATCCTGTTTCACTTTTCTGCATGTGGAAATCCAATATTTCCAACAACATCTACTGAAGAAACTCCTCAATTCACCATCGAATGGACCTAGCACTATTGTCAAAAATCAGGAGACCAGAGATGCGTGGGTTTATTTCTGGACTGTCAAGTTAATGTATTGTCTTATGCGTGCATATTGTTATACCAGCGCCAGTTGTTTGCATTGCTGAAGCTGTGCAGTGTTTTAAAACCAGGAAGTGAGCTCTCCTACGCCGTTAATCTTTTTCAGCATTGACTTAGCTGTTTAGTACATCTTTCCTTTCTATGTAAAGTTGAAGGTTTTTTTCTTTGTATTTCTACAAAGAAGGCGGATAGGTATTGCATTAAATTTATAGATTTTTCTGGGTTGTATTGATAACAATACTAAGTCTTTCAATCCATCAATAAGAACCTATTTTCATGACTTAATTCTTTGATCTGCTGCCGCCGTGTTTTATAATTCTCACTGTGTGACCAGGACTTCACATCCCTGGTTAGGTTTGTTCCTAGATATTTTATTCTTTTAGATGCTACTGCAAATGGAATGACCTCCCTAATTTCCCTATCAGTTTTCTCATTGCTGGTGTTTAGAAACCCTGCAACTTTGCTAAATTTCCCTAGAGGTTTCTAGAAGAAAACGTTGCCAGATGTTTTCTCATGGACTCTGGGATTGTCTATATTTAGGCCCATATTGCCCAAGAATCGAGATAATTTTACTTCTTCTTTTTTTAACCTCATAACTTTTTAATAGATATTGGTGTGACAACAGAATCTTTAGCCTTCCACCCCCCGCCCCCACTTTTTCTTCTTGTCTTTTATTCTTCTACTTCTTCTTTTTAAAAATAATTTTATTGGGGCTCTTACAGCTCTTATAATATTCCATGTAGCTATTGTATCAAGCATATTTGTATATATGCTACCACCATTGTTTCCAAAACGTTTTCTACTTGGGCTGTTGGTATAAGCTCCTCATATTTTTAATTCTTGTTCAATCTAATGCCCTTTGTTCGTTTTTCATGTCTTATTGCTCTGGCTGGGACTTCTAATATTATGTTGAGTGGGCATGCTGTCTTGTTTTTGAGTACAGGGGAATGTGACTAGTCTTTCTCTAGTAAGTAGGTCACTGTTAGCCTTTCCCATATGCCCTGAGCCAGAGGGAGAAATTTCTCTTCTAGTGCATTCTTCGGTATGGTTTTGATCAAAATCCACTCTTCTGATCTCAAGATTGCCACTCAAGCGCTTCTTTGCTTATTTGCAGAGACTATTTTTAAAATATTTTTTCCACCTTTTCATTTTCAACCCCTTGTGTACTTGGGTTTAAGGTTTGTCACTTGTAAACAACATGTCATTATGTTCATCTGCAACTCTCTGCTTTCATACAGACTTGGAGCATTTACCTTCGTTGTCCATTAACATCCACACTTATTAGTGATAAGAAACAACTTGCTCCTCCAATTTGTTATTATTATTTTTAATGTGTCTTAAATCTTTTTCTTTGTCCTTTAGCACTGCTTTCTTTTGTGTTCTGTTTGTTTATTGTAGTGAGCTTTTTATGGTTCATTACTGGTTTCTTTTTGTATGATTTTTAGATATTTTTTGTGGTGACCATTTAATATTACATTTAAGAGCTTTTATTTATCATATTCTAAGGCAAATTAACTTCAGAAATATACGAGGAATTCTATATTCATACCATGTCTGTACCTTCTTTTTTGTTATCACTAGTTATGCCTTTATGTTTCATGTGGCTTGTAACAATTTTTTTCCTTGTCTTTTATATATTTGTTATTTTAAGAAATGACAAGATATTTAGAGTTATCAAGCATGAACACCTTATTACTGACCTTTATACTTGTTCAGACATTCCGCTTTACTTGTGATTTTTCTTTTTATTTATTGCTTTGAATTACTTTTTAGTGCCGTTTCCTTTCCGTTTACAGAACTCCCATTAGTATTGTGCATGTGTGTGTGTGTGTGTGTGTAACTGATATGGTGGATATGAATGGTCTCAACTTCTGTTTTTCTGGGAATGTTTTAATTTCATCCTCACTGTCTAAGGATAGTTTCACTGGGTATAGTATTAGTGGTTCCTAGTTATTTTCTTTCAGCCCTTTAAATATATCATTACATATACAATATATTCTATGTATCCAATGTATCCTTCTGGCCTCCATACTTTTTAGAAAAATTGGCACTTCATCTTATTGATGATCCTTTGTATGTGACTTTTTGCTTCTCCCTCATTGCCTTTAGGATTCTCTCTTTATAAGTTTTGCGAATCTAAGTGTGCTGTATCTTGGTTTCCATCTCTTTATCTGCTGGATGTTCCTTGAGCTTCTTGGATTTATATAGATCCATGCCCTTCATTAGGTTGGGGACTTTTTGTCATTGTTTAATTATTCTTTCTATCCCTTTGTCTCATCTCCTTTTGAAATTCCTTGAACACATATATTACATCTTTTGTTGTCCCATAATTTCATTCATCTGTGCCAGCCTTCTAGAGCCTCTATTTTGTTGCTCTTCAGCGTCTGTTCCTTAAACTATCTTACCCTCTAGTTTACAGATTCTTTCTTTTGATTGAATAAAGACCTTGGTGAGTGTATCTATTGTGTTTCTCATTTCAGTTATCATCCTGTCAACTACAGCTTCTCTCTCTTAGATCCGTGTTTTTTTCCTTATTTCTTTTAGCTCTTTGCATTTTCCCTTAGTTCTTTAGTTATGTTTAGGTTTTGTATTGAGGTCTTTTTATTCCTTTTCATTACTTGGCCCTCCCTAGATGTGCTTTCACTCCCTTTGCCAGTCCATTGGGATGCTGCTCTCTTTCTTGTGTGTTTACTGGTTTTATTTGTTGAGGCATTGAAATTTTCAAGGGTGTTAACTTTCTCAGTAATCTTCAGTATTTAGTGTTTTTGTCTGCACTAATATTTGAAAGAAGCTATTAGGTGGGCAGAGCCTTTGGTTTTTGCCTACCATTTTCTCTCCCTCTCTGTGATACCTTCTTCTCCCTCCCTCATTTAATTGTGATTTGAGAATACGGAATCTCATTTCCCAATTCTTTATCTCTCCCAAACCACTAAAGAACACACTATGATCAGTCTTTCCACCTGTGGAGACCACTCAGGTGAGATTACAAGCACGAATATGCCTATCCACCAGGGAGTGCAGTCCCCTCCATTGTTACTTCATTCTCTTTGTTTCTGCGATCCTGTTTTTAGTTGGAAAACTCACAGTGAGATAACTCTCTTTGAAGCTGGGTGTTGCCCTTTGGTTTTGCTCAGGTTTCCTTCCGAGTGCTGTGGGGGTCACTCATCTTCGAGCAGTCAGTCAGGGGAAGAACAGGCAGTCTGTCCCCCTACAGAAGGGGGAAGAGCTGGCACACCCTAAGAGGACTTCTTGAATGTGCCTTGTTGGTTTCTGAGCCTCAGAGGTCCTGTGGTGGATTGGGGTTGGTCTCCACGTAGATGCCCCATCTCCTGACTCAACTGTACAGTAGCTTCTAGAGGAGTGAGTTCATATCCACTTGGTAACCAGGGCTGTGGTTGTGGGGAGGACTGTCCACACTGAACACACTCTTAGGGAGGTCTACCTACTGCTTTCAGAGTCTTCCTTATAGTAGACTGATTGTATACCCATAGTAGACTGATCATCACCCACACTCAAGGCCACTGCTGTCTAACATGCAACAGCCTCATCAGTCCTCAGTGCCCACTGTAGACAGACCCAAACAGATCCACAAGGAGCTCTGTCTTGCTGGCTTCATGGGCCTGAACTGTGGAGCACTGAGAAGATAGGTTGACTGTGGGAGCATACTCCACTGTAAGGGCCTTCTGACGCAATTCACAAAAGGCTTATCGATAACAGTGTCCAGATGGGGAAGGGGATGTCCTGCTCCAAACAGACCTCCATGGAGGTCGGCCTTGCTGCTATCAGAACCCTCTCTGTAGTGCGTGGGCTGGGAGCATAGTCTCCACTAAAGATGCCCACTTCTCAGAACACAGGTGCCTCAGTCAGCAGCCCTCAGCCCCCGCTAGAATGGGGAGCCAACAGGCCTGCGCTGACGCCTTGGGAGGCCTTCCCGTTGGTTTCAGAGATGGGAGTTTCGAGGCACAGGGAGGCCAGGAGAGCGCCCACTAAGGGAACAAGTGCCATTACAGGGTTGTCTGTAGCAATGTGAAGTGGGCGTGTAGCTGAGTGTCTTGGGTAGGGAAGGTGCTAGCGCAGTACAAATGGACCCCCAAGAAGGCCTGTCTTATTTTTTATACCCCTCCCCACCTTCTTGGAGTATGTTGGCTGTGGGTGTATGGTCCATCTAAGATATCTGCTTCCTAGTATTCAGCTATGCATGGCCGAAACAATGCGCTCAAGTCTAGGGACAACGGTGAGGATAGCACTGGACCAGGTAGTGTTTCACTGCGTTGTGCACAGGGCAGCCTTGGTGGTACCCAACAACGATAACCACAGCAACATGCAGCCGCCCCAGTGAGTGGTCCTCGGTGCCAACCAAAAGGGGGAGCGGGCAGACCCAAACCGAACCCTCAGGGTGTCTGTCCTGTTGGTTTTCAAGGTCTGAGCTGTGGGGTGCACAGGGAGCCAGGTAGAGCAGAGGTGAGTCCACCGCAACGCCCTTATGTACTAATTCACACTGAGCTTGCACATGTCAGTGTCCAGGGGGAGGAGGGGCTGACACACACACTCTAAATGGACCTCTGGGGAAGTCTGCCTTGTTGGCTTTAGAGCAGATGCTTGAGGTCCTGTCTCCTTGTGCAGGTATGGATGCAGTGTCTGGGGTCACCCCCTTCGTTCACAGCAGCTAGCAAGCCGAGTGGTTCGAGGATGAGACAGCGGAGGAAGTGATTTTCCTGCTGTTGAGACCTGTCGATGTGTCCCTTCTTATCTGACTGCAGTTCTTGTAGGCTTTCCTCTGCTGCTTGTTTCAGAGTCCCTCAAAGCTGAGAGCCATTTCCTTGTATTTCCCGTTGTCTTATAGGGAGAGGGTTGGAACAGTGGTTTGTTTTAGGGCTAGTATCTTCCCAGAATTCCTCCCTAGGATTTTCTGTGGCTGATTTGTCAGACACATATGGCCAGGCTTTTCTTCTGAGGCATCTCTGGGTGAACTGGAACTTCCAACCTTTCAGTTTAGCTGTGAGTGTGTTAACCATTTGCACCACCCAGGAGCTCGGTGTGGCCTTGCACCAATTACTGAAGCTGTTCACACATCGACTGCCTCTTCTATAAGCTAAGCACAATGGCCAGTCTCCTGAGGACACTGGGGAGACCAGAGGAGCTATTGCATTTGTGCCAACGAAACCCTGCAGGATTCTTTCCTGGCTTAGGTCATTTCCCAATGTCACCAAGCTGGTTAGTGACAGACCTTAAAGATTAGAACCTGGGTCTGAGTGGCATCATAGCTTGTGCTCTGTATTCGGCCAAGGGCGGTTCTGTGGATTTGTGTAACAGTATTTGAAAGGTAGGCGGAACCTGAGCAAGTCTGAGTCCAGAGGGGGGAAGAGGAAGTGGAGGGGGACGATTAATGGTGCCAGAGAGAAGGAGGATGATGGATGGGAAGGTCACAGGGAGACATGAAGACATGACATTAAAGCACAGGTGGAGAGGTGACCCTTGAAACCAAGGTAAATATTTCTTCTTCAGAGACAGGCCGTATGGAAAGTCTGAAGAGAGGAGGAGACCCAGAGGTGTTTTCTAGCCAGGGCAGGAAAGTGGTTGAGGCTGTTCCAGCAGATGGTTTCTGTTCTCTCAGGAATGCTGAGCGGGGGTGGGTTGGGGGGGTGGTCAGGGGTGGGAGAAAGGAGGTCGAGGGTAAGGAGGGGGATTTAGGTAGAGGAGGCTCTGGCTCTATTGCCACTGAAGGTGATAGAATGGAGAGGAAAGTGGGAGGAAGGAAGGAGGAGCGTGTGGAGAGCCACGAAGACCATGGTCTTGAATGACATGCCTTAGCCTGGCTTGTTTTGTGACTGCTCTGAGTCATGTGCTGATGGGTGTGCTCGTGGAGGCAGTGTTTGGGGAGTGGTGTGGTCGGGTTAACCCAGATTGAGGAATCTATTGGTTAGATGGAAGAGAAGGACAAGGGCAGAGCGTGGTAGCGAGATGACCAGATGATGGCTGCGGGAGTCCACGTGTTGTGGGCAGGTGTGAATGAAAGGAGTGGGGGAGGACAGTAGGAGGATGTCAGAGGAAGGGAGACTGTGGTCAGAAGGAAAATTCCCCCTTCCACCCAGTGCTTGTTGTTGACTGACTCATCGTGACCTCATGTGGGAGAGGAGAACTGGCATCTCTGCGGAGGAGCCTGGTGGCGCAGTGGATGCAGCCTTGTGCTACTACCTGAGAGATCTGTGGTCTGAATCGTTCAGGCGTTCTATGGAGGACTTTGAGACTGTCTACTTCGGTAAAGATTTACCTGTGTGGAACCCCTCTGGGATGCAGTTGGACTCTGTCCTCTAGGTGCACTGTGAGCTGAATCCGACACAATGACAATGAGTCGCGCCTTTCAATCTGTATGGAAGCAGATGGCCAGGTCTTTCTCTCTCAGAACCCAGGGCCATCAGGTGGGTGTGGACTTTGGGTTACCAGCAAGACACTTAACCATCGTACCACCCACGGGTGATTTCACAAAACCCAAACTCACTGCCTTTGAGTCCATTCTGAGTACTCGTGGCCCTCTACGGGGTTTTTGATGCTGTATGGAAGCAGGTTATGGGAACAGATAACTTCAACTTTCTCCCTCGGAATGGCTGGCGAGTTTGAACTGCTGACCTGATGGTCCAATGCTTCCTTCCTGACAGCCCCACTAGGGCTCCTTATTGAGTAATTAGGAACTTCTAATAAATCAGCAGCAACCCCGCTCCTCTGTCAGTTTGCTGGGCTGTGGTAGCTTGCATGACAGGCTAGGAAGAAAGGGGAGGCTGTCTCCTTTGAGAGGTGAGCCATTGGAAACCCTATGAATGCCAGCAGAACCCTCCGATACAGCGCTGGAAGATGAGCCCCCTACAATCTCGGTCTGGGAAGCCTGCCTTCTCAGAGTAGAGTTAACATCATTGACAGGAGCGAAAGCAAAGCTTTCAGGATTTTAGTTTTCTGATGGGGCACAAGTCCAAACGAGAAGAACAGCTGCACACACTCCTGAATGATAGATAGGAACATGGAATGTGGAAAATATGAATCTAGGGAAATTGGAAGTCCTCAAAAATGAAATGGAATGCATAAAGATTGATATCCTAGGGACCGAGGATCTGAACTAGACTGGTGTGTATTCGTAGGCATTTTATACCAAGGGTTATGAACTGATAGCTCATCATTTTGTTGCTCAAATTCTTTCAGCTTTGGCCACTGGGAGTGCTTTCAGTTGGTTCCTGTGTCCCATCATTGCGAGTGTGTGTGTGTGTGTGTGTGTGAGAGAGAGAGAGAGAGAGAGAGAGAGAGAATGTGGGTGCACATGTTCATCCTTTCTTTCCTATTGGCATTGTGTTAGGGTTCTCTAGAGAAACCAGGACACTTACAATTTTACATATAGATAGACACAACATAAGAAATACACATCTAATTAGTCCACAGAGGAGTACAAATGGCTCTGTTCAACTCATTTCTGTGAGACAGTTAATACACTGGCAGCCCTTCAATTCCCGACAGCTGCTGGTTGTAAATCAAGGGAGCAGACAGCTGAGTCTTCTCTGGAGCAATACAGGCAGTCTGGCGATAGGCAGCAAACAGCAGGGCAGGTCACCAACAGCCAGAGATGACAGAATCTGACAGTCCCCAGCTCAAGTGATGTATACACTAGCAGTGTGGTGAAGCAGGTCTCAAAGGAACCTCAAACTACAGTGACAGGATCCACAGGTTGGGTGTCCCACAGGTAGTGCAGCTCGCAAATTGAGTCAGAGAACTAGCTACGGTAGCTGCACACTGGTCCGATCATCAGAGAGCAAGAGACAGAATGGCAAGGTTCACCGAGCCGTTTATCTCTTTGCTCTTCAATTAAACTGCAACCTTAATAACTCCGCATGTGTTTATTGGCCAGGTTGGCATAATAAACCTACCTATCACAGGCATGTTAAGTATATTCTCCCACTTCAACCCTAGAACCAGCCATTTCTCCAAATGTTCCTTGGTTCTTTTTTGGAGAATGGCTTTAGAAACAAGGATCAGGGTGCTAGGTATGCTCATTGCTACTGGGGTATTGCTGCTCCTTGGCTTTGCTATTAGAGCAGGTGGATGAGTGTGTGTGATAAATTGCATATGTGCACATACCTATACATTTGTACTCATCTGTGTCAATAACAAGCTAAAATCCTAGTGCTGTCACAGTGCGAATCCATCACTATATGGGTTAGTGTAGCCTCTGTGCTTGTCTGCAGCCTCCTGTTTCAACAGTCAGAACCCTAGCTTCATTCATTTGCCATCCTGTCACTTAATTGTTCACTTCTGGTATGGATGTAAAACTGTTTCAGAATTGCTAAGCTTTATGCCCATGGGCAATGACCACTTGGGTACATTGCTTACATGTAGTTTATTTGCCTTTTGTCCTACCATCTCCCCTCCTCTCCAAGTCACTTAGTTTTATACCCATGTGAATTTGTTTTGTCATTGACAATACAACCAGATTCCTTTGTCCCAATCTGCATTCCATTTCTAAATTCATTCCCCTGACCTTTTATATGTTTTTAAGAAAAAAGTTGCCTACATTAGGTTTCAATCCTGACGCTGTACATTTCTGTGGATTTTGACAAAAGCACAGCTTCATGTATCCGCCACGACAGTGGAATAGCTTCATTGCCCTAAATGTTCTCTTGTGGTTCACTTATTTAATCCTGCCAAAGAGGAAAGAGTAGAAGAAGGGGATTCCCTAATCCTATATGTGAACTCTGGACAAGCCTCAGTCTGACCACAAAACCAATATGGGTAGGGCACACTCAAAGGTTTAAAGAAGTGAACCGTGGTTTGACAGCAATGGGATTGTGCTCATGGTTAAGCCTTGAGTCTAAATAGGTTAATTTCCTGCTAAAACGCATTTTTTAATCCCCTCCCCCAGATAAATATAATATAGAGTATGCAGAACACACAATTCATGCTATCCAGGATATAATCCAAGTTTACTCAATTCATGAAGACTGAGGAAAATGTGATTTATCCCCAAGAGGAAATTGTTAATTTAACCATTGCCTACTATAAGATGAGTAGACTTATCCGATGAGAGCTTTAATGCAGGGATTGTAACTTTGTTCTAGCAGGCCAAGGAGAACATGAGCTCAGGAATGAAATAATGTGTCGGTGCGGGCGGACTAGAGAGATACATCCACAGACACTCATGTGTGTACAGGAAAGAGCTTGATAGAAAAGAGTAAGTGTATATTGAGAAAACATCCCAGCCCAGTCCAGATCAAGTCCATAAGTCCGATATTAGTCCATATGTCCGATACCAGTCTATAATTTCTTCTTCAGACTCACACAACACATGCAATGACGCTGAATGCAGGAAGGTCACAGGCCAGTGAGTGGAAAGTCTTGTGGATCCAGTGGTGGTGGAAGCATCTCAGCGCTGGCATGGGTCTCCACGTGGCTCCTCCAGCTTCATCTTGATGACTTATTTCTCTGGTATCCCACTCCTGGTCCCATAATGTGTTAGTCCAGGTTGACTAGAGAAACACATTCATAAACACTCATATGTGTGTAAGAGAGAACTTTATATCAAAGAGAAATTGTACATTAAGAAATTATCCCAGCCCACTCCAGATCAAGTCCATAAGTCTGATATTACCCCATATGTAGATACTAGTCCATAATTTCCATTTTAGACTCTCTGCTTCATCTTCCTGCTGAGAAACCACATTGGATTACACTGGTGCAGCCAGAGCCCTGGAGCTGGAGGAGCCACATGGAGACCCATGCCAGCACTGAGATGCTTCTACCACCACTGGATCCACAAGACTTCCCACCCACTGGCCTGTGATCTTCTTGGACTGGCATCATTGCATGGCTGCATGAGTCTAAAGAGGAATTTATAGACTGGTATTGCACATGTGGGCTAATATCAGACTTACGGGTTTGATCTGGAGTGGGCTGGGATGTTTTCTTAATGTACAATTGCTCTTTGATATAAAACTCTCTTACACACATATGAGTGTCTCTGCATTGGTTTCTCTAGGCAACATGGACTAGCACAGTAACCGTCAGCATAGGGCTAGAAGATGCAAACCTTGATGGTGGAACTGGCACCGCCTGCGTCACATCCATTACGGGGGCAGCTTCCACACAGAGAGAAGCTGTAACATTAGCAACTTTGCTGGGGTGACCATGCCTCCCTGGCAAGGCAACAATCATGTCGGTGTTAGACACGTATCAGATTGAAGTTCAAATGCACCCAAGCATGTGTTGATGTTTTGGGGACGCTGGCATGCTGTTTTCTCTTTTAACGTATATATCTCTTTTTAAACAGCGACTTGGTGTACAGTTTGCCCCCGATTTCATCTCAGGTTGCTGGCAAAGCTTGACACACCATCGAGTGGTCTGAACAGAGGCAGCTCCCTCACCCTGGTGAGGAAGCAGCATGTGTTCTTGGCTGCTGCGGCTGCCCAGGTCTCGGCGGGCCCTCTGACACAGTGCTGCCAGCTTCCCGAGTCCAGGAGGAAACTCGGGCCTCGGGGGAGTGCATGTGCACAGACCATTGCGCAACCATGTTAAAGGGACGAACTGAATGAAATACAAAAATCTAAACCTCAACACGTTTTTTATTGAGCTCCCACTTTGGGCCTGACACCAGACTAGGCATGGCCAGAGAAGATGAACACCCTCGCTCAGTGAGCTTGCATGTGAAGAACTAGTCATTGCACTACCTTTGGCATGCAGAAGGAGCCAGAAGAGGGGCTGATGGGAGCCCAGGTGGGTGCCACAGTGGCCGTCTGGGGCTGGGCTGCCTGAAGGTGTTTGTAGCAGGAATAGGAGCTGGAAAGGCAAAGGAGAGGCAGGGCATTGCGGGTAGAGGGATGGGTTGTGAAAGGGGTGGGGCAGCGCTTTCTGTTTGGGACTCAGGAGTAAACTGATTCCAGTAAACTGATTCCCAGCAGAGGGGTGGTTGGCAAGGGCAAGCGAAGTGGTCCAAGAATCTTCTAGGCTTCATCAAGGCTACTGGGAGTCTCAGCAAAGTTTTCCACAGGATGCAGTGTGACTGACTCTCGGGTGCTGACTAGAGACGGGCACCACTCTCGAGAGGGCAGTGGTGGGGTTCTTGGGGATGTCAACGCCTGGCTGCCCGAGGTGGTGACATTGACCGACCCTAGAGAGCGGTTGGGTGGGTGAGTGGAGGAGGAAGGGGAAGTCACATGTTTTACTTTTTCACGTGGTTTAAGCTCAGTGGGGGGAAGGCTTATCGTAAAGTGCATTCCTAAGCGTGCTGTGCGCGCCCGTTAATTGCGCTTTCTCATGGCTGCAGGGTATTGAATTGAAGTGTGGGGGTCAACTCCGTGTATGGCGCACGTGGTTAATGGGCTTGACTATCCACCGTAAGGTGGGAGATTTATGTCTACCCAGAGGCACCTTGAAAGAATGCCCTGGCCATCTTTTGTTGTTGTTGTTTAATTTTCTGTGGAGCACAGCTGTCCTCTGACATGTGTGGTGGTGCCAGGTGTCAGAATCGATGACAATATTCCCATTCTGGTAGGTGACTGCTTTGGAGCTCTGGTGTCATCGTGGTTATACATTTGGGCTTCGATCCTTAAGGCCTGCAGTTCAAAACTGCCAACTGTGCCAAGGGAGAGAGCCAGTGCTCTCTCCTAACAGTCTCGGAAACTCACGGG